>NC_136067.1:324146050-324455889 GCF_964261635.1 Lissotriton helveticus | reverse complement strand
TGTGTATGTTGTGTCTGGTGGCTCAGTGAACGAATGCATCCGCTGCAGGGGCCTGTGTTCAACCTCATTGTCACAGTTGTTTTTACTCTAGCGCCACCCCCCTTCTGACCCCGCCCCCACAGGTGCGGCCCTTGGCCACAAACCACACATTTGGCCCCGAGAAAAAAGTTTGTGAGTACATATGTGTTTAAGGGAACAAGCTAGTGGACCAAGGCCTGACATTGCAAATAGATATTTTGGGCCCTGTCAAGTTGAAATCTCAAGACAGGTATGTATTGATGTGCTTAGAGTTTCCATGTTTCCTGAGATTAAGATAGTTTAATTTTGTTGAATCTGGTGTGGTCATCGAATTTCTGGAGGAACTTTTTGAATGGGAGGGCTTTCCGTGTCCATTTTGTCAGACAATGGGGTCTAATAAACCTCCAAAATGATTTAAAGTTTTTGAAAGAAGGGGTATTATACATAAAAAAGCAGCTTTGTACCATCCTGAAAGTAATGGTGTTGTTGAGAGGTTTGTGAAGGTGCTTAAAGAAACTTTGCAGCAGGCTGTGGTATCTAAAGGAAATTGGGATATGGCTATGAAAAAAAGGTACGTGAATACAGATTTACTCAGATTCCACTGGTGTTGCTCCATTTTGTTTGTTCAAGGGCAGGATTAGCAATATAAAGTGACTCTATCATGGGTCACAGCCAAGAGGAGTATTGTGGATGATGATGTAGGTAGCACCGAAGGATGGATGGTAAAGGAGAGAGCCAAGATGGAAAAGAGGAAGGTGTGGTACGATCGGAGGTAGGTAGTAAAAAAAACTGTGGTATCTGTGGGGGAATGGGTTAGGATTAAGTGCCAAGGGAGAGATGGAGGAAAGTCCAAGTTCAGTCAACCATTCAAGGTCATTAAGTTGTTTGAGAACGCAGTGAAAACCCATGATCACAAAATTTGAAATCTTATCAGGGTAGCCAGGTGTCAAGGGAAGGAAGTTGGTAACACCAACAGTCAGGTTGGTGCAGAGAAGGACGGTAGACCGCTACGTATAAAAAGGATACCACTCGACTGCAAGACTGTGTCCATCTACTCTGTGACCTGCAATTTTTCCATCTCATTTTCCTTTCCTAGTTATTGTCTTTTTTTCTATTCTCTCTGACTTTGTTTTATAAGGAGGGAGGTGTTGTTTTACCTTTCTTCCATGTTCATTAAAGTTAGTTTCTAAGTGATGATGTAGCCGTAAGAATGTGGGTGGTTGCTGGGCTGGAATTTAGAGTGCTGTAAAAGGCAGTTGGACCTGGCTGGTCTGATGGATGGTGTCCCTGTGTGTACGCTGTTCTTAAAAAACATTTCTGAACCCCAGAGTTGGAAGAAGTATCTTTTACTTTACAAGAAGGGGCTCACTTGTACACTGTTGCATACCTCAAACTTTGGGTTAAAAAACACACATTTTCCTCACCTTTCTGTTAAGGGAAGTTACGGAATCTGGGGGTATATGACACTTTCCTATCGCCCCGTTTTCCCACAGATCTCCTGATAAAAACCATACCCCACTTGAAAGGTGGGCATAGAGTCTATGATAGAAAAGGGCACAAAAAGCAATGTGGGGACATAAACATTTTCTGTGAAAATATAAAATAACGTGAATTGGCATTGTGGGTTGTTGCCCTAGACACATTTATTTTAGAAAAAAGCCAGCTATATGTTCCCTTCCTCAGGTGTCCAATTGTGCCCACCCCTTCAGCATGGGATCAGCTCCCAAAGGAAAGAAAAAATGTTTACATGTTATTAGTAATATTGCCCCCTGGGGCTGTTGATCATACATGAGAAGCCGACCCCCCCACATCACACAAGACATCCTTGCTCAAGGATTCTCCCATGTTTCAAGAACAGGGGTCTGTTTCTAACAGGCATAGCTGGAAAGGGACCTAGAAATTAAGCATAATTATGCGAGAAAAATAATTCTGCATGTAGCGATTTTTGCCAAATGCAAAAATGCCCCATTGTTTCCAAAATTGGGGTGAGAATGCATTCTGCACTAAGAAGTAGTGCTAAATGCAACAGAACATGAATAGCAAGCGGGAGCAGTTGCTCGTGCACACTAATGGCCCCTTGCATCAAACCAAAAACCGGTTCGCAAACGGGCAGATTCTCAGAATCCGCCCCTTTGCCACCAGTATTTTTGCATTTGGGATGTCTCATCCCAAATGCAACAATCGCAATTTAAGGAATCTCTAAATTGTGATTCCTTAAATTGCGATTGCATTTAAGGAATCCCAGATTTGGGATTCCTTAAATTTTGCTAATAGGAGTAGCAAATTACCATGAAGTTGAACTTCATGGTAATTTGCAAAAACGTTGAAAAATGCACATTTGTGCATTTATCCAAATTTCTTGTTGCACACATACATGCCCTTAGGGCATGTGTGTGTGCAACATATGTGCAGAGGTCAATTTCAGGGGTGCAACAGGGTGTCATTTTGACACCCTTGCACCCTTGAAATTGCATGAGCAATTTGCGAGTACCTACTGGTACTCGTAAATTGCTCATGCAATCTCCAATTCATTCCTCTGGGCCTGTAGGCCCAGAGGAATGAATGGGACAGCATTCCTTGATTGCGACTAGCAATTTGCGAGTAGCATTTAAGGAATGTTTAGGAATAACTATTTTTATAGCGATACCTACATGCATTGGCTTTTGCGATTCCTAAATAGCGATGCCTTAAAAAACGCTATTTAGGAATCGCAAAAGCCTACGTTGATGCATGTGCCAGTAAATGTGTCGAGGTAGAATATTTCACCCGACTTACCCCCAACATTTTATACTTATTGCAAAATGCCCCACTCGCATCAAAAATGGCTGTGGGAGGGCATTTTGCACTACAAAAATAGCAATATATGTGCTGTCGGGATAGAATTTTCCCTCAGCCTACTCCCGGCATATAGTGCAAAATGCATCAGAACCGAAATAGCAAGTGGTCGCTATATGTGCCCTTGTGATAGGATTGTTTCACAGGCACGCTTAATTGTGTTATTATTGATGTGTACTGACTGTGTTTTTTACTTCTTAACCTATACTCTGTGGCTACATGCTATGCGGTGGTTAAGCGCTCTGATTGGCCAGTTTTTCTACAATCAGAGTCGTGCCTGGAAAAAGCCAGTTGTGCCCCCCCACCCCGATACTTCATGCACGTCGTAGCGCGGACGTGCCGCTGGCTCACCAAAGGCAAGCCAATCTGCGCCCATCCGTGCCTGGCCGGAGCCCAGCATTATCCCTGTTTGCCGGCCCACAGGTTAGTGTATCTGCACGAGACTCTGCTTACCCTGCAAAATAGCACCCCGTGTGGGAACCATAGTTGCTCTCCCACCACTGGTCGTCTGCACTGCAGCCAGTGCAATTTCAGGGCCAACTACTGTTCATGCCTCCTCTCCTGTATGAAGGTGTATAAAATTGCCAGTCTTAACTGCTGTTCTTTAGTTAAGCACTATGCTAAAGAGTTTGACCTTCTAACTGAACAGAGCCCTGCTGTCTTCTTCCTGACTGAGACTTGCCGCTCACAGGATTCTACTGCTATTCCGGCCCTGGCTATGCCTTCAGAATACGCTATGAGAAATGAGAACAGATGGATGGGGAGATGCGGGGGCTTTGCAGTTATTTATGAGACTATTTACACATGCAATCTCAGTCAAGAAATACTTCCGGACTGTGAAAGTGTTATTTTTAAAATTGCTTTAACAGATAACTTTACGCTTTCGGGATTACTTATTTACCATCCCCCAAGGTCTGTCTAAGCCTTTCTGAGAAACAGTAGTAAATGCTACTACTACACTAGGGCTTAGAACTGCCAATTTTACTATCATTGGAGACTTGAATATCCACTTGGAATCTCAAAAGGATCCTGACATCCATAATTTCTTAGGTGACATGGCAGAGTTCCAACTATTACAGATGGTTTTGGGGTCCACGCATGAGGCTGGACATCTTCATGACCCCTTTTTTCCAACATCCCATACTTAGAGGTCTCGACCCCACTACCCTTGGCAGTGACCGACCAATCTCTTATCTGGTTCTCTGTACACCTAGCAGACCCCTGATCTCAACCTTACATGAACCCTCTAAACAAACGCCTATGGCCTAAACTAGCGCAGACTACCTTCTGAGACACTCTTGGCACATTAAAACCAGCACTGCCTGCCAATATCGAGCTGGCCAATGACTGTTTTGGGAGGTGGGTCAATCAGGCATTAGACATATGCATTCCGGCCAAACAGACATACCCCAAAAAAGCTTGGGCTAAAGTCTGGTTTGACTAATCACTTTTAGATGCTAGGATGAACGATAAGGCTTTGGAGCGAGCCTGGAGAGGCTTATATGATGCCAACGCTAAACTACAATATAGAATGGCCATTAAAACATACCATAAAATGGTCCAGAAGTCTTGCGCCGCATACTTTGCCTACAAAATCAATACTAGCAATAACCCTCTAAAAAGATTTTTTCTCTTTTAAATGACATGGTGAAATTCCCTCTGTCCATGGAAAATACTATGTCTAATGCTCAGTGTGAGGTACTGGCCACCTATTTGATTAATACGATTGAGGCTATTTATGATAGCCTCTGCCCTAAGATGACAGTCTGGGACTCTCTGGAAGGCTTCTCCAGTGGCAGTGAGACTCGCTCCCTTTCAGCCTTTCCTACGATGACCATTGAAGGTCTTCAGGCCATGCTCACTAAGATTAAATCTGGATCCCTAGACGACCCTCTAAAACCCGATCTCTTTATTAAGTTCCAAGACTGCCTTCTTCCCAACTGCAGAGAACTTATAAATCTTTCCCTATTCTCAGCAGAGATTCCGCAATCCTGGAAACATGGAAAGACATCCTCCATTAAAAAAAACGTCTTTAGATTCTTCTAGACCAGAGAATTCCCACCCAATCTCTTTGCTTACTCTCTTGGCTAAAATCACAGAATCCTGGCTAAGTACCTGGAATCCAACTCCATTTTAGACCCCTCGCAAAATGGCTTCAGACCCTGGCATAGTACAGAGTCTGCTCTACTGGCTGTTACTGAACAACTTAGAGGCGCCTTAGATGAGGGCAGAAATTTGGCACTGATCCTGTTGGATCTCAGTGTAGCTTTCAATACAGTCTTGTACATCTTGCTTTTTCTTCGGTTGCAGGAGACCTGTATCACTGATAAAGCCCTCGCCTGGCTTACTTCTTTTCTAGACGACAGGACCTTCCAAGTTATTGCTCCACCTTTTCACTCCCCTACCCATTCCCTGCGTTGCGGCATCCCCCAGGATTCAGCATTAAGTCCCAATCTGTTCAATGTGTACATCCGGCCGCTGGCCCTGTTGGCTAGGGCTGTAACAACTCTTTGGTGTCATACGCTGATGACATGCAGTTGGTGCTCTCTTTTACCAATAACCCCAATCAAGATGCTTCCAAATTTCAGGAGGACCTGACTGCCATCTCTGCCTGGATGGAGGATAACTGTCTCAAATTGAACTCCACAAAATCAGAGATCCTTGTATTAGGCAGAGATTCCCATCTATGGGCCAGAAATTGCTGGTCTCCAAATCTTGGCTCACCCCCTCTGCCGCAAACAGCTGTAAAAAACCTAGGCATTTGGGTCGATAATGCCCTCATTTTTTAAAGAGCATGCCAAATCTGATACAGGAGTCTGTTTCGGGCTGCTGCGCTGTCTAAAACTCATCTTCGGTCTTTTCGACCCCCACACTCACCAGCTGATTGTTCAAGGAACTGTCTTGGCCAGGCTGGACTACTGCAATGTGCTGCTCCTTGGATCCGGCCTTCAGTGCTTTCTTCATTGACTTCCCATAGAGCAGAGAATCCAATTCAAAGCGCACTGTTTTACTCATAAGATTCTTACTGGCTTGGGTCCTGCATTTTTCAGTGAGCTATGACTTCTCTACACCCCGACGCGTGATTTACCAGCCTCTATAAGGTACAAGTTCCGCGTTTCCTCAGATCCAGAGCTGGAGGGTGATCTTTTAAGGTGTAAGCACTGACCCTCTGGAACTCCTTGCCACTGTCCATCAGAAGCATCCCCTCACATCTGACTTTCAGAAGGGTGGCCAAGACGTGGCTCTTTCGCTGACCTTGTTTCTTCCCCGATCTTCCCCTCTCGGCTGCTAGCGTTGGGACGTCCCTTTGCCGGGACAGCCATGTGCTCTACAAATCTCATAACATAACATTTATAATTCCACAGCAATGAGTAAAGCAGAATTACCAAAATTACACTGAATATTCAAGTGTAATTACAATTATTCCTGGGCAAAGAAATTTCCTATTTAAATAATTTGACGACGATATATTGCAAGAACCACCCAAAAATATATATTATATCAACAATAATCTTATCCTAAACTTGTTTCCAAAACAGTGTAACTTTCAAATAAACATTTGTAATGCATCACTATTATTGTTATAAGACCATCATTTATTCAGTGAGTTTCATAAAGGAATGAGCAAGGTCTTTCGAGGTCTTTTCCCCATAATTATTCACCTTCAGTTTTTGGGCCGTCAGTATCGCGATCTATACATTTTATTATATATAAATATAAATAAAGGACACTAAGAGCCTAATTACGATGTCGGTCGGAAAGCCTCCTAGACCGTCTCGGAACCCTTCCAACCGACTCATTCAGAAACAATTATGACCGACCATTTACAATGCTCGCAGTCAGAAGGGAAACTGTTTGGTCATTCCGAACCAGTTCCGAGCAGCACTCGGAGAATCCGATTCAGTCAAAGCCGATTCGTACAGCTCTACGGACAGCGTTTCCGACTGGCGAATTACGATGTTGGATTCTGACAGCCTTTCCGACTCAGGCTGTCCAACACGAAAAGGCTGTTGAAATCTGATTTTGGGGGCTCCTAGCAGGCCCCCCTCCATCCTGAGTTCTCTAGTTTGTGGTGAGAGGGTACCCAAGGGTCCCAGCTATAAAACTATGCACAGTGTGGCAGGCACCATGGGGTGTGGCACCAGGGGCAAGGTTTTCCGCATACACCCATTTTCCCCTATAGGAGCCTGTGTTGTCGGTCAGAACACAGGCTCCTATTGAAGTCAATGGGAGTCCTTCGGAACAATGTTCAGAAGCATCACAACCAGTCAGGCGGGACCACTGACTGGGAGTCGGTCAGAACCAAATCCGATAAGGATTCGGCGGTTTAGTTTCAGACCGACATTGTAATCAGGCCTTTAAACTTCTGTAGGTGCGTTGTAAATTTTAACCAACATTGATTCACCTTTCCTGGTTATTGCAGAAGGATTTGGCATATTTAATTTAATAACAAAGAAACCTGAAGGTCAGAACTAGCTGAGATACTTAGACTATCACTGGACTTAGCACAACAAGGTGCAATACATCAGTTATCACGTGATGGAGTGGCACTCAACATGACAATTTGAGTCCTATCAGCCCACCCACATGGCGGAGCCTCATCATGTAGGACATCTTGAACAAGGTCTGTGTACTGAAGCCCAGATGTATTTTGGCTTTGTATCACTAGGCCTTAGTCCGGTCAATGCAAGTGTCCTTACCAATGGTGGAGCTGATGAGTGCAGTGCAAAAAAATTAATTAAAGTCATGTGTGTTAAAATGGCGGTCAAGGCAAACAATGAAAATTTATTAGTGTTCACCTGGAGGTCAGTTTAAAAAACAGTGTAGGGACAGTGTGAAAAAAATCACTGTCTAATTTGCTTGGTAGTAGATAGGGCCAACATGTTTCTGCCTTAAGGTGGATGTTCACCGGCATTCGTCAGGACCAAGCTCATACATATGCTACTGCAAATTACACTATCGTAAGTGTACAAAAAGAAATAACAAAGAATCTAACAGATCATGCTTTGGTTATCAAGAGTCATACAAGTGGTCACTGGGACCATCCTACCATGTCCTCCCAATTGATGCAGGTGTGGAGGAAGTCTTCCCTGTGAAAAGTTACAAAGAGAAAAAACTTTTGGTAAACTCATTGACATTCTACTAATTTGAAATAAAGAGTACAATAAATCTACGGATCGCACAAAGTGAAAAAAATATTTTTTTGTGCGAGACCAGTGATAGTCAATAAAACTCGAGAAACTCAGCTTTGCCATTCAAAATAATGATGGCCATTTAAATTGTGCGCTGCAATAAGTCGCCAACAGATAATCTGTGCATTATTCAACAACATAATCAAACACTTACCCAACTCTGTATGGGAAGATAGCCTCACCTCACCCAGCAACTGCTCAGAGAATGAGGCCCCGCTCTAGACATATAAACAAGGACACTTTCAGGAATTGAGAAATGTCGCAATCCATGTCTATAAACATGCTTAAGAACAAGTATTCAAAAAAAATGTATTAAAAAAAAGCACAGTTTTCTGAATTGCCCCTCATGATCGCCAAACCCTTGGGACCAAGATGGGAGCGCTCAACATATCAGATCTAAAAACAATCCTCTAGCATTTAATACCAAGTTGCTGCGCCTTGGTGGATACCGCAGATCTGTCTCTACTTATCAGCCACTAACCCAAATGAGTAGGTGCCTTGCTAGTGAGAGACGCTTGTCTCAGTGTCAAAGTTAATATTAAAAATAACCTTACACACGAGTGGCCGAATTATACTCCTAACCAAGGATGGGCAGAAGAACTAGAAAGGTGCTCGTACTTCCAAAGTTAGAATGAAGTGTACAAAAAGCCCTTAAAAACGCGTGTTCAACCCTCTTACCTGTCCGTTGGTACCTCGCGCGTGGTCTCGAGCCGAAGGGGAGGCACCGACGGTCAGGCGGGGCCTCGTTTATTTGCTGTCACTAATGGGCGCAATGAACAACAGCTGGTAGATTGAATGCTGTTGAGCGCATGCGTGCATCTTGAACTGCTACTCATACAGAGGGGCGATGTGCCAGTTAGACAACGCACGTGCATAGTTCTAGGACTATACATTCGCGCATGCATGTAATCGCCTAAGGACAGACGTGAGCGATCCTTCCCTCCATCGGGAGCCCCGCTCGAACGCGATGCTCACACAGAGGAAAATCCCTGTGCCGAGCTCCGTGGTAGCTAGAAGGCAGTCATTACTAGGCCTAGACCAACGGAAACAGACACTCACTCGGCCACTCACCAGAACGAGTCAAACAGTGCACTCCATTTAACAGATACACCAATGATACGACTGCACTCAAAGTATCTCGATATCCTCCCATTGGCCAGGTGGTTGATATTCAAGAATGGCCTCCAGGAGTGGCAAAAGAGATCATTAAAGTTCCATTTATCTCGCTCTCAAAAACCAGAGATTGGCTGATTGCCTTATGCTGATGAGGCGTCTCTTACAAGGAAAGAGTATTACATCTAAAAGACCGAAGCTATGTCTAAGCCTATGTAACATATATAACACTCAGCGTAAAATCTACGACATAGGCTCATCCATACCTCATCATAATAGACCCCTGCATCAAGGCAGCTATACCACGACTGTATGGTCTGGTGAAATTTATCAGAATTAAGGCAGATAACCAAATACAAAGTTTACTCCACCTAAGGAACAGGAGACATGTCTATCCCGGAACTATATAGTCTATTTAGTCTATTTAGTTTCATTAAGAGTCAGGCAAATAACCAGATTAAGACTTGCCATCACCTAGGAGCCCGGCAGAGCACCCAATGGTCAATGTGAACACCGGATGGACACCATGATCACATAGGTGACTCAGGCTTGACCAAGACTGATCGACAGAGACCTGACAAAGGATCTACCTGTATCTCTACTCTAATCTAGGGGTTCTAGTGGCAAACTGGGCAACCAGAACCCCGTATCAATCAGCTATGGGACAGTCACAGACTGTTGGTCAATTGAGCACCAGATGGTAAGTATTATCATCAGATCGAGACCCACGGTATGTTGTCATTAAGCCCTGTTATATCGGACTTCAATTTAAAGATCCAGCGTTGTTCTTTAACAAAAAGAAACCGTGAGACATCTGTGATGTGTGGCGGAATGTATGGCTGTTCTAATACCACCCACATCAAGTTCTCAGCTTTGTGTTTCATGTCTAAGAAGTGATTCGTTAAACATGTAGATTGTTTGTTGCAACGAATCGTGCTCTTATGCTCGCTGATACGTGACTTGATCTTTCTTGTGGTGTGGCCGACGTACTTCTTCATACAAGGACAAGTGATCATATAAATCAACTTCTCTGAGTTGCAGTTAGTATGATTGGTTAACCGCCAATGTCTTGCTGTGATGATGTCTATTGTCAGGGTCTTCTGTGTCTGTGGGCAGGCAGCACAGCCCCCACACGGATAATGACCCCGTACTGGGCTAGTGCTCCAGAGAGTGTTCGTAATTGACTTCTTTTGAGTTCTGGGTCTGGTGTGTACCAGATTGTCCCTGATGGATGGGCCCCTTTTGAAAGCAAAGAGTGGCCGAGGTATTTCTCCCCCTCCTGTGTTGAGGATCTTCCAATGTTTTAAAATGGTCTTTTTCACTCCATTTGATAATGTACTGAAAGTTTGTACCATCGTCATCCGGTCACTAGTAGTGTCTGTTTTGATATGTTCTATGAGCGCCTCTCGATTGTTGTTAAACGCTCTTTTGCATGAACGGCGTACTAGATGATTGGGATAGTGTCGTTCTTTCAGGTTCGATGACAGCTCCCTGGCATGATGTTCAAAGAGAGTGTTGGAGGAGCAATTTCTTCTCACCCTCAGGAATTGACCCACCGGTAAGTTCTCACGAAGTGATTGAGGATGGAAACTGTGATAGGATAACAGAGAGTTACGCGCCATGGGCTTCTTGTAAAGTTCACTCTGTAAGCCTCCTTCTCCGGGGGATATTAGGAGGTCGAGGTAAGCAAGTTGTTCTTTACTGCTTTCCATCGTGAAATTGAGATACTGGTTTCTTGAGTTTAGCCAGTTATGGAAAACCGACACTTCAGCAGATGAACCCCTCCAGATCAATATAATGTCATCAATATATCTTCTCCACAGCAACACCTGATGGAGAAATGGGTTGCTGTGGTTCAGGACATGATCTTGCTCGAACTGATGCATATATAGATTTGCAAGACTGGGTGCAAAGACACTCCCCATTGAGGTCCCTGAGACCTGTAGATAGAGTTCATCTTGGTATTGGAAGTAGTTCTCCATCATGGCAAGCCTGGCGCACTCCATAATGAATGGTACTGGTGTGATTGTGTCCAGTTGCCTAGCTTCTAGGAGACCTCTAATGCAGTCCAACGTCTCCTGTTGAGGGATGGATGTATACAAAGACTCAACGTCAAAACTGACCAAAAGGTCAGTTTCGACATTGAACTCTGTCTCTGCTAATAGTCTGAGCACGTCACCTGTGTCTTGCAGGTACGTCGGTGTCTCTTTCACAATAGGTTTCAAAAAGAAATCTACGAAGGTAGACAAGGGCTCGAGTAAAGAGCCTATACCCGATATAATGGGTCGTCCAGGAGGAGGTCTCTTCGCCTTGTGAATTTTCGGGAGGCAGTAAAAATATGGTATCACTGGATGTGCCGTGATGAGATACCTTGCCTCTTGAGGAGTGATCCATCCTTCCGATGATCCTTACTCTACTAGACTCTTGATATCATTAGAAATTCTCAGTGTAGGATCTTCAGTGAGGCGGCGATAGACTCTGGTATCGCTCAATTGTCTCTTGCATTCATCGTGGTAAATGCTGGTATCTTGTAGCACGATGGCTCCGCCTTTATCGGCGGGTTTGATGGTAAGGGAATTGTCATTTGACAAAACAGACAGTGCTAGTTTCTCAGAAGTAGTCATGTTGTGGAAGATCTTCTTTCGGGGTTGGGTCAGGCCCATAATCTCATGCGTCACCGCTTGTTCAAACGTTATGACCCTTGCAGGCACTTGCTGGTTCATAGGTGTATACGTAGATTTGGGTCTAAGACCAGTGTTACGATCCACCTGATCTTCCATGTTGCCAACGTCCAAATTTGAATGAGATATTTGGAAGAAGAAATGCAGGCGTATCTTTCTGTAAAAGCTCTCAAGTTCGCATCTCAGATTGAATGGATCTCCCTCATTTGTAGGACAAATCCCAATCCTTTGTTCAGGACAGAATTTTCGATGGGTGTAATGACCCTAGTACTGAGGTTCACCACTAAGTCGCTGCTCCTGTCGTCGATGGACCCCCCCTGTTGTTGGTGTTCGCTGGTGCCCAATTCACTGACTGCTGCCCTCTTCTTTTGCCGCGGTTCATGCCTCAACGCTGCCATAAAAAAGACTGATCATAATAGAATGACGGGTTAGGTGGATAATTAGGCATCGGATGACCCATTGGTGGTGGTCCCATTGGTAGTTGATGATAATTCCAAGGTCCTGAAGGCCACCATTGGCCAGGACTAGGGTACTGTTGTGCTCCACGACCTCTGTTCGGTCTCCTTTGGAAACCTCTCCCTCTACCTCTGGTGTTGGAACCTACGCTGGAATTACCTTGGTCACTGGAACCAGAATCCGAGCCAGAGGATGAGTAATTGGACCCATATCTTTTTCCTTTAGAGTCGGTCAGAGGAGCTACATAGGAGTCACTTATGTACGGGTAGGCTAATTCCATTGAGAAGCGCGCCAGATCTTTCTTAAACTTGTCCACTTTATTCAGCAGAATATTGTCTCGATACTCCTTATTAGTTTTGTTAGCATCTTCCAAGTTCTTCTTAAATAACACAGGGCCAATTGCTGCGTTAATTTGTCCCTCCAGTACTTGGATCTCAATTAATAGGGCATCGGCTGTTTTCTTGGCAGTTTTAATTATCAAAATAAGCCAATCGCGGGTGCAACACCACGCGATAAGAGCCCAATTTCTCATGAACTCTTTATCAGTGAGAAAGAGTCGTGGTGCAGTGGTGACAATCAAACCTGATGGTGCACACTTACCATGTAGGTACTCATTCATTATCACTCCGTGTAAGGAAATACGGGAGTGATTTTTCTTTAAATTCAGTAGTGTTACCCAATCATCCTCTGTTGTGGTATTGGATGTCGAGGGTAGGTCATCTAGTATGCTAGGATTGTTAGTGAGGATAGTGTTCAGATCCTCATCATCAAACGCGAGCCCACTGAAGTCAGCCATGGTCAGCGAACCGTGGGTGGCAGGCAAATAAACTGGGTGAACGGATTGCAACGCAACACTTGCTGTGCGATGCGTAAATATAAAAAAGGGACCCGCAGCCAAAGCTGCTCAGTACATCAAAACAACAACTTTCAGAGGAGGGTCAGAGGGAAAATATTTAACGACCATTCAAGTAAATACCCCCAGTGGAACTATGTAAACAACAAAGAAACCTGAAGGTCAGAACTAGCTGAGATACTTAGACTATCACTGGACTTAGCACAACAAGGTGCAATACATCAGTTATCACGTGATGGAGTGGCACTCAACATGACAATTTGAGTCCTATCAGCCCACCCACATGGCGGAGCCTCATCATGTAGGACATCTTGAACAAGGTCTGTGTACTGAAGCCCAGATGTATTTTGGCTTCGTATCACTAGGCCGTAGTCCGGTCAATGCAAGTGTCCTTACCAATGGTGGAGCTGATGAGTGCAGTGCAAAAAAATTAATTAAAGTGATGTGTGTTAAAATGGCGGTCAAGGCAAACGATGAAAATGTATTAGTGTTCACCTGGACGTCAGTTTAAAAAACAGTGTGGGACAGTGTGAAAAAAAAAATCACTGTCTAATTTGCTTGGTAGTAGATAGGGCCAACATGTTTCTGCCATACGGTGGATGTTCACCGGCATTCGTCAGGACCAAGCTCATACATATGCTACTGCAAATTACACTATCGTAAGTGTACAAAAAGAAATAACAAAGAATCTAACAGATCATGCTTTGGTTATCAAGAGTCATACAAGTGGTCACTGGGACCATCCTACCATGTCCTCCCAATTGATGCAGGTGTGGAGGAAGTCTTCCCTGTGAAAAGTTACAAAGAGAAAAAACTTTTGGTAAACTCATTGACATTCTACTAATTTGAAATAAAGAGTACAATAAATCTACGGATCGCACAAAGTGAAAAAAATATTTTTTTGTGCGAGACCAGTGATAGTCAATAAAACTCGAGAAACTCAGCTTTGCCATTCAAAATAATGATGGCCATTTAAATTGTGCGCTGTAATAAGTCGCCAACAGATAATCTGTGCATTATTCAACAACATAATCAAACACTTACCCAACTCTGTATGGGAAGATAGCCTCACCTCACCCGGCAACTGCTCGGAGAATGAGGCCCCGCTCTAGACATATAAACAAGGACACTTTCAGGAATTGATAAATGTCGCAATCCATGTCTATAAACATGCTTAAGAACAAGTATTCAAAAAAACATGTATTCAAAAAAACCACAGTTTTCTGAATTGCCCCTCATGATCGCCAAATCCTTGGGACCAAGATGGGAGCGCTCAACATATCAGATCTAAAAACAATCCTCTAGCATTTAATACCAAGTTGCTGCGCCTTGGTGGATACCGCAGATCTGTCTCTACTTATCAGCCACTAACCCAAATGAGTAGGTGCCTTGCTAGTGAGAGACGCTTGTCTCAGTGTCAAAGTTAATATTAAAAATAACCTTACACACGAGTGGCCGAATTATACTCCTAACCAAGGATGGGCAGAAGAACTAGAAAGGTGCTCGTACTTCCAAAGTTAGAATGAAGTGTACAAAAAGCCCTTAAAAACGCGTGTTCAACCCTCTTACCTGTCCGTTGGTACCTCGGGCGTGGTCTCGAGCCGAAGGGGAGGCACCGACGGTCAGGCGGGGCCTCGTTTATATGCTGTCACTAATGGGCGCAATGAACAACAGCTGGTAGATTGAATGCTGTTGAGCGCATGCGTGCATCTCGAACTGCTACTCAAACAGAGGGGCGATGTGCCAGTTAGACAACGCACGTGCATAGTTCTAGGACTATACATTCGCGCATGCGTGTAATCGCCTAAGGACAGACGTGAGCGATCCTTCCCTCCATCGGGAGCACCGCTCGAACGCGATGCTCACACAGAGGAAAATCCCTGTGCCGAGCTCCGTGGTAGCTAGAAGGCAGTCATTACTAGGCCTAGACCAACGGAAACAGACACTCACTCGGCCACTCACCAGAACGAGTAAAACAGTGCACTCCATTTAACAGATACACCAATGATACGACTGCACTCAAAGTATCTCGATATCCTCCCATTGGCCAGGTGGTTGATATTCAAGAATGGCCTCCAGGAGTGGCAAAAGAGATCATTAAAGTTCCATTTATCTCGCTCTCAAAAACCAGAGATTGGCTGATTGCCTTATGCTGATGAGGCGTCTCTTACAAGGAAAGAGTATTACATCTAAAAGACCGAAGCTATGTCTAAGCCTATGTAACATATATAACACTCAGCGTAAAATCTACGACATAGGCTCATCCATACCTCATCATAATAGACCCCTGCATCAAGGCAGCTATACCACGACTGTATGGTCTGGTGAAATTTATCAGAATTAAGGCAGATAACCAAATACAAAGTTTACTCCACCTAAGGAACAGGAGACATGTCTATCCCGGAACTATATAGTCTATTTAGTCTATTTAGTTTCATTAAGAGTCAGGCAAATAACCAGATTAAGACTTGCCATCACCTAGGAGCCCGGCAGAGCACCCGATGGTCAATGTGAACACCGGATGGACACCATGATCACATAGGTGACTCAGGCTTGACCAAGACTCATCGACAGAGACCTTACAAAGGATCTACCTGTATCTCTACTCTAATCTAGGGGTTCTAGTGGCAAACTGGGCAACCAGAACCCCGTATCAATCAGCTATGGGACAGTCACAGACTGTTGGTCAATTGAGCACCAGATGGTAAGTATTATCATCAGATCGAGACCCACGGTATGTTGTCATTAAGCCCTGTTATATCGGACTTCAATTTAAAGATCCAGCGTTGTTCTTTAACAAAAAGAAACCGTGAGACATCTGTGATGTGTGGCGGAATGTATGGCTGTTCTAATACCACCCACATCAAGTTCTCAGCTTTGTGTTTCATGTCTAAGAAGTGATTCGTTAAACATGTAGATTGTTTGTTGCAACGAATCGCGCTCTTATGCTCGCTGATACGTGACTTGATCTTTCTTGTGGTGTGGCCGACGTACTTCTTCATACAAGGACAAGTGATCATATAAATCAACTTCTCTGAGTTGCAGTTAGTATGATTGGTTAACCGCCAAGGTCTTGCTGTGACGATGTCTATTATCAGGGTCTTCTGTGTCTGTGGGCAGGCAGCACAGCCCCCACACGGATAATGACCCCGTACTGGGCTAGTGCTCCAGAGAGTGTTCGTAATTGACTTCTTTTGAGTTCTGGGTCTGGTGTGTACCAGATTGTCCCTGATGGATGGGCCCCTTTTGAAAGCAAAGAGTGGCCGAGGTATTTCTCCCCCTCCTGTGTTGAGGATCTTCCAATGTTTTAAAATGGTCTTTTTCACTCCATTTGATAATGTACTGAAAGTTTGTACCATCGTCATCCGGTCACTAGTAGTGTCTGTTTTGATATGTTCTATGAGCGCCTCTCGATTGTTGTTAAACGCTCTTTTGCATGCACGGGGTACTAGATGATTGGGATAGTGTCGTTCTTTCAGGTTCGATGACAGCTCCCTGGCATGATGTTCAAAGAGAGTGTTGGAGGAGCAATTTCTTCTCACCCTCAGGAATTGACCCACCGGTAAGTTCTCACGAAGTGATTGAGGATGGAAACTGTGATAGGATAACAGAGAGTTACGCGCCATGGGCTTCTTGTAAAGTTCACTCTGTAAGCCTCCTTCTCCGGGGGATATTAGGAGGTCGAGGTAAGCAAGTTGTTCTTTACTGCTTTCCATCGTGAAATTGAGATACTGGTTTCTTGAGTTTAGCCAGTTATGGAAAACCGACACTTCAGCAGATGAACCCCTCCAGATCAATATAATGTCATCAATATATCTTCTCCACAGCAACACCTGATGGAGAAATGGGTTGCTGTGGTTCAGGACATGATCTTGCTCGAACTGATGCATATATAGATTTGCAAGACTGGGTGCAAAGACACTCCCCATTGAGGTCCCTGAGACCTGTAGATAGAGGTCATCTTGGTATTGGAAGTAGTTCTCCATCATGGCAAGCCTGGCGCACTCCATAATGAATGGTACTGGTGTGATTGTGTCCAGTTGCCTAGCTTCTAGGAGACCTCTAATGCAGTCCAACGTCTCCTGTTGAGGGATGGATGTATACAAAGACTCAACGTCAAAACTGACCAAAAGGTCAGTTTCGACATTGAACTCTGTCTCTGCTAATAGTCTGAGCACGTCACCTGTGTCTTGCAGGTACGTCGGTGTCTCTTTCACAATAGGTTTCAAAAAGAAATCTACGAAGGTAGACAAGGGCTCGAGTAAAGAGCCTATACCCGATATAATGGGTCGTCCAGGAGGAGGTCTCTTCGCCTTGTGAATTTTCGGGAGGCAGTAAAAATATGGTATCACTGGATGTGCCGTGATGAGATACCTTGCCTCTTGAGGAGTGATCCATCCTTCCGATGATCCTTACTCTACTAGACTCTTGATATCATTAGAAATTCTCAGTGTAGGATCTTCAGTGAGGCGGCGATAGGCTCTGGTATCGCTCAATTGTCTCTTGCATTCATCGTGGTAAATGCTGGTATCTTGTAGCACGATGGCTCCGCCTTTATCGGCGGGTTTGATGGTAAGGGAATTGTCATTTGACAAAACAGACAGTGCTAGTTTCTCAGAAGTAGTCATGTTGTGGAAGATCTTCTTTCGGGGTTGGGTCAGGCCCATAATCTCATGCGTCACCGCTTGTTCAAACGTTATGACCCTTGCAGGCACTTGCTGGTTCATAGGTGTATACGTAGATTTGGGTCTAAGACCAGTGTTACGATCCACCTGATCTTCCATGTTGCCAACGTCCAAATTTGAATGAGATATTTGGAAGAAGAAATGCAGGCGTATCTTTCTGTAAAAGCTCTCAAGTTCGCATCTCAGATTGAATGGATCTCCCTCATTTGTAGGACAAATCCCAATCCTTTGTTCAGGACAGAATTTTCGATGGGTGTAATGACCCTAGTACTGAGGTTCACCACTAAGTCGCTGCTCCTGTCGTCGATGGACCCCCCCTGTTGTTGGTGTTCGCTGGTGCCCAATTCACTGACTGCTGCCCTCTTCTTTTGCCGCGGTTCATGCCTCAACGCTGCCATAAAAAAGACTGATCATAATAGAATGACGGGTTAGGTGGATAATTAGGCATCGGATGACCCATTGGTGGTGGTCCCATTGGTAGTTGATGATAATTCCAAGGTCCTGGAGGCCACCATTGGCCAGGACTAGGGTACTGTTGTGCTCCACGACCTCTGTTGGGTCTCCTTTGGAAACCTCTCCCTCTACCTCTGGTGTTGGAACCTACGCTGGAATTACCTTGGTCACTGGAACCAGAATCCGAGCCAGAGGATGAGTAATTGGACCCATATCTTTTTCCTTTAGAGTCGGTCAGAGGAGCTACATAGGAGTCACTTATGTACGGGTAGGCTAATTCCATTGAGAAGCGCGCCAGATCTTTCTTAAACTTGTCCACTTTATTCAGCAGAATATTGTCTCGATACTCCTTATTAGTTTTGTTAGCATCTTCCAAGTTCTTCTTAAATAACACAGGGCCAATTGCTGCGTTAATTTGTCCCTCCAGTACTTGGATCTCAATTAATAGGGCATCGGCTGTTTTCTTGGCAGTTTTAATTATCAAAATAAGCCAATCGCGGGTGCAACACCACGCGATAAGAGCCCAATTTCTCATGAACTCTTTATCAGTGAGAAAGAGTCGTGGTGCAGTGGTGACAATCAAACCTGATGGTGCACACTTACCATGTAGGTACTCATTCATTATCACTCCGTGTAAGGAAATACGGGAGTGATTTTTCTTTAAATTCAGTAGTGTTACCCAATCATCCTCTGTCGTGGTATTGGATGTCGAGGGTAGGTCATCTAGTATGCTAGGATTGTTAGTGAGGATAGTGTTCAGATCCTCATCATCAAACGCGAGCCCACTGAAGTCAGCCATGGTCAGCGAACCGTGGGTGGCAGGCAAATAAACTGGGTGAACGGATTGCAACGCAACACTTGCTGTGCGATGCGTAAATATAAAAAAGGGACCCGCAGCCAAAGCTGCTCAGTACATCAAAACAACAACTTTCAGAGGAGGGTCAGAGGGAAAATATTTAACGACCATTCAAGTAAATACCCCCAGTGGAACTATGTAAACAACAAAGAAACCTGAAGGTCAGAACTAGCTGAGATACTTAGACTATCACTGGACTTAGCACAACAAGGTGCAATACATCAGTTATCACGTGATGGAGTGGCACTCAACATGACAATTTGAGTCCTATCAGCCCACCCACATGGCGGAGCCTCATCATGTAGGACATCTTGAACAAGGTCTGTGTACTGAAGCCCAGATGTATTTTGGCTTCGTATCACTAGGCCGTAGTCCGGTCAATGCAAGTGTCCTTACCAATGGTGGAGCTGATGAGTGCAGTGCAAAAAAATTAATTAAAGTGATGTGTGTTAAAATGGCGGTCAAGGCAAACGATGAAAATGTATTAGTGTTCACCTGGACGTCAGTTTAAAAAACAGTGTGGGACAGTGTGAAAAAAAAAATCACTGTCTAATTTGCTTGGTAGTAGATAGGGCCAACATGTTTCTGCCATACGGTGGATGTTCACCGGCATTCGTCAGGACCAAGCTCATACATATGCTACTGCAAATTACACTATCGTAAGTGTACAAAAAGAAATAACAAAGAATCTAACAGATCATGCTTTGGTTATCAAGAGTCATACAAGTGGTCACTGGGACCATCCTACCATGTCCTCCCAATTGATGCAGGTGTGGAGGAAGTCTTCCCTGTGAAAAGTTACAAAGAGAAAAAACTTTTGGTAAACTCATTGACATTCTACTAATTTGAAATAAAGAGTACAATAAATCTACGGATCGCACAAAGTGAAAAAAATATTTTTTTGTGCGAGACCAGTGATAGTCAATAAAACTCGAGAAACTCAGCTTTGCCATTCAAAATAATGATGGCCATTTAAATTGTGCGCTGTAATAAGTCGCCAACAGATAATCTGTGCATTATTCAACAACATAATCAAACACTTACCCAACTCTGTATGGGAAGATAGCCTCACCTCACCCGGCAACTGCTCGGAGAATGAGGCCCCGCTCTAGACATATAAACAAGGACACTTTCAGGAATTGATAAATGTCGCAATCCATGTCTATAAACATGCTTAAGAACAAGTATTCAAAAAAACATGTATTCAAAAAAACCACAGTTTTCTGAATTGCCCCTCATGATCGCCAAATCCTTGGGACCAAGATGGGAGCGCTCAACATATCAGATCTAAAAACAATCCTCTAGCATTTAATACCAAGTTGCTGCGCCTTGGTGGATACCGCAGATCTGTCTCTACTTATCAGCCACTAACCCAAATGAGTAGGTGCCTTGCTAGTGAGAGACGCTTGTCTCAGTGTCAAAGTTAATATTAAAAATAACCTTACACACGAGTGGCCGAATTATACTCCTAACCAAGGATGGGCAGAAGAACTAGAAAGGTGCTCGTACTTCCAAAGTTAGAATGAAGTGTACAAAAAGCCCTTAAAAACGCGTGTTCAACCCTCTTACCTGTCCGTTGGTACCTCGGGCGTGGTCTCGAGCCGAAGGGGAGGCACCGACGGTCAGGCGGGGCCTCGTTTATATGCTGTCACTAATGGGCGCAATGAACAACAGCTGGTAGATTGAATGCTGTTGAGCGCATGCGTGCATCTCGAACTGCTACTCAAACAGAGGGGCGATGTGCCAGTTAGACAACGCACGTGCATAGTTCTAGGACTATACATTCGCGCATGCGTGTAATCGCCTAAGGACAGACGTGAGCGATCCTTCCCTCCATCGGGAGCACCGCTCGAACGCGATGCTCACACAGAGGACAATCCCTGTGCCGAGCTCCGTGGTAGCTAGAAGGCAGTCATTACTAGGCCTAGACCAACGGAAACAGACACTCACTCGGCCACTCACCAGAACGAGTCAAACAGTGCACTCCATTTAACAGATACACCAATGATACGACTGCACTCAAAGTATCTCGATATCCTCCCATTGGCCAGGTGGTTGATATTCAAGAATGGCCTCCAGGAGTGGCAAAAGAGATCATTAAAGTTCCATTTATCTCGCTCTCAAAAACCAGAGATTGGCTGATTGCCTTATGCTGATGAGGCGTCTCTTACAAGGAAAGAGTATTACATCTAAAAGACCGAAGCTATGTCTAAGCCTATGTAACATATATAACACTCAGCGTAAAATCTACGACATAGGCTCATCCATACCTCATCATAATAGACCCCTGCATCAAGGCAGCTATACCACGACTGTATGGTCTGGTGAAATTTATCAGAATAAAGGCAGATAACCAAATACAAAGTTTACTCCACCTAAGGAACAGGAGACATGTCTATCCCGGAACTATATAGTCTATTTAGTCTATTTAGTTTCATTAAGAGTCAGGCAAATAACCAGATTAAGACTTGCCATCACCTAGGAGCCCGGCAGAGCACCCGATGGTCAATGTGAACACCGGATGGACACCATGATCACATAGGTGACTCAGGCTTGACCAGTGGCAAACTGGGCAACCAGAACCCCGTATCAATCAGCTATGGGACAGTCACAGACTGTTGGTCAATTGAGCACCAGATGGTAAGTATTATCATCAGATCGAGACCCACGGTATGTTGTCATTAAGCCCTGTTATATCGGACTTCAATTTAAAGATCCAGCGTTGTTCTTTAACAAAAAGAAACCGTGAGACATCTGTGATGTGTGGCGGAATGTATGGCTGTTCTAATACCACCCACATCAAGTTCTCAGCTTTGTGTTTCATGTCTAAGAAGTGATTCGTTAAACATGTAGATTGTTTGTTGCAACGAATCGTGCTCTTATGCTCGCTGATACGTGACTTGATCTTTCTTGTGGTGTGGCCGAGGAACTTCTTCATACAAGGACAAGTGATCATATAAATCAACTTCTCTGAGTTGCAGTTAGTATGATTGGTTAACCGCCAAGGTCTTGCTGTGACGATGTCTATTATCAGGGTCTTCTGTGTCTGTGGGCAGGCAGCACAGCCCCCACACGGATAATGACCCCGTACTGGGCTAGTGCTCCAGAGAGTGTTCGTAATTGACTTCTTTTGAGTTCTGGGTCTGGTGTGTACCAGATTGTCCCTGATGGATGGGCCCCTTTTGAAAGCAAAGAGTGGCCGAGGTATTTCTCCCCCTCCTGTGTTGAGGATCTTCCAATGTTTTAAAATGGTCTTTTTCACTCCATTTGATAATGTACTGAAAGTTTGTACCATCGTCATCCGGTCACTAGTAGTGTCTGTTTTGATATGTTCTATGAGCGCCTCTCGATTGTTGTTAAACGCTCTTTTGCATGCACGGCGTACTAGATGATTGGGATAGTGTCGTTCTTTCAGGTTCGATGACAGCTCCCTGGCATGATGTTCAAAGAGAGTGTTGGAGGAGCAATTTCTTCTCACCCTCAGGAATTGACCCACCGGTAAGTTCTCACGAAGTGATTGAGGATGGAAACTGTGATAGGATAACAGAGAGTTACGCGCCATGGGCTTCTTGTAAAGTTCACTCTGTAAGCCTCCTTCTCCGGGGGATATTAGGAGGTCGAGGTAAGCAAGTTGTTCTTTACTGCTTTCCATCGTGAAATTGAGATACTGGTTTCTTGAGTTTAGCCAGTTATGGAAAACCGACACTTCAGCAGATGAACCCCTCCAGATCAATATAATGTCATCAATATATCTTCTCCACAGCAACACCTGATGGAGAAATGGGTTGCTGTGGTTCAGGACATGATCTTGCTCGAACTGATGCATATATAGATTTGCAAGACTGGGTGCAAAGACACTCCCCATTGAGGTCCCTGAGACCTGTAGATAGAGGTCATCTTGGTATTGGAAGTAGTTCTCCATCATGGCAAGCCTGGCGCACTCCATAATGAATGGTACTGGTGTGATTGTGTCCAGTTGCCTAGCTTCTAGGAGACCTCTAATGCAGTCCAACGTCTCCTGTTGAGGGATGGATGTATACAAAGACTCAACGTCAAAACTGACCAAAAGGTCAGTTTCGACATTGAACTCTGTCTCTGCTAATAGTCTGAGCACGTCACCTGTGTCTTGCAGGTACGTCGGTGTCTCTTTCACAATAGGTTTCAAAAAGAAATCTACGAAGGTAGACAAGGGCTCGAGTAAAGAGCCTATACCCGATATAATGGGTCGTCCAGGAGGAGGTCTCTTCGCCTTGTGAATTTTCGGGAGGCAGTAAAAATATGGTATCACTGGATGTGCCGTGATGAGATACCTTGCCTCTTGAGGAGTGATCCATCCTTCCGATGATCCTTACTCTACTAGACTCTTGATATCATTAGAAATTCTCAGTGTAGGATCTTCAGTGAGGCGGCGATAGGCTCTGGTATCGCTCAATTGTCTCTTGCATTCATCGTGGTAAATGCTGGTATCTTGTAGCACGATGGCTCCGCCTTTATCAGCGGGTTTGATGGTAAGGGAATTGTCATTTGACAAAACAGACAGTGCTAGTTTCTCAGAAGTAGTCATGTTGTGGAAGATCTTCTTTCGGGGTTGGGTCAGGCCCATAATCTCATGCGTCACCGCTTGTTCAAACGTTATGACCCTTGCAGGCACTTGCTGGTTCATAGGTGTATACGTAGATTTGGGTCTAAGACCAGTGTTACGATCCACCTGATCTTCCATGTTGCCAACGTCCAAATTTGAATGAGATATTTTGAAGAAGAAATGCAGGCGTATCTTTCTGTAAAAGCTCTCAAGTTCGCATCTCAGATTGAATGGATCTCCCTCATTTGTAGGGACAAATCCCAATCCTTTGTTCAGGACAGAATTTTCGATGGGTGTAATGACCCTAGTACTGAGGTTCACCACTAAGTCGCTGCTCCTGTCGTCGATGGACCCCCCCTGTTGTTGGTGTTCGCTGGTGCCCAATTCACTGACTGCTGCCCTCTTCTTTTGCCGCGGTTCATGCCTCAACGCTGCCATAAAAAAGACTGATCATAATAGAATGACGGGTTAGGTGGATAATTAGGCATCGGATGACCCATTGGTGGTGGTCCCATTGGTAGTTGATGATAATTCCAAGGTCCTGGAGGCCACCATTGGCCAGGACTAGGGTACTGTTGTGCTCCACGACCTCTGTTGGGTCTCCTTTGGAAACCTCTCCCTCTACCTCTGGTGTTGGAACCTACGCTGGAATTACCTTGGTCACTGGAACCAGAATCCGAGCCAGAGGATGAGTAATTGGACCCATATCTTTTTCCTTTAGAGTCGGTCAGAGGAGCTACATAGGAGTCACTTATGTACGGGTAGGCTAATTCCATTGAGAAGCGCGCCAGATCTTTCTTAAACTTGTCCACTTTATTCAGCAGAATATTGTCTCGATATTCCTTATTAGTTTTGTTAGCATCTTCCAAGTTCTTCTTAAATAACACAGGGCGAATTGCTGCGTTAATTTGTCCCTCCAGTACTTGGATCTCAATTAATAGGGCATCGGCTGTTTTCTTGGCAGTTTTAATTATCAAAATAAGCCAATCGCGGGTGCAACAACACGCGATAAGAGCCCAATTTCTCATGTACTCTTTATCAGTGAGAAAGAGTCGTGGTGCAGTGGTGACAATCAAACCTGATGGTGCACACTTACCATGTAGGTACTCATTCATTATCACTCGTTGTAAGGAAACACGGGAGTGATTTTTCTTTAAATTCAGTAGTGTTACCCAATCATCCTCTGTCGTGGTATTGGATGTCGAGGGTAGGTCATCTAGTATGCTAGGATTGTTAGTGAGGATAGTGTTCAGATCCTCATCATCAAACGCAAGCCCACTGAAGTCAGCCATGGCCAGCGAACCGTGGGTGGCAGGCAAATAAACTGGGTGAACGGATTGCAACGCAACACTTGCTGTGCGATGCGTAAATATAAAAAAGGGACCCGCAGCCAAAGCTGCTCAGTACATCAAAACAACAACTTTCAGAGGAGGGTCAGAGGGAAAATATTTAACGACCATTCAAGTAAATACCCCCAGTGGAACTATGTAAACAACAAAGAAACCTGAAGGTCAGAACTAGCTGAGATACTTAGACTATCACTGGACTTAGCACAACAAGGTGCAATACATCAGTTATCACGTGATGGAGTGGCACTCAACATGACAATTTGAGTCCTATCAGCCCACCCACATGGCGGAGCCTCATCATGTAGGACATCTTGAACAAGGTCTGTGTACTGAAGCCCAGATGTATTTTGGCTTCGTATCACTAGGCCGTAGTCCGGTCAATGCAAATGTCCTTACCAATGGAACACTCTCCCACTGACCCTTAGGCAGGAAACTAATCACTTGAAATTCAGGAAGGCCTTAAAAACCTGGCTGTTCAACATCTAAAAAATCTGAATATCTCAATGCACTGAATCATCAGCGCCGGGAAACCCTTTGGTGGGTAGCTGTAGCGCTATAGAAATGAAATGAAATAAAAATAAATAAATAAATGGTGGAGCTGATGAGTGCAGTGCAAAAAAATTAATTAAAGTGATGTGTGTTAAAATGGCGGTCAAGGCAAACGATGAAAATGTATTAGTGTTCACCTGGACGTCAGTTTAAAAAACAGTGTAGGGACAGTGTGAAAAAAAAAATCACTGTCTAATTTGCTTGGTAGTAGATAGGGCCAACATGTTTCTGCCATAAGGTGGATGTTCACCGGCATTCGTCAGGGCCAAGCTCATACATATGCTACTGCAAATTACACTATCGTAAGTGTACAAAAAGAAATAACAAAGAATCTAACAGATCATGCTTTGGTTATCAAGAGTCATACAAGTGGTCACTGGGACCATCCTACCATGTCCTCCCAATTGATACAGGTGTGGAGGAAGTCTTCCCTGTGAAAAGTTACAAAGAGAAAAAACTTTTGGTAAACTCATTGACATTCTACTAATTTGAAATAAAGAGTACAATAAATCTACGGATCGCACAAAGTGAAAAAAATATTTTTTTGTGCGAGACCAGTGATAGTCAATAAAACTCGAGAAACTCAGCTTTGCCATTCAAAATAATGATGGCCATTTAAATTGTGCGCTGTAATAAGTCGCCAACAGATAATCTGTGCATTATTCAACAACATAATCAAACACTTACCCAACTCTGTATGGGAAGATAGCCTCACCTCACCCGGCAACTGCTCGGAGAATGAGGCCCCGCTCTAGACATATAAACAAGGACACTTTCAGGAATTGATAAATGTCGCAATCCATGTCTATAAACATGCTTAAGAACAAGTATTCAAAAAAACATGTATTCAAAAAAACCACAGTTTTCTGAATTGCCCCTCATGATCGCCAAATCCTTGGGACCAAGATGGGAGCGCTCAACATATCAGATCTAAAAACAATCCTCTAGCATTTAATACCAAGTTGCTGCGCCTTGGTGGATACCGCAGATCTGTCTCTACTTATCAGCCACTAACCCAAATGAGTAGGTGCCTTGCTAGTGAGAGACGCTTGTCTCAGTGTCAAAGTTAATATTAAAAATAACCTTACACACGAGTGGCCGAATTATACTCCTAACCAAGGATGGGCAGAAGAACTAGAAAGGTGCTCGTACTTCCAAAGTTAGAATGAAGTGTACAAAAAGCCCTTAAAAAAGCGTGTTCAACCCTCTTACCTGTCCGTTGGTACCTCGCGGCGTGGTCTCGAGCCAAAGGGGAGGCACCGACGGTCAGGCGGGGCCTCGTTTATATGCTGTCACTAATGGGCGCAATGAACAACAGCTGGTAGATTGAATGCTGTTGAGCGCATGCGTGCATCTCGAACTGCTACTCATACAGAGGGGCGATGTGCCAGTTAGACAACGCACGCGCATAGTTCTAGGACTATACATTCGCGCATGCGTGTAATCGCCTAAGGACAGACGTGAGCGATCCTTCCCTCCATCGGGAGCACCGCTCGAACGCGATGCTCACACAGAGGAAAATCCCTGTGCCGAGCTCCGTGGTAGCTAGAAGGCAGTCATTACTAGGCCTAGACCAACGGAAACAGACACTCACTCGGCCACTCACCAGAACGAGTCAAACAGTGCACTCCATTTAAAAGATACACCAATGATACGACTGCACTCAAAGTATCTCGATATCCTCCCATTGGCCAGGTGGTTGATATTCAAGAATGGCCTCCAGGAGTGGCAAAAGAGATCATTAAAGTTCCATTTATCTCGCTCTCAAAAACCAGAGATTGGCTGATTGCCTTATGCTGATGAGGCGTCTCTTACAAGGAAAGAGTATTACATCTAAAAGACCGAAGCTATGTCTAAGCCTATGTAACATATATAACACTCAGCGTAAAATCTACGACATAGGCTCATCCATACCTCGTCATAATAGACCCCTGCATCAAGGCAGCTATACCACGACTGTATGGTCTGGTGAAATTTATCAGAATTAAGGCAGATAACCAAATACAAAGTTTACTCCACCTAAGGAACAGGAGACATGTCTATCCCGGAACTATATAGTCTATTTAGTCTATTTAGTTTCATTAAGAGTCAGGCAAATAACCAGATTAAGACTTGCCATCACCTAGGAGCCCGGCAGAGCACCCGATGGTCAATGTGAACACCGGATGGACACCATGATCACATAGGTGACTCAGGCTTGACCAAGACTAATCGACAGAGACCTGACAAAGGATCTACCTGTATCTCTACTCTAATCTAGGGGTCCCCGTATCAATCAGATATGGGACAGTCACAGACTGTCGGTCAATTGAGCACCAGATGGTAAGTATGATCATCAGATCGAGACCCACGGTATGTTGTCATTAAGCCCTGTTATATCGGTCTTCAATTTAAAGATCCAGCGTTGTTCTTTAACAAAAATAAACCGTGAGACATCTGTGATGTGTGGCGGAATGTATGGCTGTTCTGATACCACCCACATCAAGTCCTCAGCTTTGTGTTTCATGTCTAAGAAGTGATTCGTTAAACATGTAGATTGTTTGTTGCAACGAATCGTGCTCTTATGCTCGCTGATACGTGACTTGATCTTTCTTGTGGTGTGGCCGACGTACTTCTTCATACAAGGACAAGTGATCATATAAATCAACTTCTCTGAGTTGCAGTTAGTATGATTGGTTAACCGCCAATGTCTTGCTGTGATGATGTCTATTGTCAGGGTCTTCTGTGTCTGTGGGCAGGCAGCACAGCCCCCACACGGATAATGACCCCGTACTGGGCTAGTGCTCCAGAGAGTGTTCGTAATTGACTTCTTTTGAGTTCTGGGTCTGGTGTGTACCAGATTGTCCCTGATGGATGGGCCCCTTTTGAAAGCAAAGAGTGGCCGAGGTATTTCTCCCCCTCCTGTGTTGAGGATCTTCCAATGTTTTAAAATGGTCTTTTTCACTCCATTTGATAATGTACTGAAAGTTTGTACCATCGTCATCCGGTCACTAGTAGTGTCTGTTTTGATATGTTCTATGAGCGCCTCTCGATTGTTGTTAAACGCTCTTTTGCATGAACGGCGTACTAGATGATTGGGATAGTGTCGTTCTTTCAGGTTCGATGACAGCTCCCTGGCATGATGTTCAAAGAGAGTGTTGGAGGAGCAATTTCTTCTCACCCTCAGGAATTGACCCACCGGTAAGTTCTCACGAAGTGATTGAGGATGGAAACTGTGATAGGATAACAGAGAGTTACGCGCCATGGGCTTCTTGTAAAGTTCACTCTGTAAGCCTCCTTCTCCGGGGGATATTAGGAGGTCGAGGTAAGCAAGTTGTTCTTTACTGCTTTCCATCGTGAAATTGAGATACTGGTTTCTTGAGTTTAGCCAGTTATGGAAAACCGACACTTCAGCAGATGAACCCCTCCAGATCAATATAATGTCATCAATATATCTTCTCCACAGCAACACCTGATGGAGAAATGGGTTGCTGTGGTTCAGGACATGATCTTGCTCGAACTGATGCATATATAGATTTGCAAGACTGGGTGCAAAGACACTCCCCATTGAGGTCCCTGAGACCTGTAGATAGAGTTCATCTTGGTATTGGAAGTAGTTCTCCATCATGGCAAGCCTGGCGCACTCCATAATGAATGGTACTGGTGTGATTGTGTCCAGTTGCCTAGCTTCTAGGAGACCTCTAATGCAGTCCAACGTCTCCTGTTGAGGGATGGATGTATACAAAGACTCAACGTCAAAACTGACCAAAAGGTCAGTTTCGACATTGAACTCTGTCTCTGCTAATAGTCTGAGCACGTCACCTGTGTCTTGCAGGTACGTCGGTGTCTCTTTCACAATAGGTTTCAAAAAGAAATCTACGAAGGTAGACAAGGGCTCGAGTAAAGAGCCTATACCCGATATAATGGGTCGTCCAGGAGGAGGTCTCTTCGCCTTGTGAATTTTCGGGAGGCAGTAAAAATATGGTATCACTGGATGTGCCGTGATGAGATACCTTGCCTCTTGAGGAGTGATCCATCCTTCCGATGATCCTTACTCTACTAGACTCTTGATATCATTAGAAATTCTCAGTGTAGGATCTTCAGTGAGGCGGCGATAGACTCTGGTATCGCTCAATTGTCTCTTGCATTCATCGTGGTAAATGCTGGTATCTTGTAGCACGATGGCTCCGCCTTTATCGGCGGGTTTGATGGTAAGGGAATTGTCATTTGACAAAACAGACAGTGCTAGTTTCTCAGAAGTAGTCATGTTGTGGAAGATCTTCTTTCGGGGTTGGGTCAGGCCCATAATCTCATGCGTCACCGCTTGTTCAAACGTTATGACCCTTGCAGGCACTTGCTGGTTCATAGGTGTATACGTAGATTTGGGTCTAAGACCAGTGTTACGATCCACCTGATCTTCCATGTTGCCAACGTCCAAATTTGAATGAGATATTTGGAAGAAGAAATGCAGGCGTATCTTTCTGTAAAAGCTCTCAAGTTCGCATCTCAGATTGAATGGATCTCCCTCATTTGTAGGACAAATCCCAATCCTTTGTTCAGGACAGAATTTTCGATGGGTGTAATGACCCTAGTACTGAGGTTCACCACTAAGTCGCTGCTCCTGTCGTCGATGGACCCCCCCTGTTGTTGGTGTTCGCTGGTGCCCAATTCACTGACTGCTGCCCTCTTCTTTTGCCGCGGTTCATGCCTCAACGCTGCCATAAAAAAGACTGATCATAATAGAATGACGGGTTAGGTGGATAATTAGGCATCGGATGACCCATTGGTGGTGGTCCCATTGGTAGTTGATGATAATTCCAAGGTCCTGAAGGCCACCATTGGCCAGGACTAGGGTACTGTTGTGCTCCACGACCTCTGTTCGGTCTCCTTTGGAAACCTCTCCCTCTACCTCTGGTGTTGGAACCTACGCTGGAATTACCTTGGTCACTGGAACCAGAATCCGAGCCAGAGGATGAGTAATTGGACCCATATCTTTTTCCTTTAGAGTCGGTCAGAGGAGCTACATAGGAGTCACTTATGTACGGGTAGGCTAATTCCATTGAGAAGCGCGCCAGATCTTTCTTAAACTTGTCCACTTTATTCAGCAGAATATTGTCTCGATACTCCTTATTAGTTTTGTTAGCATCTTCCAAGTTCTTCTTAAATAACACAGGGCCAATTGCTGCGTTAATTTGTCCCTCCAGTACTTGGATCTCAATTAATAGGGCATCGGCTGTTTTCTTGGCAGTTTTAATTATCAAAATAAGCCAATCGCGGGTGCAACACCACGCGATAAGAGCCCAATTTCTCATGAACTCTTTATCAGTGAGAAAGAGTCGTGGTGCAGTGGTGACAATCAAACCTGATGGTGCACACTTACCATGTAGGTACTCATTCATTATCACTCCGTGTAAGGAAATACGGGAGTGATTTTTCTTTAAATTCAGTAGTGTTACCCAATCATCCTCTGTTGTGGTATTGGATGTCGAGGGTAGGTCATCTAGTATGCTAGGATTGTTAGTGAGGATAGTGTTCAGATCCTCATCATCAAACGCGAGCCCACTGAAGTCAGCCATGGTCAGCGAACCGTGGGTGGCAGGCAAATAAACTGGGTGAACGGATTGCAACGCAACACTTGCTGTGCGATGCGTAAATATAAAAAAGGGACCCGCAGCCAAAGCTGCTCAGTACATCAAAACAACAACTTTCAGAGGAGGGTCAGAGGGAAAATATTTAACGACCATTCAAGTAAATACCCCCAGTGGAACTATGTAAACAACAAAGAAACCTGAAGGTCAGAACTAGCTGAGATACTTAGACTATCACTGGACTTAGCACAACAAGGTGCAATACATCAGTTATCACGTGATGGAGTGGCACTCAACATGACAATTTGAGTCCTATCAGCCCACCCACATGGCGGAGCCTCATCATGTAGGACATCTTGAACAAGGTCTGTGTACTGAAGCCCAGATGTATTTTGGCTTCGTATCACTAGGCCGTAGTCCGGTCAATGCAAGTGTCCTTACCAATGGTGGAGCTGATGAGTGCAGTGCAAAAAAATTAATTAAAGTGATGTGTGTTAAAATGGCGGTCAAGGCAAACGATGAAAATGTATTAGTGTTCACCTGGACGTCAGTTTAAAAAACAGTGTGGGACAGTGTGAAAAAAAAAATCACTGTCTAATTTGCTTGGTAGTAGATAGGGCCAACATGTTTCTGCCATACGGTGGATGTTCACCGGCATTCGTCAGGACCAAGCTCATACATATGCTACTGCAAATTACACTATCGTAAGTGTACAAAAAGAAATAACAAAGAATCTAACAGATCATGCTTTGGTTATCAAGAGTCATACAAGTGGTCACTGGGACCATCCTACCATGTCCTCCCAATTGATGCAGGTGTGGAGGAAGTCTTCCCTGTGAAAAGTTACAAAGAGAAAAAACTTTTGGTAAACTCATTGACATTCTACTAATTTGAAATAAAGAGTACAATAAATCTACGGATCGCACAAAGTGAAAAAAATATTTTTTTGTGCGAGACCAGTGATAGTCAATAAAACTCGAGAAACTCAGCTTTGCCATTCAAAATAATGATGGCCATTTAAATTGTGCGCTGTAATAAGTCGCCAACAGATAATCTGTGCATTATTCAACAACATAATCAAACACTTACCCAACTCTGTATGGGAAGATAGCCTCACCTCACCCGGCAACTGCTCGGAGAATGAGGCCCCGCTCTAGACATATAAACAAGGACACTTTCAGGAATTGATAAATGTCGCAATCCATGTCTATAAACATGCTTAAGAACAAGTATTCAAAAAAACATGTATTCAAAAAAACCACAGTTTTCTGAATTGCCCCTCATGATCGCCAAATCCTTGGGACCAAGATGGGAGCGCTCAACATATCAGATCTAAAAACAATCCTCTAGCATTTAATACCAAGTTGCTGCGCCTTGGTGGATACCGCAGATCTGTCTCTACTTATCAGCCACTAACCCAAATGAGTAGGTGCCTTGCTAGTGAGAGACGCTTGTCTCAGTGTCAAAGTTAATATTAAAAATAACCTTACACACGAGTGGCCGAATTATACTCCTAACCAAGGATGGGCAGAAGAACTAGAAAGGTGCTCGTACTTCCAAAGTTAGAATGAAGTGTACAAAAAGCCCTTAAAAACGCGTGTTCAACCCTCTTACCTGTCCGTTGGTACCTCGGGCGTGGTCTCGAGCCGAAGGGGAGGCACCGACGGTCAGGCGGGGCCTCGTTTATATGCTGTCACTAATGGGCGCAATGAACAACAGCTGGTAGATTGAATGCTGTTGAGCGCATGCGTGCATCTCGAACTGCTACTCAAACAGAGGGGCGATGTGCCAGTTAGACAACGCACGTGCATAGTTCTAGGACTATACATTCGCGCATGCGTGTAATCGCCTAAGGACAGACGTGAGCGATCCTTCCCTCCATCGGGAGCACCGCTCGAACGCGATGCTCACACAGAGGAAAATCCCTGTGCCGAGCTCCGTGGTAGCTAGAAGGCAGTCATTACTAGGCCTAGACCAACGGAAACAGACACTCACTCGGCCACTCACCAGAACGAGTAAAACAGTGCACTCCATTTAACAGATACACCAATGATACGACTGCACTCAAAGTATCTCGATATCCTCCCATTGGCCAGGTGGTTGATATTCAAGAATGGCCTCCAGGAGTGGCAAAAGAGATCATTAAAGTTCCATTTATCTCGCTCTCAAAAACCAGAGATTGGCTGATTGCCTTATGCTGATGAGGCGTCTCTTACAAGGAAAGAGTATTACATCTAAAAGACCGAAGCTATGTCTAAGCCTATGTAACATATATAACACTCAGCGTAAAATCTACGACATAGGCTCATCCATACCTCATCATAATAGACCCCTGCATCAAGGCAGCTATACCACGACTGTATGGTCTGGTGAAATTTATCAGAATTAAGGCAGATAACCAAATACAAAGTTTACTCCACCTAAGGAACAGGAGACATGTCTATCCCGGAACTATATAGTCTATTTAGTCTATTTAGTTTCATTAAGAGTCAGGCAAATAACCAGATTAAGACTTGCCATCACCTAGGAGCCCGGCAGAGCACCCGATGGTCAATGTGAACACCGGATGGACACCATGATCACATAGGTGACTCAGGCTTGACCAAGACTCATCGACAGAGACCTTACAAAGGATCTACCTGTATCTCTACTCTAATCTAGGGGTTCTAGTGGCAAACTGGGCAACCAGAACCCCGTATCAATCAGCTATGGGACAGTCACAGACTGTTGGTCAATTGAGCACCAGATGGTAAGTATTATCATCAGATCGAGACCCACGGTATGTTGTCATTAAGCCCTGTTATATCGGACTTCAATTTAAAGATCCAGCGTTGTTCTTTAACAAAAAGAAACCGTGAGACATCTGTGATGTGTGGCGGAATGTATGGCTGTTCTAATACCACCCACATCAAGTTCTCAGCTTTGTGTTTCATGTCTAAGAAGTGATTCGTTAAACATGTAGATTGTTTGTTGCAACGAATCGCGCTCTTATGCTCGCTGATACGTGACTTGATCTTTCTTGTGGTGTGGCCGACGTACTTCTTCATACAAGGACAAGTGATCATATAAATCAACTTCTCTGAGTTGCAGTTAGTATGATTGGTTAACCGCCAAGGTCTTGCTGTGACGATGTCTATTATCAGGGTCTTCTGTGTCTGTGGGCAGGCAGCACAGCCCCCACACGGATAATGACCCCGTACTGGGCTAGTGCTCCAGAGAGTGTTCGTAATTGACTTCTTTTGAGTTCTGGGTCTGGTGTGTACCAGATTGTCCCTGATGGATGGGCCCCTTTTGAAAGCAAAGAGTGGCCGAGGTATTTCTCCCCCTCCTGTGTTGAGGATCTTCCAATGTTTTAAAATGGTCTTTTTCACTCCATTTGATAATGTACTGAAAGTTTGTACCATCGTCATCCGGTCACTAGTAGTGTCTGTTTTGATATGTTCTATGAGCGCCTCTCGATTGTTGTTAAACGCTCTTTTGCATGCACGGCGTACTAGATGATTGGGATAGTGTCGTTCTTTCAGGTTCGATGACAGCTCCCTGGCATGATGTTCAAAGAGAGTGTTGGAGGAGCAATTTCTTCTCACCCTCAGGAATTGACCCACCGGTAAGTTCTCACGAAGTGATTGAGGATGGAAACTGTGATAGGATAACAGAGAGTTACGCGCCATGGGCTTCTTGTAAAGTTCACTCTGTAAGCCTCCTTCTCCGGGGGATATTAGGAGGTCGAGGTAAGCAAGTTGTTCTTTACTGCTTTCCATCGTGAAATTGAGATACTGGTTTCTTGAGTTTAGCCAGTTATGGAAAACCGACACTTCAGCAGATGAACCCCTCCAGATCAATATAATGTCATCAATATATCTTCTCCACAGCAACACCTGATGGAGAAATGGGTTGCTGTGGTTCAGGACATGATCTTGCTCGAACTGATGCATATATAGATTTGCAAGACTGGGTGCAAAGACACTCCCCATTGAGGTCCCTGAGACCTGTAGATAGAGGTCATCTTGGTATTGGAAGTAGTTCTCCATCATGGCAAGCCTGGCGCACTCCATAATGAATGGTACTGGTGTGATTGTGTCCAGTTGCCTAGCTTCTAGGAGACCTCTAATGCAGTCCAACGTCTCCTGTTGAGGGATGGATGTATACAAAGACTCAACGTCAAAACTGACCAAAAGGTCAGTTTCGACATTGAACTCTGTCTCTGCTAATAGTCTGAGCACGTCACCTGTGTCTTGCAGGTACGTCGGTGTCTCTTTCACAATAGGTTTCAAAAAGAAATCTACGAAGGTAGACAAGGGCTCGAGTAAAGAGCCTATACCCGATATAATGGGTCGTCCAGGAGGAGGTCTCTTCGCCTTGTGAATTTTCGGGAGGCAGTAAAAATATGGTATCACTGGATGTGCCGTGATGAGATACCTTGCCTCTTGAGGAGTGATCCATCCTTCCGATGATCCTTACTCTACTAGACTCTTGATATCATTAGAAATTCTCAGTGTAGGATCTTCAGTGAGGCGGCGATAGGCTCTGGTATCGCTCAATTGTCTCTTGCATTCATCGTGGTAAATGCTGGTATCTTGTAGCACGATGGCTCCGCCTTTATCGGCGGGTTTGATGGTAAGGGAATTGTCATTTGACAAAACAGACAGTGCTAGTTTCTCAGAAGTAGTCATGTTGTGGAAGATCTTCTTTCGGGGTTGGGTCAGGCCCATAATCTCATGCGTCACCGCTTGTTCAAACGTTATGACCCTTGCAGGCACTTGCTGGTTCATAGGTGTATACGTAGATTTGGGTCTAAGACCAGTGTTACGATCCACCTGATCTTCCATGTTGCCAACGTCCAAATTTGAATGAGATATTTGGAAGAAGAAATGCAGGCGTATCTTTCTGTAAAAGCTCTCAAGTTCGCATCTCAGATTGAATGGATCTCCCTCATTTGTAGGACAAATCCCAATCCTTTGTTCAGGACAGAATTTTCGATGGGTGTAATGACCCTAGTACTGAGGTTCACCACTAAGTCGCTGCTCCTGTCGTCGATGGACCCCCCCTGTTGTTGGTGTTCGCTGGTGCCCAATTCACTGACTGCTGCCCTCTTCTTTTGCCGCGGTTCATGCCTCAACGCTGCCATAAAAAAGACTGATCATAATAGAATGACGGGTTAGGTGGATAATTAGGCATCGGATGACCCATTGGTGGTGGTCCCATTGGTAGTTGATGATAATTCCAAGGTCCTGGAGGCCACCATTGGCCAGGACTAGGGTACTGTTGTGCTCCACGACCTCTGTTGGGTCTCCTTTGGAAACCTCTCCCTCTACCTCTGGTGTTGGAACCTACGCTGGAATTACCTTGGTCACTGGAACCAGAATCCGAGCCAGAGGATGAGTAATTGGACCCATATCTTTTTCCTTTAGAGTCGGTCAGAGGAGCTACATAGGAGTCACTTATGTACGGGTAGGCTAATTCCATTGAGAAGCGCGCCAGATCTTTCTTAAACTTGTCCACTTTATTCAGCAGAATATTGTCTCGATACTCCTTATTAGTTTTGTTAGCATCTTCCAAGTTCTTCTTAAATAACACAGGGCCAATTGCTGCGTTAATTTGTCCCTCCAGTACTTGGATCTCAATTAATAGGGCATCGGCTGTTTTCTTGGCAGTTTTAATTATCAAAATAAGCCAATCGCGGGTGCAACACCACGCGATAAGAGCCCAATTTCTCATGAACTCTTTATCAGTGAGAAAGAGTCGTGGTGCAGTGGTGACAATCAAACCTGATGGTGCACACTTACCATGTAGGTACTCATTCATTATCACTCCGTGTAAGGAAATACGGGAGTGATTTTTCTTTAAATTCAGTAGTGTTACCCAATCATCCTCTGTCGTGGTATTGGATGTCGAGGGTAGGTCATCTAGTATGCTAGGATTGTTAGTGAGGATAGTGTTCAGATCCTCATCATCAAACGCGAGCCCACTGAAGTCAGCCATGGTCAGCGAACCGTGGGTGGCAGGCAAATAAACTGGGTGAACGGATTGCAACGCAACACTTGCTGTGCGATGCGTAAATATAAAAAAGGGACCCGCAGCCAAAGCTGCTCAGTACATCAAAACAACAACTTTCAGAGGAGGGTCAGAGGGAAAATATTTAACGACCATTCAAGTAAATACCCCCAGTGGAACTATGTAAACAACAAAGAAACCTGAAGGTCAGAACTAGCTGAGATACTTAGACTATCACTGGACTTAGCACAACAAGGTGCAATACATCAGTTATCACGTGATGGAGTGGCACTCAACATGACAATTTGAGTCCTATCAGCCCACCCACATGGCGGAGCCTCATCATGTAGGACATCTTGAACAAGGTCTGTGTACTGAAGCCCAGATGTATTTTGGCTTCGTATCACTAGGCCGTAGTCCGGTCAATGCAAGTGTCCTTACCAATGGTGGAGCTGATGAGTGCAGTGCAAAAAAATTAATTAAAGTGATGTGTGTTAAAATGGCGGTCAAGGCAAACGATGAAAATGTATTAGTGTTCACCTGGACGTCAGTTTAAAAAACAGTGTGGGACAGTGTGAAAAAAAAAATCACTGTCTAATTTGCTTGGTAGTAGATAGGGCCAACATGTTTCTGCCATACGGTGGATGTTCACCGGCATTCGTCAGGACCAAGCTCATACATATGCTACTGCAAATTACACTATCGTAAGTGTACAAAAAGAAATAACAAAGAATCTAACAGATCATGCTTTGGTTATCAAGAGTCATACAAGTGGTCACTGGGACCATCCTACCATGTCCTCCCAATTGATGCAGGTGTGGAGGAAGTCTTCCCTGTGAAAAGTTACAAAGAGAAAAAACTTTTGGTAAACTCATTGACATTCTACTAATTTGAAATAAAGAGTACAATAAATCTACGGATCGCACAAAGTGAAAAAAATATTTTTTTGTGCGAGACCAGTGATAGTCAATAAAACTCGAGAAACTCAGCTTTGCCATTCAAAATAATGATGGCCATTTAAATTGTGCGCTGTAATAAGTCGCCAACAGATAATCTGTGCATTATTCAACAACATAATCAAACACTTACCCAACTCTGTATGGGAAGATAGCCTCACCTCACCCGGCAACTGCTCGGAGAATGAGGCCCCGCTCTAGACATATAAACAAGGACACTTTCAGGAATTGATAAATGTCGCAATCCATGTCTATAAACATGCTTAAGAACAAGTATTCAAAAAAACATGTATTCAAAAAAACCACAGTTTTCTGAATTGCCCCTCATGATCGCCAAATCCTTGGGACCAAGATGGGAGCGCTCAACATATCAGATCTAAAAACAATCCTCTAGCATTTAATACCAAGTTGCTGCGCCTTGGTGGATACCGCAGATCTGTCTCTACTTATCAGCCACTAACCCAAATGAGTAGGTGCCTTGCTAGTGAGAGACGCTTGTCTCAGTGTCAAAGTTAATATTAAAAATAACCTTACACACGAGTGGCCGAATTATACTCCTAACCAAGGATGGGCAGAAGAACTAGAAAGGTGCTCGTACTTCCAAAGTTAGAATGAAGTGTACAAAAAGCCCTTAAAAACGCGTGTTCAACCCTCTTACCTGTCCGTTGGTACCTCGGGCGTGGTCTCGAGCCGAAGGGGAGGCACCGACGGTCAGGCGGGGCCTCGTTTATATGCTGTCACTAATGGGCGCAATGAACAACAGCTGGTAGATTGAATGCTGTTGAGCGCATGCGTGCATCTCGAACTGCTACTCAAACAGAGGGGCGATGTGCCAGTTAGACAACGCACGTGCATAGTTCTAGGACTATACATTCGCGCATGCGTGTAATCGCCTAAGGACAGACGTGAGCGATCCTTCCCTCCATCGGGAGCACCGCTCGAACGCGATGCTCACACAGAGGACAATCCCTGTGCCGAGCTCCGTGGTAGCTAGAAGGCAGTCATTACTAGGCCTAGACCAACGGAAACAGACACTCACTCGGCCACTCACCAGAACGAGTCAAACAGTGCACTCCATTTAACAGATACACCAATGATACGACTGCACTCAAAGTATCTCGATATCCTCCCATTGGCCAGGTGGTTGATATTCAAGAATGGCCTCCAGGAGTGGCAAAAGAGATCATTAAAGTTCCATTTATCTCGCTCTCAAAAACCAGAGATTGGCTGATTGCCTTATGCTGATGAGGCGTCTCTTACAAGGAAAGAGTATTACATCTAAAAGACCGAAGCTATGTCTAAGCCTATGTAACATATATAACACTCAGCGTAAAATCTACGACATAGGCTCATCCATACCTCATCATAATAGACCCCTGCATCAAGGCAGCTATACCACGACTGTATGGTCTGGTGAAATTTATCAGAATAAAGGCAGATAACCAAATACAAAGTTTACTCCACCTAAGGAACAGGAGACATGTCTATCCCGGAACTATATAGTCTATTTAGTCTATTTAGTTTCATTAAGAGTCAGGCAAATAACCAGATTAAGACTTGCCATCACCTAGGAGCCCGGCAGAGCACCCGATGGTCAATGTGAACACCGGATGGACACCATGATCACATAGGTGACTCAGGCTTGACCAAGACTCATCGACAGAGACCTTACAAAGGATCTACCTGTATCTCTACTCTAATCTAGGGGTTCTAGTGGCAAACTGGGCAACCAGAACCCCGTATCAATCAGCTATGGGACAGTCACAGACTGTTGGTCAATTGAGCACCAGATGGTAAGTATTATCATCAGATCGAGACCCACGGTATGTTGTCATTAAGCCCTGTTATATCGGACTTCAATTTAAAGATCCAGCGTTGTTCTTTAACAAAAAGAAACCGTGAGACATCTGTGATGTGTGGCGGAATGTATGGCTGTTCTAATACCACCCACATCAAGTTCTCAGCTTTGTGTTTCATGTCTAAGAAGTGATTCGTTAAACATGTAGATTGTTTGTTGCAACGAATCGTGCTCTTATGCTCGCTGATACGTGACTTGATCTTTCTTGTGGTGTGGCCGAGGAACTTCTTCATACAAGGACAAGTGATCATATAAATCAACTTCTCTGAGTTGCAGTTAGTATGATTGGTTAACCGCCAAGGTCTTGCTGTGACGATGTCTATTATCAGGGTCTTCTGTGTCTGTGGGCAGGCAGCACAGCCCCCACACGGATAATGACCCCGTACTGGGCTAGTGCTCCAGAGAGTGTTCGTAATTGACTTCTTTTGAGTTCTGGGTCTGGTGTGTACCAGATTGTCCCTGATGGATGGGCCCCTTTTGAAAGCAAAGAGTGGCCGAGGTATTTCTCCCCCTCCTGTGTTGAGGATCTTCCAATGTTTTAAAATGGTCTTTTTCACTCCATTTGATAATGTACTGAAAGTTTGTACCATCGTCATCCGGTCACTAGTAGTGTCTGTTTTGATATGTTCTATGAGCGCCTCTCGATTGTTGTTAAACGCTCTTTTGCATGCACGGCGTACTAGATGATTGGGATAGTGTCGTTCTTTCAGGTTCGATGACAGCTCCCTGGCATGATGTTCAAAGAGAGTGTTGGAGGAGCAATTTCTTCTCACCCTCAGGAATTGACCCACCGGTAAGTTCTCACGAAGTGATTGAGGATGGAAACTGTGATAGGATAACAGAGAGTTACGCGCCATGGGCTTCTTGTAAAGTTCACTCTGTAAGCCTCCTTCTCCGGGGGATATTAGGAGGTCGAGGTAAGCAAGTTGTTCTTTACTGCTTTCCATCGTGAAATTGAGATACTGGTTTCTTGAGTTTAGCCAGTTATGGAAAACCGACACTTCAGCAGATGAACCCCTCCAGATCAATATAATGTCATCAATATATCTTCTCCACAGCAACACCTGATGGAGAAATGGGTTGCTGTGGTTCAGGACATGATCTTGCTCGAACTGATGCATATATAGATTTGCAAGACTGGGTGCAAAGACACTCCCCATTGAGGTCCCTGAGACCTGTAGATAGAGGTCATCTTGGTATTGGAAGTAGTTCTCCATCATGGCAAGCCTGGCGCACTCCATAATGAATGGTACTGGTGTGATTGTGTCCAGTTGCCTAGCTTCTAGGAGACCTCTAATGCAGTCCAACGTCTCCTGTTGAGGGATGGATGTATACAAAGACTCAACGTCAAAACTGACCAAAAGGTCAGTTTCGACATTGAACTCTGTCTCTGCTAATAGTCTGAGCACGTCACCTGTGTCTTGCAGGTACGTCGGTGTCTCTTTCACAATAGGTTTCAAAAAGAAATCTACGAAGGTAGACAAGGGCTCGAGTAAAGAGCCTATACCCGATATAATGGGTCGTCCAGGAGGAGGTCTCTTCGCCTTGTGAATTTTCGGGAGGCAGTAAAAATATGGTATCACTGGATGTGCCGTGATGAGATACCTTGCCTCTTGAGGAGTGATCCATCCTTCCGATGATCCTTACTCTACTAGACTCTTGATATCATTAGAAATTCTCAGTGTAGGATCTTCAGTGAGGCGGCGATAGGCTCTGGTATCGCTCAATTGTCTCTTGCATTCATCGTGGTAAATGCTGGTATCTTGTAGCACGATGGCTCCGCCTTTATCAGCGGGTTTGATGGTAAGGGAATTGTCATTTGACAAAACAGACAGTGCTAGTTTCTCAGAAGTAGTCATGTTGTGGAAGATCTTCTTTCGGGGTTGGGTCAGGCCCATAATCTCATGCGTCACCGCTTGTTCAAACGTTATGACCCTTGCAGGCACTTGCTGGTTCATAGGTGTATACGTAGATTTGGGTCTAAGACCAGTGTTACGATCCACCTGATCTTCCATGTTGCCAACGTCCAAATTTGAATGAGATATTTTGAAGAAGAAATGCAGGCGTATCTTTCTGTAAAAGCTCTCAAGTTCGCATCTCAGATTGAATGGATCTCCCTCATTTGTAGGGACAAATCCCAATCCTTTGTTCAGGACAGAATTTTCGATGGGTGTAATGACCCTAGTACTGAGGTTCACCACTAAGTCGCTGCTCCTGTCGTCGATGGACCCCCCCTGTTGTTGGTGTTCGCTGGTGCCCAATTCACTGACTGCTGCCCTCTTCTTTTGCCGCGGTTCATGCCTCAACGCTGCCATAAAAAAGACTGATCATAATAGAATGACGGGTTAGGTGGATAATTAGGCATCGGATGACCCATTGGTGGTGGTCCCATTGGTAGTTGATGATAATTCCAAGGTCCTGGAGGCCACCATTGGCCAGGACTAGGGTACTGTTGTGCTCCACGACCTCTGTTGGGTCTCCTTTGGAAACCTCTCCCTCTACCTCTGGTGTTGGAACCTACGCTGGAATTACCTTGGTCACTGGAACCAGAATCCGAGCCAGAGGATGAGTAATTGGACCCATATCTTTTTCCTTTAGAGTCGGTCAGAGGAGCTACATAGGAGTCACTTATGTACGGGTAGGCTAATTCCATTGAGAAGCGCGCCAGATCTTTCTTAAACTTGTCCACTTTATTCAGCAGAATATTGTCTCGATATTCCTTATTAGTTTTGTTAGCATCTTCCAAGTTCTTCTTAAATAACACAGGGCGAATTGCTGCGTTAATTTGTCCCTCCAGTACTTGGATCTCAATTAATAGGGCATCGGCTGTTTTCTTGGCAGTTTTAATTATCAAAATAAGCCAATCGCGGGTGCAACAACACGCGATAAGAGCCCAATTTCTCATGTACTCTTTATCAGTGAGAAAGAGTCGTGGTGCAGTGGTGACAATCAAACCTGATGGTGCACACTTACCATGTAGGTACTCATTCATTATCACTCGTTGTAAGGAAACACGGGAGTGATTTTTCTTTAAATTCAGTAGTGTTACCCAATCATCCTCTGTCGTGGTATTGGATGTCGAGGGTAGGTCATCTAGTATGCTAGGATTGTTAGTGAGGATAGTGTTCAGATCCTCATCATCAAACGCGAGCCCACTGAAGTCAGCCATGGCCAGCGAACCGTGGGTGGCAGGCAAATAAACTGGGTGAACGGATTGCAACGCAACACTTGCTGTGCGATGCGTAAATATAAAAAAGGGACCCGCAGCCAAAGCTGCTCAGTACATCAAAACAACAACTTTCAGAGGAGGGTCAGAGGGAAAATATTTAACGACCATTCAAGTAAATACCCCCAGTGGAACTATGTAAACAACAAAGAAACCTGAAGGTCAGAACTAGCTGAGATACTTAGACTATCACTGGACTTAGCACAACAAGGTGCAATACATCAGTTATCACGTGATGGAGTGGCACTCAACATGACAATTTGAGTCCTATCAGCCCACCCACATGGCGGAGCCTCATCATGTAGGACATCTTGAACAAGGTCTGTGTACTGAAGCCCAGATGTATTTTGGCTTCGTATCACTAGGCCGTAGTCCGGTCAATGCAAATGTCCTTACCAATGGAACACTCTCCCACTGACCCTTAGGCAGGAAACTAATCACTTGAAATTCAGGAAGGCCTTAAAAACCTGGCTGTTCAACATCTAAAAAATCTGAATATCTCAATGCACTGAATCATCAGCGCCGGGAAACCCTTTGGTGGGTAGCTGTAGCGCTATAGAAATGAAATGAAATAAAAATAAATAAATAAATGGTGGAGCTGATGAGTGCAGTGCAAAAAAATTAATTAAAGTGATGTGTGTTAAAATGGCGGTCAAGGCAAACGATGAAAATGTATTAGTGTTCACCTGGACGTCAGTTTAAAAAACAGTGTAGGGACAGTGTGAAAAAAAAAATCACTGTCTAATTTGCTTGGTAGTAGATAGGGCCAACATGTTTCTGCCATAAGGTGGATGTTCACCGGCATTCGTCAGGGCCAAGCTCATACATATGCTACTGCAAATTACACTATCGTAAGTGTACAAAAAGAAATAACAAAGAATCTAACAGATCATGCTTTGGTTATCAAGAGTCATACAAGTGGTCACTGGGACCATCCTACCATGTCCTCCCAATTGATACAGGTGTGGAGGAAGTCTTCCCTGTGAAAAGTTACAAAGAGAAAAAACTTTTGGTAAACTCATTGACATTCTACTAATTTGAAATAAAGAGTACAATAAATCTACGGATCGCACAAAGTGAAAAAAATATTTTTTTGTGCGAGACCAGTGATAGTCAATAAAACTCGAGAAACTCAGCTTTGCCATTCAAAATAATGATGGCCATTTAAATTGTGCGCTGTAATAAGTCGCCAACAGATAATCTGTGCATTATTCAACAACATAATCAAACACTTACCCAACTCTGTATGGGAAGATAGCCTCACCTCACCCGGCAACTGCTCGGAGAATGAGGCCCCGCTCTAGACATATAAACAAGGACACTTTCAGGAATTGATAAATGTCGCAATCCATGTCTATAAACATGCTTAAGAACAAGTATTCAAAAAAACATGTATTCAAAAAAACCACAGTTTTCTGAATTGCCCCTCATGATCGCCAAATCCTTGGGACCAAGATGGGAGCGCTCAACATATCAGATCTAAAAACAATCCTCTAGCATTTAATACCAAGTTGCTGCGCCTTGGTGGATACCGCAGATCTGTCTCTACTTATCAGCCACTAACCCAAATGAGTAGGTGCCTTGCTAGTGAGAGACGCTTGTCTCAGTGTCAAAGTTAATATTAAAAATAACCTTACACACGAGTGGCCGAATTATACTCCTAACCAAGGATGGGCAGAAGAACTAGAAAGGTGCTCGTACTTCCAAAGTTAGAATGAAGTGTACAAAAAGCCCTTAAAAAAGCGTGTTCAACCCTCTTACCTGTCCGTTGGTACCTCGCGGCGTGGTCTCGAGCCAAAGGGGAGGCACCGACGGTCAGGCGGGGCCTCGTTTATATGCTGTCACTAATGGGCGCAATGAACAACAGCTGGTAGATTGAATGCTGTTGAGCGCATGCGTGCATCTCGAACTGCTACTCATACAGAGGGGCGATGTGCCAGTTAGACAACGCACGCGCATAGTTCTAGGACTATACATTCGCGCATGCGTGTAATCGCCTAAGGACAGACGTGAGCGATCCTTCCCTCCATCGGGAGCACCGCTCGAACGCGATGCTCACACAGAGGAAAATCCCTGTGCCGAGCTCCGTGGTAGCTAGAAGGCAGTCATTACTAGGCCTAGACCAACGGAAACAGACACTCACTCGGCCACTCACCAGAACGAGTCAAACAGTGCACTCCATTTAAAAGATACACCAATGATACGACTGCACTCAAAGTATCTCGATATCCTCCCATTGGCCAGGTGGTTGATATTCAAGAATGGCCTCCAGGAGTGGCAAAAGAGATCATTAAAGTTCCATTTATCTCGCTCTCAAAAACCAGAGATTGGCTGATTGCCTTATGCTGATGAGGCGTCTCTTACAAGGAAAGAGTATTACATCTAAAAGACCGAAGCTATGTCTAAGCCTATGTAACATATATAACACTCAGCGTAAAATCTACGACATAGGCTCATCCATACCTCGTCATAATAGACCCCTGCATCAAGGCAGCTATACCACGACTGTATGGTCTGGTGAAATTTATCAGAATTAAGGCAGATAACCAAATACAAAGTTTACTCCACCTAAGGAACAGGAGACATGTCTATCCCGGAACTATATAGTCTATTTAGTCTATTTAGTTTCATTAAGAGTCAGGCAAATAACCAGATTAAGACTTGCCATCACCTAGGAGCCCGGCAGAGCACCCGATGGTCAATGTGAACACCGGATGGACACCATGATCACATAGGTGACTCAGGCTTGACCAAGACTAATCGACAGAGACCTGACAAAGGATCTACCTGTATCTCTACTCTAATCTAGGGGTCCCCGTATCAATCAGATATGGGACAGTCACAGACTGTCGGTCAATTGAGCACCAGATGGTAAGTATGATCATCAGATCGAGACCCACGGTATGTTGTCATTAAGCCCTGTTATATCGGTCTTCAATTTAAAGATCCAGCGTTGTTCTTTAACAAAAATAAACCGTGAGACATCTGTGATGTGTGGCGGAATGTATGGCTGTTCTGATACCACCCACATCAAGTCCTCAGCTTTGTGTTTCATGTCTAAGAAGTGATTCGTTAAACATGTAGATTGTTTGTTGCAACGAATCGTGCTCTTATGCTCGCTGATACGTGACTTGATCTTTCTTGTGGTGTGGCCGACGTACTTCTTCATACAAGGACAAGTGATCATATAAATCAACTTCTCTGAGTTGCAGTTAGTATGATTGGTTAACCGCCAAGGTCTTGCTGTGCCGATGTCTATTGTCAGGGTCTTCTGTGTCTGTGGGCAGGCAGCACAGCCCCCACACGGATAATGACCCCGTACTGGGCTAGTGCTCCAGAGAGTGTTCGTAATTGACTTCTTTTGAGTTCTGGGTCTGGTGTGTACCAGATTGTCCCTGATGGATGGGCCCCTTTTGAAAGCAAAGAGTGGCCGAGGTATTTCTCCCCCTCCTGTGTTGAGGATCTTCCAATGTTTTAGAATGGTCTTTTTCACTCCATTTGATAATGTACTGAAAGATTGTACCATCGTCATCCAGTCACTAGTAGTGTCTGTTTTGATATGTTCTATGAGCGCCTCTCGATTGTTGTTAAACGCTCTTTTGCATGCACGGCGTACTAGATGATTGGGATAGTGTCGTTCTTTCATGTTCGATGACAGCTCCCTGGCATGATGTTCAAAGAGAGTGTTGGAGGAGCAATTTCTTCTCACCCTCAGGAATTGACCCACCGGTAAGTTCTCACGAAGTGATTGAGGATGGAAACTGTGATAGGATAACAGAGAGTTACGCGCCATGGGCTTCTTGTAAAGTTCACTCTGTAAGCCTCCTTCTCCGGGGGATATTAGGAGGTCGAGGTAAGCAAGTTGTTCTTTACTGCTTTCCATCGTGAAATTGAGATACTGGTTTCTTGAGTTTAGCCAGTTATGGAAAACCGACACTTCAGCAGATGAACCCCTCCAGATCAATATAATGTCATCAATATATCTTCTCCACAGCAACACCTGATGGAGAAATGGGTTGCTGTGGTTCAGGACATGATCTTGCTCGAACTGATGCATATATAGATTTGCAAGACTGGGTGCAAAGACACTCCCCATTGAGGTCCCTGAGACCTGTAGATAGAGTTCATCTTGGTATTGGAAGTAGTTCTCCATCATGGCAAGCCTGGCGCACTCCATAATGAATGGTACTGGTGTGATTGTGTCCAGTTGCCTAGCTTCTAGGAGACCTCTAATGCAGTCCAACGTCTCCTGTTGAGGGATGGATGTATACAAAGACTCAACGTCAAAACTGACCAAAAGGTCAGTTTCGACATTGAACTCTGTCTCTGCTAATAGTCTGAGCACTTCACCTGTGTCTTGCAGGTACGTCGGTGTCTCTTTCACAATAGGTTTCAAAAAGAAATCTACGAAGGTAGACAAGGGCTCGAGTAAAGAGCCTATACCCGATATAATGGGTCGTCCAGGAGGAGGTCTCTTCGCCTTGTGAATTTTCGGGAGGCAGTAAAAATATGGTATCACTGGATGTGCCGTGATGAGATACCTTGCCTCTTGAGGAGTGATCCATCCTTCCGATGATCCTTCCTCTACTAGACTCTTGATATCATTAGAAATTCTCAGTGTAGGATCTTCAGTGAGGCGGCGATAGGCTCTGGTATCGCTCAATTGTATCTTGCATTCATCGTGGTAAATGCTGGTATCTTGTAGCACGATGGCTCCGCCTTTATCGGCGGGTTTGATGGTAAGGGAATTGTCATTTGACAAAACAGACAGTGCTAGTTTCTCAGAAGTAGTCATGTTGTGGAAGATCTTCTTTCGGGGTTGGGTCAGGCCCATAATCTCATGCGTCACCGCTTGTTCAAACGTTATGACCCTTGCAGGCACTTGCTGGTTCATAGGTGTATACGTAGATTTGGGTCTAAGACCAGTGTTACGATCCACCTGATCTTCCATGTTGCCAACGTCCAAATTTGAATGAGATATTTTGAAGAAGAAATGCAGGCGTATCTTTCTGTAAAAGCTCTCAAGTTCGCATCTCAGATTGAATGGATCTCCCTCATTTGTAGGGACAAATACCAATCCTTTGTTCAGGACAGAATTTTCGATGGGTGTAATGGCCCTAGTACTGAGGTTCACCACTAAGTCGCTGCTCCTGTCGTCGATGGACCCCCCCTGTTGTTGGTGTTCGCTGGTGCCCAATTCACTGACTGCTGCCCTCTTCTTTTGCCGCGGTTCATGCCTCGACGCTGCCATAAAAAAGACTGATCATAATAGAATGACGGGTTAGGTGGATAATTAGGCATCGGATGACCCATTGGTGGTGGTCCCATTGGTAGTTGATGATAATTCCAAGGTCCTGGAGGCCACCATTGGCCAGGACTAGGGTACTGTTGTGCTCCACGACCTCTGTTGGGTCTCCTTTGGAAACCTCTCCCTCTACCTCTGGTGTTGGAACCTACGCTGGAATTACCTTGGTCACTTGAACCAGAATCCGAGCCAGAGGATGAGTAATTGGACCCATATCTTTTTCCTTTAGAGTCGGTCAGAGGAGCTACATAGGAGTCACTTATGTACGGGTAGGCTAATTCCATTGAGAAGCGCGCCAGATCTTTCTTAAACTTGTCCACTTTATTCAGCAGAATATTGTCTCGATACTCCTTATTAGTTTTGTTAGCATCTTCCAAGTTCTTCTTAAATAACACAGGGCGAATTGCTGCGTTAATTTGTCCCTCCAGTACTTGGATCTCAATTAATAGGGCATCGGCTGTTTTCTTGGCAGTTTTCATTATCAAAATAAGCCAATCGCGGGTGCAACGCCACGCGATAAGAGCCCAATTTCTCATGAACTCTTTATCAGTGAGAAAGAGTCGTGGTGCAGTGGTGACAATCAAACCTGATGGTGCACACTTACCATGTAGGTACTCATTCATTATCACTCCGTGTAAGGAAATACGGGAGTGATTTTTCTTTAAATTCAGTAGTGTTACCCAATCATCCTCTGTCGTGGTATTGGATGTCGAGGGTAGGTCATCTAGTATGCTAGGATTGTTAGTGAGGATAGTGTTCAGATCCTCATCATCAAACGCGAGCCCACCAAAGTCAGCCATGGTCAGCGAACCGTGGGTGGCAGGCAAATAAACTGGGTGAACGGATTGCAACGCAACACTTGCTGTGCGATGCGTAAATATAAAAAAGGGACCCGCAGCCAAAGCTGCTCAGTACATCAAAACAACAACTTTCAGAGGAGGGTCAGAGGGAAAATATTTAACGACCATTCAAGTAAATACCCCCAGTGGAACTATGTAAACAACAAAGAAACCTGAAGGTCAGAACTAGCTGAGATACTTAGACTATCACTGGACTTAGCACAACAAGGTGCAATACATCAGTTATCACGTGATGGAGTGGCACTCAACATGACAATTTGAGTCCTATCAGCCCACCCACATGGCGGAGCCTCATCATGTAGGACATCTTGAACAAGGTCTGTGTACTGAAGCCCAGATGTATTTTGGCTTCGTATCACTAGGCCGTAGTCCGGTCAATGCAAGTGTCCTTACCAATGGTGGAGTTGATGAGTGCAGTGCAAAAAAATTAATTAAAGTGATGTGTGTTAAAATGGCGGTCAAGGCAGACGATGAAAATTTATTAGTGTTCACCTGGACGTCAGTTTAAAAAACAGTGTAGGGACAGTGTGAAAAAAAAATCACTGTCTAATTTGCTTGGTAGTAGATAGGGCCAACATGTTTCTGCCATAAGGTGGATGTTCACCGGCATTCGTCAGGGCCAAGCTCATACATATGCTACTGCAAATTACACTATCGTAAGTGTACAAAAAGAAATAACAAAGAATCTAACAGATCATGCTTTGGTTATCAAGAGTCATACAAGTGGTCACTGGGACCATCCTACCATGTCCTCCCAATTAATGCAGGTGTGGAGGAAGTCTTCCCTGTGAAAAGTTACAAAGAGAAAAAACTTTTGGTAAACTCATTGACATTCTACTAATTTGAAATAAAGAGTACAATAAATCTACGGATCGCACAAAGTGAAAAAAATATTTTTTTGTGCGAGACCAGTGATAGTCAATAAAACTCGAGAAACTCAGCTTTGCCATTCAAAATAATGATGGCCATTTAAATTGTGCGCTGCAATAAGTCGCCAACAGATAATCTGTGCATTATTCAACAACATAATCAAACACTTACCCAACTCTGTATGGGAAGATAGCCTCACCTCACCCAGCAACTGCTCAGAGAATGAGGCCCCGCTCTAGACATATAAACAAGGACACTTTCAGGAATTGAGAAATGTCGCAATCCATGTCTATAAACATGCTTAAGAACAAGTATTCAAAAAAAATGTATTAAAAAAAAGCACAGTTTTCTGAATTGCCCCTCATGATCGCCAAACCCTTGGGACCAAGATGGGAGCGCTCAACATATCAGATCTAAAAACAATCCTCTAGCATTTAATACCAAGTTGCTGCGCCTTGGTGGATACCGCAGATCTGTCTCTACTTATCAGCCACTAACCCAAATGAGTAGGTGCCTTGCTAGTGAGAGACGCTTGTCTCAGTGTCAAAGTTAATATTAAAAATAACCTTACACACGAGTGGCCGAATTATACTCCTAACCAAGGATGGGCAGAAGAACTAGAAAGGTGCTCGTACTTCCAAAGTTAGAATGAAGTGTACAAAAAGCCCTTAAAAACGCGTGTTCAACCCTCTTACCTGTCCGTCGGTACCTCGCGGCGTGGTCTCGAGCCGAAGGGGAGGCACCGACGGTCAGGCGGGGCCTCGTTTATATGCTGTCACTAATGGGCGCAATGAACAACAGCTGGTAGATTGAATGCTGTTGAGCGCATGCGTGCATCTCGAACTGCTACTCAAACAGAGGGGCGATGTGCCAGTTAGACAACGCACGCGCATAGTTCTAGGACTATACATTTGCGCATGCGTGTAATCGCCTAAGGACAGACGTGAGCGATCCTTCCCTCCATCGGGAGCACCGCTCAAACGCGATGCTCACACAGAGGAAAATCCCTGTGCCGAGCTCCGTGGTAGCTAGAAGGCAGTCATTACAAGGCCTAGACCAACGGAAACAGACACTCACTCGGCCACTCACCAGAACGAGTCAAACAGTGCACTCCATTTAACAGATACACCAATGATACGACTGCACTCAAAGTATCTCGATATCCTCCCATTGGCCAGGTGGTTGATATTCAAGAATGGCCTCCAGGAGTGGCAAAAGAGATCATTAAAGTTCCATTTATCTCGCTCTCAAAAACCAGAGATTGGCTGATTGCCTTATGTTGATGAGGCGTCTCTTACAAGGAAAGAGTATTACATCTAAAAGACCGAAGCTATGTCTAAGCCTATGTAACCTATATAACACTCAGCGTAAAATCTACGACATAGGCTCATCCATACCTCGTCATAATAGACCCCTGCATCAAGGCAGCTATACCACGACTGTATGGTCTGGTGAAATTTATCAGAATTAAGGCAGATAACCAAATACAAAGTTTACTCCACCTAAGGAACAGGAGACATGTCTATCCCAGAACTATATAGTCTATTTAGTCTATTTAGTTTCATTAAGAGTCAGGCAAATAACCAGATTAAGACTTGCCATCACCTAGGAGCCCGGCAGAGCACCCGATGGTCAATGTGAACACCGGATGGACACCATGATCACATAGGTGACTCAGGCTTGACCAAGACTAATCGACAGAGACCTGACAAAGGATCTACCTGTATCTCTACTCTAATCTAGGGGTTCTAGTGGCAAACTGGGCAACCAGAACCCCGTATCAATCAGATATGGGACAGTCACAGACTGTCGGTCAATTGAGCACCAGATGGTAAGTATGATCATCAGATCGAGACCCACAGTATGTTGTCATTAAGCCCTGTTATATCGGTCTTCAATTTAACAAAAAGAAACCGTGAGACATCTGTGATGTGTGGCGGAATGTATGGCTGTTCTAATACCACCCACATCAAGTCCTCAGCTTTGTGTTTCATGTCTAAGAAGTGATTCGTTAAACATGTAGATTGTTTGTTGCAACGAATCGTGCTCTTATGCTCGCTGATACGTGACTTGATCTTTCGTCGGCCACACCACAAGAAAGATCAAGTCACGGTTTCTTTTTGTTAAAGAACAACGCTGGATCTTTAAATTGAAGACCGATATAACAGGGCTTAATGACAACTTACCGTGGGTCTCGATCTGATGATCATACTTACCATCTGGTGCTCAATTGACCGACAGTCTGTGACTGTCCCATATCTGATTGATACGGGGTTCTGGTTGCCCAGTTTGCCACTAGAACACCTAGATTAGAGTAGAGATACAGGTAGATCCTTTGTCAGGTCTCTGTCGATTAGTCTTGGTCAAGCCTGAGGCACCTATGTGATCATGGTGTCCATCCGGTGTTCACATTGACCATCGGGTGCTCTGCCGGGCTCCTAGGTGATGGCAAGTCTTAATCTGGTTATTTGCCTGACTCTTAATGAAACTAAATAGACTAAATAGACTATATAGTTCTGGGATAGACATGTCTCCTGTTCCTTAGGTGGAGTAAACTTTGTATTTGGTTATCTGCCTTAATTCTGATAAATTTCACCAGACCATACAGTCGTGGTATAGCTGCCTTGATGCAGGGGTCTATTATGACGAGGTATGGATGAGCCTATGTCGTAGATTTTACGCTGAGTGTTATATATGTTACATAGGCTTAGACATAGCTTCGGTCTTTTAGATGTAATACTCTTTCCTTGTAAGAGACGCCTCATCAACATAAGGCAATCAGCCAATCTCTGGTTTTTGAGAGCGAGATAAATGGAACTTTAATGATCTCTTTTGCCACTCCTGGAGGCCATTCTTGAATATCAACCACCTGGCCAATGGGAGGATATCGAGATACTTTGAGTGCAGTCGTATCATTGGTGTATCTGTTAAATGGAGTGCACTGTTTGACTCGTTCTGGTGAGTGGCCGAGTGAGTGTCTGTTTCCGTTGGTCTAGGCCTAGTAATGACTGCCTTCTAGCTACCACGGAGCTCGGCACAGGGATTTTCCTCTGTGTGAGCATCGCGTTCGAGCGGTGCTCCCGATGGAGGGAAGGATCGCTCACGTCTGTCCTTAGGCGATTACACGCATGCGCGAATGTATAGTCCTAGAACTATGCGCGTGCGTTGTCTAACTGGCACATCGCCCCTCTGTATGGGTAGCAGTTCGAGATGCACGCATGCGCTCAACAGCATTCAATCTACCAGCTGTTGTTCATTGCGCCCATTAGTGACAGCATATAAACGAGGCCCCGCCTGACCGTCGGTGCCTCCCCTTCGGCTCGAGACCACGCCGCGAGGTACCGACGGACAGGTAAGAGGGTTGAACACGCGTTTTTAAGGGCTTTTTGTACACTTCATTCTAACTTTGGAAGTACGAGCACCTTTCTAGTTCTTCTGCCCATCCTTGGTTAGGAGTATAATTCGGCCACTCGTGTGTAAGGTTATTTTTAATATTAACTTTGACACTGAGACAAGCGTCTCTCACTAGCAAGGCACCTACTCATTTGGGTTAGTGGCTGATAAGTAGAGGCAGATCTGCGGTATCCACCAAGGCGCAGCAACTTGGTATTAAATGCTAGAGGATTGTTTTTAGATCTGATATGTTGAGCGCTCCCATCTTGGTCCCAAGGGTTTGGCGATCATGAGGGGCAATTCAGAAAACTGTGGTGTTTTTGAATACATGTTTTTTTGAATACTTGTTCTTAAGCATGTTTATAGACATGGATTGCGACATTTATCAATTCCTGAAAGTGTCCTTGTTTATATGTCTAGAGCGGGGCCTCAATCTCCGAGCAGTTGCCGGGTGAGGTGAGGCTATCTTCCCATACAGAGTTGGGTAAGTGTTTGATTATGTTGTTGAATAATGCACAGATTATCTGTTGGCGACTTATTACAGCGCACAATTTAAATGGCCATCATTATTTTGAATGGCAAAGCTGAGTTTCTCGAGTTTTATTGACTATCACTGGTCTCGCACAAAAAAATATTTTTTTCACTTTGTGCGATCCGTAGATTTATTGTACTCTTTATTTCAAATTAGTAGAATGTCAATGAGTTTACCAAAAGTTTTTTCTCTTTGTAACTTTTCACAGGGAAGACTTCCTCCACACCTGCATCAATTGGGAGGACATGGTAGGATGGTCCCAGTGACCACTTGTATGACTCTTGATAACCAAAGCATGATCTGTTAGATTCTTTGTTATTTCTTTTTGTACACTTACGATAGTGTAATTTGCAGTAGCATATGTATGAGCTTGGCCCTGACGAATGCCGGTGAACATCCACCTTAAGGCAGAAACATGTTGGCCCTATCTACTACCAAGCAAATTAGACAGTGATTTTTTTCACACTGTCCCTACACTGTTTTTTAAACTGATGTCCAGGTGAACACTAATACATTTTCATCGTTTGCCTTGACCGCCATTTTAACACACATCACTTTAATTAATTTTTTTGCACTGCACTCATCAGCTCCACCATTGGTAAGGACACTTGCATTGACCGGACTACGGCCTAGTGATACGAAGCCAAAATACATCTGGGCTTCAGTACACAGACCTTGTTCAAGATGTCCTACATGATGAGGCTCCGCCATGTGGGTTGGCTGATAGGACTCAAATTGTCATGTTGAGTGCCACTCCATCACGTGATAACTGATGTATTGCACCTTGTTGTGCTAAGTCCAGTGATAGTCTAAGTATCTCAGCTAGTTCTGACCTTCAGGTTTCTTTGTTGTTTACATAGTTCCACTGGGGGTATTTACTTGAATGGTCGCTAAATATTTTCCCTCTGACCCTCCTCTGAAAGTTGTTGTTTTGATATTTAATTTAATACCTGCTATTAATAAATCATACTTGAGGATAAATGTATCTAGACAACCCTGTTGCACCTCATAAAAAGAGTAAAATGATTAATTGCGATTAGGCAACCAACACTCTTAATGCCACTATCTATCCAATTTAACTAGTTTAACTTTGTTGATAATCACAAAGTTAGTATTATACCAGTTGGGTGAAACTGCTAGACCCTACACCTCTGAGCATTTATGCAAAAGAAAGGGTTTAGCTATCAAACTAGAATGATTAATTACAGAGGGAAAACAAAACTGTGTTTAAAAAAAATCTCCAGATGTTTTGACTTTGGAAGACGTCCACTGATAAAAACGTCCAAACTTGTTTGAGTATGAAATCAGAATGATCATTCATGAAGTTGGAGAAATTAATGCTGCCATAGACTGCCGCCATAGACTTGAAAGTTTTTAAGCTTGTCTGAAGATATGCAAGCTTACTTATTGTTCCAAACGAACTTCCACAAAAGGCTGTCAATTGTATGAACATGTTTTTGAGATAGCAGGAAACATGGACAGGTAAAATTGATAATAGGTAGCATCCTACTATTAACAGGTTCAAGTCTACCATACCAAGATAGTAAGAGGGATGACCACTTATCAAACCGTAACCAGATCTGTGACTGGGGATGAGTATCTGAAAAGTTTCAGCACTCCGTCCATAATCTCCTTGTGTTTGCAATATGGTTTAACAGTGCCCACTGCACAACAATGCTGGGCCAGTGAGAGTGCCAAGTGATGGATCCCTGACAGATGGGCCCTCAAGGGATCACCATGATGTTCAGCACACCTGACCATAAATCTAGTCCTTGTTCCAAAGAGGAACATCATTGAAAGGATGTCATTGACCTACTCTAGTGGCACAGGAGCTGAGGTGGCCCGCTCAGTCTCCAGGTATGTATATGGAGACTCTGAAGCTTGGAGTAATAGGATTTCACAGAATTATTTCTGTGCTTACTTTTTCTACAAACAATGGGAGTTGTGCAATACATCTTTGTAATGGAACAAACAATATAAATAGCACATTACAACAAATTCCTTCTTTCCAAATGGGTGCGTTAAAGATACACCGTTTTATCTGCAATTGGCAAACCAACAAAATCATCAGGTGCTGCCTAAAGACTGCATGGCAGAGGCTAAACTCCATTCCTGAAGAATAACACTAGCGGAGCAACCAGTCGTAAAAGCCAGCAATTCCACTTGCAAACCAGTGCTCTCTTATTCTGAGATTTTTAAAAGGAGTTAGTATTTGAGGCTGTTGCATCCAAAGTATCAAGAGTGCTGAGACTTGGGCACTCAACTGGACACAAAATAGTATTGGGTCCCAAAATAAAAGTGGCCCCCATTAGCAAAAAAGATAGCTAAAAAGTGGCCCACATTTCCAAATAATGCCAGTTTTGAACTTGTAAATGGCACGCTGTGTGGGTATTTTGCAAGGTATGTGAGACTGCATGCCTTTGTGTTTCATGTAGGCATTGCTTGTGGTAATATGAAGGAAATAAGCAATAAAAAACCGTCCCACCTCGACATGAAACAAGCACACAAACTGCTAAAAACCTGTCCACACTCTGATCTGTACGACCAGGCCATAAGGCACTGCCTGACTGCCCTACAGGGCAGTTCGACACTGGCACTCATACAGTCTGACTGCAGTGTGCACTCTAAATTGTTGTTTCACTGATAAGAAAAAATGGTTGGTAATTGACACCGTACGTTGTGCCCTTAAACAAAATACTAAGGGGCATATTTACAAGCTCTGTGCACTGCGAGAACGCCACTTTTTTTGACGTTCCAGATTCTCACAGTTCAGACCCATATTACGAAGCCACAGAAAGCCACATTGCCTCACACTGCTTCCGAGAGGCGTGCAATGGGCACTGCGGTGGGTGTTTCCACTCAACGCCCATGGATTGTGACAGATTTACAACTTAGGGTGAATCTGGGAATGTGTCAAAACCCTGCGCCTCCCCAGGGGTGGCATAACAATTGTCTTTGTGAAGGAAGGTGTCCCTTCCTGCACAAAAACAACCTGATTTCAATGTAGGCACCATTGCGCCATGGTGCAAGGGTGCCTGCATTGGCACTAGACAGCCGTTTGTGTGCCAGCACAGGGTAAGAGGGCAGAAATGCATTGTATCTCATAGTTACGGTGCATTCCTGCCCTTTTATTTTGACACAGAGCAGTGCGGAAAAGTGAATTACTGTACTGCCCTGCACCAAAAGCTAGTAAATAAGCGTCAAGTTTTTCAAATTTATTTTAATGCCCAAATGAACACAGGTTGTTAATGAAACACTTCCTTCCAAGTCAATTTGCGGTGGCAAACGATGCGTGGAATCACATTCAATGTAAATTAGGTTGCATTTGTACTTGAAATTTGTAATAGAGATGTCGAATTATGTCTCAGGTTTATGTCAGAAACCCACTCTCTTTAGAAACGGATAATTCCAGCAGGTACCTAAAAATGGATAAAGTCTTTTAAGAGGAGCACAAAATACTTTTGGCAGGCACTTGATATTGCATATTGAATCAGTCATGCACTAATTGCCTTTGTGAAGGCTTTTACATGAAAGGAACGCTGTTAATGATGAAAATCATGTCCTAATTTATGTAGGAATATTCTTCCTATAAATGAGTCTAATTTCTCACAGAAGATTTATCTGCATTGTTCCCTTTTCTTTTAATTGTTAAATGTGACAGTTGTTACTTTATGCATACGCAGTGAAAGGATGCTTTAGGAAGTCTCTGACATGACTTGTACTTTTTTCAAAACTTCAAAGAAATGGCATAGGGTTTTACCAATACTGCTGTTAAATGAATTATGCCATTCTTCCACTGAATAATGTTCACTCATTTCCATCTGCACTTGATGTCTCGGTTTTTATTATCTTCTGTCTCAAATCTTATTATGTAATATATCTGCTTTTATTTTAAGTTTATTTTTCAAATATGGCCTTATGATTGGTATGTAGTCCTTTTTACTGATATATTTTAAATATTTAAATATTTGCCTGATTTTTATATTAATTGTGTTTGTTTATATTATGCTTGTCTTTTATGATCATCTATGAAATGACCGGATAAAGATTACCTGACTTGACCTGACCTATTGAATTGTTGGTTTTTGAAACTCCCTCTAAGCAAGTTGCGTAACAGTTCCACCACTTAATTGTAACCCAGCCTGCTTAGATGCCCAACACATGTATCTTCAAAGTCATTTAGAAGGGGTGCCATTTTGTCCTGATTTTAGGTAAGACATTTTCGATTTTATAATTGAGGTGTAGCATTCGTCTTTACATTCAGGAGGTACAAAACACAATGCAATGTTATTAGTTTCTTAAGTTCATATTGTAGCTTACTGCTTATCCGTGTTAACCAGTGTCTACTGAGGATTCCTCACCTGAGGATGTTTTTAGAATGTTTCTCCAATATGCCTGGAAAAGGTGGAAAAAACATCCTTGAATTTGGTTACGTTTTATTAACAGTATTTTTGGTTTGTTATTCGAAGGCAATTACTATTTTCCTAGGACTCTTGTCAGTTGTTTTGGTTTTTAAAACTGATAAACATTCAGTATATGTTGAGGAATGTTTGTCAGGGAGTAAGCTATAAATTACAGGGATGGCACTGTTATTTATTTTTGCCTGAATAGTAGAAATGTAGGTGAATAAATGGGGTGTTGGTTTAAAAGATCCATCCTTCATCCAAATTTCATTAATCTCAAGCATAACTGTATAATGAACGGTACCGAAAGTTAGCATGCATTTGAGAGGGTTTCATTATTATGAAGTAGGAAAGGTTACTGGTTGAAGGTTCTGGGGGTTACTCTATGGGATTACTCTCCTGTTTTTTTAATTGCTTTATTCTTCACAAATTGGGGATTGTATGCATACCACTCGCAGCATGCATTGGGATGTTCTGGGATACCTCCCTCAAAACAGTCACAAGGTTCATTGGAGGGAGAAATTAGAGTTTTAATATGCTCTACATTTTCTCTAGCCTCAATCTCCATTGCAGATGTTATTTTCACTGGTTCTTTTGACCATATTACTAAGGGTAACCGCTAATCCTTTTTTCTTTTTTACGGAGTTTTATATAGCGCAAACTTGACCCGAAGGTATCAGGAACAGACCGCTTTACATGCTAGATTACATCGTAAGCCTACAGCAGGGAATACATTTGCTTGTCCTTGCCGAGACTCGAATACAGTTCCCCAGATTTGAGGTCAACCGCCCTAGCTGTTAGGCCACATCCTCTCCGCTTAGCAGCGGGAGGAGGAATACTCAAAACACCTCCAGTAATTCCTGGGCTCAGTTAATCTCTCCTTACAATACAGCTAACCATTGTACTTTAGTAGTATGTTTTCTTGGCAAGACAGCACATATGCAGCTTGTCTATCTTCTATTTTCTGAAAAACAAAATGTTTTAGTAAAATGTTCTGTAAAGGTTCTACATTAGTTGTCTAGAACTTTTGCTGCCCCAATGGTTGTAAACAAAATGTTTATTAGTTTAAAAAACCTGTTTGGATTCAAATGTCATAGTTTATTTGCTGGATGAAAATAATAGTTTCCTGAACTTTAAAGAGAAGTGTTGTTTTTTTGCAAACAGTTTTACCTTTTTTGTAATGAAGATTTGGTCTGTTCTATTGCAGTTATTTTTTCACTTTGATACGTGATTTCAGTTCTTCCAGTTGAGATGGTTCCTTGAGATTCTGTTATTAATTAGAGATGGAAAAACAATGTTATTAGGTACAAAACTTATTTTCTTGCTGTGCTTCAATAATATTTTCATTTAATCAGTTCCTGTGAAATTGAATACTTATGTTAAAAAATGATGTTTATTTGTTATAACCTGTGACAGATTTTCCTTAAAGTTGGTTGTTCATAGATTTTCTTTATCATGGATGTGTTTTTCAACGAAATGAGGGAAAATTATATATGAATGGATTGTTAATATGAGATTAAAAAATGTATATTTCAGTTTTGTTTCTAAAAGTGTTTATTTATGTGTTATGCTTATACATGTGAACCTGCTCCCCAGCCACTGTCCAGCACTTTTCCTGAAGGTAACACTTATTGGAGTGGGAAAAGTTATTGGTTCACACAGTTATTGTATTATTTCTTTTTTTAATACATCTTGTTTGTGAAAAAATAATAATACGTTTTCTTTTTTATTACATTGGAAGCTTTCATTTTGCTATTTCTAATGTCATTTCTAAAATTATTTTCACTTAGTGTTATTAAGACAACTTTCTACACATTGCCAAATCGAAATGTTCCTACAGGTGGTAGACTCCATAGCTAATAAATTCTGAAAATTGTAAAAAATAAATTATTACAATTCTTTAGCTTTAATACGTATTTGTCCTTCAAAAGTGCCTTAGTAGCAGTCCTGCTTTCTTCCGTGCTTGTGGTCACTTCAGAAGGTAGTGCATCACTGATCACAAATGGCGGGCGCCTTTTTTACTATCTTTGGTAAGGTTTAAGCATTAATTTTATTTTCGTACTGTTGTGATGTACTGTATTGTTTTCTGTCACACTCATATGCGATGCGCAGTGCTTTTTATGTTCCGAAAAATATTTTTTCATATAATTTAAAATGTTTGTGTTAAGATATAAAATAATGTTTTCTACATTTAATCATAATGTTTACCATATACATAAAGCATGATAAAGTTTTGCATGGTAAAGATATGCGTGGTACAGGCATGCATTGTACAGTAATGCTTGGTTATGGTATATGCACTGTAAAGATTGCATGGTAAAGGCATGTGTGGTAAAGGCATGCATTGTTCCATCATACATCCTCCCTGGATGAGCTGCAGAGGAGACAGTTACGCCTTTGTGAGATATCACAAAGGCTGCGATGAGACCCAAGGCTCCTTATATTTTTGCTCATAGACTTACTTTCTACAGTAAGTACATTCACCTTTCGTTGGTGGGAGCCTTCGTTTGGTACTTCTTTGAATACTATATTCAGCAGCTCTTTTTCATGTTTTCCAACTCACTCACAACCTTAACTTAGCATTAGGAAGTTTCTTTTTATGGTGATGGAACTTCATTCCGAATTTGCATATTTTGATTCCTAATGGATTGATTTTGCATTTCCTTGTTTTGACCTGTCTGAATTACAATCACATTGCTGTAAGTGATTAATGATTTATGATTGAACTAATTCAATTTGATTGTAACTTTCCTACTTTATGATAAAACCTTCATGGTTTGCAAACCCAAAATACTGTGGGGGAAAATATGCTTCACTGTGATTGAAGTACAAAAGGAGGTGGGGGTGGTGATGGATGGAGCATCTGATTCAATCAAACACTCACACCCAGTCAAAAGATCTGAGTTTAATCCATCACCGTTCTTTAGCCCACTCTGCCACCCTAGCTCAGACATGGCTATATGCAAATCAGTCCGACCCTGTGCCTAATGGGAGCAATCCAGCCCGAACTGCCAAGCCATGCCTTCCCTGGACCGGAAACAAGCTTCTGAGGACCGGTTTCTGGCATTCCAGCCGTCTTCAGCCCGGCTTGCTTGAATCCAGTGGCAAAGTGAGCAAGGGACTCTCGTCTGAGCATACCCTGCCACACTTATGGCGGCCAAAAGCGGTACAAAAGGGGGTGGTGGTGGACGGAGCATCTGAATCAATCAAACACTCACACCCAGACAAAAGATCTGGGTTTAATCCATCACCGTTCTTTAGCCCACTCTGCCACCCCAGTTCAGACATGGCTATATGCAAATCAGTCTGACCCTGTGCCTCATGGCCCCTCCATTGAGGCCACACAAGATCTTTGTAATTCTGTAGCCACCTTCTTTGCATCCAAGGTTACTAATATATACTCTACCTTCTCCCCCCTAAATGTCCTGAAATTTCCACTGCCCATCCCTTGCTTCCTTCCTCAAAACCAACCTTCTCCGTCTTTCAAGCAGTTTCGGCTCAAGAAATTAGCAAACTTACCACCGTCATCAGGTCAGGCTCCCCCTTGGACCCTTGATCACCTTCAATATCCAACTCTATATCAGAGGTTATCACGCCTCCTCTGACGGATATATGCAATTCCATTTTCCAGACCGGGATTTACCTAGATACATGGAAAAGAGCAGTCATAAGACCACTGTTAAAAAAACCCTCTCTTGACCCGGGAGAATCAGCCAACTATAGACCTATTGCCTGTCTCCCCTTTCCTGCCAAAATCTTTGAATCTTTGATGAATCAGCAGCTCTCAGAGTTCATCGATAGACATCAACTCCTGGATGACACGCAATTTGGTTTCAGGAAGGGCCACCGCACTGAAACCGCCCTGATAAAGGCCTCTGATGAAATTAGGGCCATTTTAGACCAAGGCGGGGCAGCAGTCCTTATACTTTTAGATCTGTCTGCCGCCTTCGACACGGTCGATCATTCTATATTGATCGACCGTGTCGCATCTTTGGGGGTTAACCATTTGGCCAAAAACCTTCTCACATCTTTCCTGGTCAACTGCACGCAGGCGGTCAGATTGGGGGAGTTTAACTCACCCTTCTTCACCTTACCCTGCGGTGTGCCCCAAGGCTCCTCGCTAAGCCCTACATTATTTAATATATATGTAGCGGACTTGGCGAGGGTCATAAAGGCACACGGGTTGTCTCTAACCACCTACGCAGACGACACGCAGTTGGTGCTGGCTGTACATAAGAATGGCCCAGCAGTTGCCTCGAGATTCCAGGAGGGGATGCTTGCCATCTGCTCCTGGATGTCGGGGAACTGCTTGAAACTTAATTCGGATAAGACCGAGGTGATGACTTTTGGCAACCTTTCTCCGGACTGGTCTCCCATTTGGTGGCCTAAGCAAATGGGTCCCCCCCCCAGTCCCGGTTGCCAAGGTCAGAAACCTGGGAGTTATTTTCGATAAGAAGTTATCTTTTAAACATCATGTTAACTCGGTGGTCTCATCCGCATTTTTCATGCTGAGGAAAATTAAAAAACTACTCCCATACCTCCCGGCCTCAGCAGGGAAAACATTGGTTACCACCTAGGTCTTCTCCAAAATAGATTACAGCAATGCCCTCTTTCTTAACTCACAAGAACAAATCCTAAATAAACTGCAGTCAGTCCCAAAATGCGGCAGCAAGGGTCCTTCTTGGTATTCCTAAACATCATGCAACCTCCTTGGCCATACGACATCTGCACTGGCTACGAGTCAGGAGCAGATTTAAATTTAAGGCACTCTGTATCGCCTATAAGGCCATACATGAGAATGGGCCTCGCTTCCGCAGAGACGCCTTTAGGATCTATGCCCCCAAAAGATCGCTGCGATCAGCCTCCACCTTCGCATTACCTGTCCCCCGTACTAGAACTTCTACCTGGGGAGACAGACGCTTCCTGGTGGCAACCCCTAGACTCTGGAACTCTCTTCCTATAGCTATTAAAACTTTTCCCACGCTCATGGCTTTTCGCAGATCCTTGAAAACCTGGTTATTTGATCAATGACTCCACCAGCTGGCCTTTGCCCCATAAAGTATTATATGCGCCGAGACAACTCCGGGTATTTGTCGCGCAATACAAATCTCGAAAATAAATAAATAAATAAATAAATGGGAACAGTCCGGCCCGAACTGCCAAGCCATGCCTTCCCTGGACCGGAAACAAGCTTCCGAGGACTGGTTTCTGGCATTCCAGCCATCTTCAGCCCGGCTTGCTTGAATCCAGTGGCAAAGTGAGCAAGGGACTCACATCTGAGCATACCCTGCCACACTTATTGCGGCCAAAAGCGGTACAAAAGGGGGTGGTGATGGACGGAGCATCTGAATCAATCAAACACTCACACCCAGTCAAAAGATCTGGGTTTAATCCATCACTGTTCTTTAGCCCACTCTGCCACCCCAGTTCAGACATGGCTATATGCAAATCAGTCTGACCCCCCAGTGCCTCATGGGAACAGTCCAGCCCGAACTGCCAAGCCATGCCTTCCCTGGACCAGAAACAAGCTTCCGAGGACCGGTTTCTGGCATTCCAGCCGTCTTCAGCCCGGCTTGCTTGAATCCAGTGGCAAAGTGAGCAAGGGACTCACGTCTGAGCATACCCGGCCACACTTATGGCGGCCAAAAGCGGTACAAAAGGAGGTGGTGATGGACGGAGCATCTGAATCAATCAAACACTCACACCCAGTCAAAAGATCTGGGTTTAATCCATCACCGTTCTTTAGCCCACTCTGCCACTCCAGTTCAGACATGGCTATATGCAAATCAGTCTGACCCCCCTGTGCCTCATGGGAACAGTCCAGCCCGAACTGCCAAGCCATGCCTTCCCTGGACCAGAAACAAGCTTCCGAGGACCGGTTTCCGGCATTCCAGCCGTCTTCAGCCCGGCTTGCTTGAATCCAGTGGCAAAGTGAGCTAGGGACTCACGTCTGAGCATACCCGGCCACACTTATGGCGGCCAAAAGCGGTACAAAAGGAGGTGGTGATGGACGGAGCATCTGAATCAATCAAACACTCACACCCAGTCAAAAGATCTGGGTTTAATCCATCACCGTTCTTTAGCCCACTCTGCCACCCCAGTTCAGACATGGCTATATGCAAATCAGTCTGACCCTGTGCCTCATTGGAACAGTCCAGCCGAACTGCCAAGCCATGCCTTCCCTGGACCGGAAACAAGCTTCCGAGGACCGGTTTCTGGCATTCCAGCCGTCTTCAGCCCGGCTTGCTTGAATCCAGTGGCAAAGTGAGCAAGGGACTCACGTCTGAGCATACCCTGCCACACTTATCGCGGCCAAAAGCGGTACAAAAGGGGGTGGTGATGGACGGAGCATCTGAATCAATCAAACACTCACACCCAGTCAAAAGATCTGGGTTTAATCCATCACCGTTCTTTAGCCCACTCTGCCACCCCAGTTCAGAAATGGCTATATGCAAATCAGTCTGACCCTGTGCCTCCTGGGAACAGTCCAGCCCGAACTGCCAAGCCATGCCTTCCCTGGACCGGAAACAAGCTTCCGAGGACCGGTTTCTGGCATTCCAGCCATCTTCAGCCCGGCTTGCTTGAATCCAGTGGCAAAGTGAGCAAGGGACTCACGTCTGAGCATACCCTGCCACACTTATGGCGGCCAAAAGCGGTACAAAAGGGGGCGGTGATGGACGGAGCATCTGAATCAATCAAACACTCACACCCAGTCAAAAGATCTGGGTTTAATCCATCACCGTTCTTTAGCCCACTCTGCCACCCCAGTTCAAACATGGCTATATGCAAATCAGTCTGACCCTGTGCCTCATGGGAACAGTCCAGCCCGAACTGCCAAGCCATGCCTTCCCTGGACCGGAAACAAGCTTCCGAGGACCGGTTTCTGGCATTCCAGAACTGTGGTGGCAGAGTGGGCTAAAGAACGGTGATGGATTAAACCCAGATCTTTTGACTGGGTGTGAGTGTTTGATTGATTCAGATGCTCCGTCCATCCCCACCCCCTTTTGTACCGCTTTTGGCTGCCATAAGTGTGGCAGGGTATGCTCAGACGTGAGACCTGAGAGGTTGAAGTGGATGAAGATTCAAGGGCACAGATATTAGTAATACAGTGGATGTGGTCGGCCCATAATATAGCTGTAATTGTATAATGCACTGTGGCCTGAACCCTAATTGATAGTCAGGAAGAAGGTTCTTATACTCACTTGTCATGATTAATGCCATGGGTAAATTGGCACAGTTTCGTTCTTCTGGATCCCAACCCGAATTGGCATATACATCCCAGACCCAAAATCACACAATGAAAAGAGAAGTTAGATTGGTACATCGCCTACCCTGGCCCACGTCAGGTTCTATGGGAATATTGAAAGAGGCAAGAGAAGTTTTTTAATAGGCTCCATCTGTGATAGATGCCATTTAGGACACAAACAAATTCTTCAAACTTTAAGCTCTTACTGAAGAGGAAACAATAAAACAATACCCTGTTAATATGGTAATCCTCACTTACTAAAACTAATACCCATCCATGTCACAGTGAAGAGCATTTGAACCTAGTGCAAAACAGAACATTGCATGAAAAAAGGCATCTTCCTCAGGTAATTATAAACCTAATTTAATTCTACAGCTGATCATTAGTTAACTGCTCATCTGTTCCTCAAGCCTATTAAACTCGCTCTCCTGTACCCTAAATACATTTCACCATGCTAGCTAGTAGCTGAGTGAGTTTGTGTATTATTTATTTGAAGAGTTGTATACAGCACGAACATAACTGTCACAGGTATCAGAGTGCTTTAGAAATGTTAGAAAGGTTATAGTTATGGAGTGAAACATGTAGAAAATGTGGAATAATCAGAGCATTACAAGATACAGTATTAGCCTAATAGAGGATGGTGACCTTACAGTGTTATGACCAATAGATTTCAACAATATAATATCATAATATGCAAGTAGTAAAATTGGTGCCATAATCTGGAACATTACAGTCTGAGACAATACCCTGGCTGAGGGTGGTATCATCTCAGTGATAGGACAATTAGATCAGGCAAGTGAACGTAATATTATAATCTAGGACAGCAAAGGATTTACCAGGCAGCATCCAAAATAAAGGTAGGGTACACTCAATGTTGACACAGAGTAATCATAAGGACAATAGTGGAACAGGCTAGCAGTAATCTAAAGGTGGGGTTGCTGAGTATAGACTGCTCGGAAAGAGAGTTACTAGAGTCTAGGGTAGAAGTTTTCTCATGAGTAATAGTTAACTCCTTTCTTGAAGGATGAGGTTGAACGGTTCATCCTTAGGACCGGATGGAGTGAGTTCCAAATTATTGGTGCAGTGCCTGTAATAGGTTTTCTTTTGAAAGAATCTCTGTGGTTTCAGTAGTAAAGTGCTGGAGCTTCTAGAGTTAAAGGATATTTTGCATTCTCAACTTTTTGAGTACAAATGTGGCAGGAAATGAGAAATTAAAATGTTTACATTCCAAGTACACTTGGAACATGCAAAAAAAGACATCTACTTGGTGATCTTTTCGAGAATAAAGGAAGGCTACTGCCTCCCTCGAGTAAGATTCAAACAGGGGCTAAAAGGGTTTTAAAGGTAGTAAGGCGTTTAGATTTTAGGCCAAAAACAAAGCCTCACAAATACCAATATGAGACACTCTATCCAGCAAAAAAGTCTCAGTAAGAGAAAGCTCCATTCCTCATTTTCATAACTTCATGCTCAAGCGAATAAAAAGAAACTGTGAACCTGTTCTTTTTTTTTTTTTATTTAGAATTTTTTTTTATTGGCATACAAAAGAAGGTAGTACAAAAATATATATATACAGGTCTGAGTACAATGGTGGCGGTCATATCTATGGCAGTCCGTTCGTGGCAGCGCGATTGTTCTCCCTCCACTGGAGGAGAAAAGAAAGAAGAAGAGGAGAAGAGAGGGGGGGGGGGTGCGCACGTTATTGTCCTTTATTGTCCTTTATTGGGTCTTCCTCAGGAGCTCGTCGAGCGGGTCCCACATGTGCATCTTGGCTTTATGTTCTTTTGAGAAAGTGCCTGTAATGTTGTCGGCTCCTCTCAGGAAGGTGACCCAGTTGATCCATGTTTTGAAGTTTGCTTTGGCTGTGTTTTTCCAGTTCGTTAGGATTATTTTAAGGGCTGCTGTGAGTAGTAGGTCTAGGAGTTCTCTCTCTTCTCTACTTTTTAGGTTCGCTGTTAGGTGCTCAGTCGCCAGGCTGACGAAGCTGATTTCCAGATCTGTTTTGAGCATATCGTTCAAGAAAGTGTTGATTTGTGCCCAGAACTTCTTGACTTTCACGCAGGTGAAGATGAGGTGTTCGAGGGTGCCTTCCTCTTTCTGGCAGTTCCAGCATTTGTCTGAATCTGCGATGCCGACCCTGTGGAGTTTGGATGGCGTCCAGTAGGCGCTGTGGAGTAGCCAGTATTTTGTTTGCGCTAGCTGTGGGGTAATTTTGTTTGTTGTCGCTGAGCTCCACATTTTTGCTCGCTCTGTTTCATTCAGTTGCCTGCCCAGGAGTGTCTCCCATGTGTTAGTTGCTTTTTTGTTCTGCGCCAGCTTGGATGGGCTCAGGAGCTTATAGATCTTTGCCGTTTGGTGACCTGCTGAGTTGAGGAGCTGCAGGTACTTGATGATTCCCGGCTCTCCTCCGCATAGGTTGGCCTTTGTTATTGCTGTCTTAATTTTTAGGAAGTTATAGAACTCTTGGTTCGGGAGGTCATGTAGCTGCTGTAGGTTCTGGAACGTCAGCGGTCTTTGCCTGGTCTCCGTTTGGCTGGGTGTGCTGATGCCTTTCCCGATCCACGTGTCGTTATGCAGTGTCGCTCCCTGGTAGGTCACTTTAGTGTTGAACCAGATGGATTCCCATGTTGTGCCTTTCAGTTTCTGCGCCATGTGCCTGTCCACTTTCAGCAGGGCGTCTCTCGTGTGTTTTAGTATGGCGCTGGCTTTCAGTGGGTGCCGGTTCGCTGTTAGGAGTGCTATTGGCTTGAGCCCTCCCAGGATGTCCTGCTCGACCTCTAGCCATACTGGCATGTACGTTTGTGTGGCATCTACCCAGGCGATACCCTGTCTCGCCAGACATGCCGTCTGGTATGTCTTGAAGTTCGCCAGGTTAAGGCCTCCGAGGTCTCTTGACAGTCTTAGTTTTTGTAGGCTTATCCTTGGTTTCTTGTTTTTCCATAGAAAGATATTTATGAGTTGGTCCAGTTTTTTGTGGAATATCTCTGTCATTGGGAGTGGTAGCATTGTTAGCGTGTAGTTTATTACCGGTGTTATCATCATTTTGATCGTTTCAATGCGTCCCCACCAGCTGATGTACTTTGGTGACCATAACTCCAGCCTCTCTTTTATCTTCTTCAGCGTGAGGTCTTCGTTGTGTTGCAGCGTTGACGTGAGGTCTCTCCCAAAGTGGAGCCCTAGATATTTCAGTGGTTTCGTCTGCCATGCCAGGCCGGATTCGCCTAGGACTTCTCTTGTGGTGTGGACATTCATTGGCTTACACTCCGATTTCTCCTTATTGAGTTTGTAGCCTGAGGCTTCTGCGTATTCACCTATTGTGGCCATCAGAGCTTTTATTGACGTGGAGGGGTTTGCTGTTGTGATTAGGATGTCGTCGGCGTATGCCGCTAGTTTGACGGTCTTCTTCTTGAGCTTTACGCCCGTTATCTCAGTGTTGTCCCTGATTCTGGCTAGCAGGGTTTCCAGAGCGAGCAGGAAGAGTCCGGGGGAGAGGGGGCATCCTTGTCTGGTGCCTCTGCCCAGCGTGAGCGTTTCGGATGCGCTCCCGTTTACCACTATTTTTGCTTTCGGTTTGTTGTAGAGGGCCATGACCATTGCCGTGTACTTCCCGCCTAGGCCAAAGGCTCCCAAGCAGTTACCCAGGAAGGGCCACGAAACTCTGTCGAAGGCTTTCTCCGCATCCAGCGCTATCATGACCGCCTGTTCGTTGCTACTTGCTGTGTGGTTGATCAGGTGGCACAGTAGCCTTGTGTTGTCCTGCGACAATCTGTTTTTTATATATCCCACTTGTGAGGTGTGGATGATGTTTGGCAGGATCCTGTTTAGTCTGTTGGCTAAGACCTTTGCATAGATCTTGCAGTCGACGTTTATTAGCGATATTGGTCTGTAGTTCTGGGGATATTGTGGGTCTTTCCCCTCCTTGGGAATTATGGTGATGTTGGCTTCGCACATGGACTCCGTCATCTTCCCGTTTTGGATGCATGTGGAATATGTTTGCGCCATCAGTGTCTTAATGTGTTCGCTGAAGGTTTTGTAGAATGTTGCGGAGTAGCCATCCGGTCCTGGCGCTTTGTTCCGTTTCAGTTGGCATATGGCTGTTTCAATCTCTTCTTCCGATATGTCGGCTTCGAGCGACTCCCTCTCCGCCTCCTTTAGTTTCGGCAGATTTGTTTTACTGAGTAGATCTCGTCCTGCATCTTTGCTTAGGGTTTGATCTTCAGTGTACAGTTCTTGGTAGAATTGTCTGAAGACCTCTAGTATTCCTTTGTTCGTTGTTTGGGATGTGTTCGTGCGATCAGTTATTGCTGCTATCGTGTGTTGCCTTTGTTTTGCCTTTAAATAGGACGCCAGCTGCTTCCCTGCTTTGTTTGCTGCGCATAGGTTGACTGACTTGAACTTCGTCAGCCAGGAACCCGCTCTTTCGCTTAGGATCTTGTTCAGCTCGTATTTCCTTTTTGTGAGCAGGGTGAGCGTGTTTTTGTCCGTTATGTTTGCGCAGTGTCCTCTTTCCAGTGCTGTTATTTCCTCCTCGAGCTCAAGGATTTTCTTGTTTCTTCCTCTGTTCATCCTGGCTTTGATGTTTATCAGTTTCCCCCTTAGTGTCGCTTTGAGGGCGTCCCATACGGTGTCTTTCCCTACTTTGCCATTGTCGTTGTGTTCGAGGTATTCTTTGATTGTGGCTTCAATTTCTTTGACGTTCTCTCTGTTCTGGAGGATGTCATCATTCAGCCTCCACCTCCTCGTTGGGTTTTCGTTGTGTTTCCCACTTAGAGTGAGTGTTATGTGAGCATGGTCCGAGACGGTGATTGGGGCTATCTCCGTTTCCTCTATGAGGTGCGTGTGTGTGTTGGACATCAGTATGTAGTCAATCCTGCTGTAGGAGTTATGTGGGTGTGAGTAGAAAGTATACTCTCGCGCTGTCGGGTGTTGGAGCCTCCACGGGTCTGCCAGTTGTTGTTTAGCGCATAGGTCTTTCAGGGTGTTGTTGTTGTTGTTGGAGTTATGGCTTGGTCTGTTTGGGTGTCTGTCTGTTGCCTGGTCCATTGTCTTGTTCATGTCCCCAGCTGTGATCAGGAGGTCCTCTTGGGGGAGGTCTGATAGTTTGCTGTCCACTCCCTGCCAGAATTGCTTGTCTTCCGAGTTAGGACCATAGATATTGACCATGTGGATTGTATCGCTTCCTCTCTGGACGCTTGCTATGAGCATGCGGCCATCTTCGTCAGTGTCCACTGCTAGTGTTGTTAGGTTGGCCTTCTTGCTCAGGATGGTTATGACCCCTCTTTTTTTCCCTTTTGCCGGCGAGCAGAGTACCTCCCCTATCCATCTAGCTTTGAGTAGTTTCGCCTCATCTTTAGAGAGCTTGGTCTCTTGGAGCATGTATACATCTCCCTTTAGTTTCGACAAGTAGTCCAGGATTTTCCTTCGTTTGACCGGGTGGTTCAGTCCTTTAACGTTCATGGACACTATCTTCAGGTCGGTGGACAGGCCCGCTCTTGTTGGGTCTGTCATGGTGGTCTCGTTGCATCGCTTGTGCTTTGCGTTCTGCGGCCCCCCCCCGGGGTGTTGGATGGGAATAGAGAGATAGGAAAAGTATAGGGTGCCTGTGGAGAAAGGCAACATTCTAGGTCCTTTGTTCGTAACACAAACGGCGGCTCTGCCATGTACTGTCATGTCCGCCGACTTCACTCCCCCCCCTAGCCCGACCCCCTCCCCCCCTCCCCCTCCCCCCCATCAGTAGTAAACCGGGTGTGCGACAGCAAGGGTCCTCACACTCCCTCACCCCCCAAGTTCTTCCTGAGTCTTTAGTGTTGGCCGACCCCCCGCCCTCGTGGTTGCTTAAAAAAAAGGATATGGTCGTCGGTGTCTTGCCTGTTCTTCCCGTGGCCGCGGTGGCCTTGCTGAGGTAGGTATGATTGTTCTTGCTGTGCGATTGCTCGCGGCTTATTGTTCGTGTCTCGGTGGCTGTGGTCTATCTTGTTTTGTGACTGTCTGAGGTAGGATGTTGTTGTTGTTGAGGTAGGTTGTTGTCATATTGTTCGTGTCTCGGTGGCTGTGGTCTATCTTGTTTTGTGACTGTCTGAGGTAGGATGTTGTTGTTGTTGAGGTAGGTTGTTGTTATCAATGTCAGAGTGTCCATGCATGGTTGCGCATGCTTGTTACTCCAAGCCTATTGTTCGTTGTGATCAGAGTCTCTGTGGCTGCGGTTGCTCTTGTATATGGTTGTCTGAGGCAGCTTGTTACGTTCAGAGTCTCGGAGCTTGGTTGCACATGCGTGCTACTTCAAACATTCCTTCTTATTCGCCTCCTTCGTGTGTTTCGTCAGAGGATGCCCTTCTCTTTGCCCCAGGGCTCGGCAGCTCCATCTCTTCAGGTTCCGGGCCTTGTAGGTATCGGTGTAGGTCGTTGGGGTCATCGAAGATTCTGCTTCCGTGCCTATCTGTCACTTTCATCTTGGATGGACCTGCAAATGTGAATGCAATGTTCTTTTTTCGCAGATGTTCCCTTTGGGCTAGGAAACCTTTCCTCACCTCGACTGTTAGTTTGGAGAAGTCTTGGGTGATGGTTACTTTGCTTCCGTTTATCATCATCGGACGGCCCTTCCTGGCTACCGCAAATATCGCCTCTGTTTGATTTTCTCTCAGTGGTTTGCATATTATGGGTCTGGGGGCGTTGCTGTTCATTTGCTTCCTGGCCGGTATGCGGTACGCTTTGGTGATCTCCAGCGGTTTGTCGAAGGTGAGTCCCGTTATTTTAGGTATTAAGGCCTCCAGCATCAGGGCGCATGCTCCCGGTGTATCTTCTTCCTCTTCGGGCACTCCCAAGAGTCTTATGTTCCCCTTGCGGCTCCTGTCCTCTTGCTCCGCCACGGCCTTTTGTAGTGCCGTTGTTCTCTTTATCACAAGCCCCATGTCCTTATGTGTTATGTTTGCGTTGTCTTCCAGCACACCAATTCGCTTCTCTGCCTCGTCAATTCTGCCATTGGCTCTGCTTTGCTCGGCTCTGATTGCTATTAGCTCCATCTGAATGCTGTCTACTGTTTTTTTCGTGGCTTTTGCCAGCTCGTTCCCTTCTGTTATTTTCTTCAGGAGCATGTCCAGCGTTATTGTGCCATCCCCATGGTTGTTGCGCTCTTTGCCCGGAGAGGGCGGTGTCTCATTCTTGCTTTTCTTCAAGTCGTTGGCCCCTTGTTTCCCGTCCCTGCCTGCCATGGCTTCGGTCCCTCTTTTGGCCTGGTTGAACTTGGGCCTCCCTTCTGTTGGCGGCTGTCTTTTTGCGGCTTTGTCTCCTCTTTTTCCCTCTTTGTCCCTCAGGGTGCTTATCGATGTTATGGGGTCGTCTCTGAACCTAGGTGGCCACTTGACCACTCTGGTTTTAGTCCTATGCTCCGCCAGCCTCCTGCGCTGTACTTTTGCTCTGGTGGTACTCCTCACTGTTTCCGCTCCGCAACTCGCCGTCGTCTGCCTGGGCTTGTTTCTCACTACGCCGCTGCTGTTTCCTAGAGCTTCTCTTCTGTCTTAAGATGTCTTAAGATGGCCGCTGTTGTTGTTGTTGTGGAGCCACAGCCTGTGTCTGCCACTTACTAGTTCCCGTGGTTTGCGCCTTGTTGCGCCCCTTTTTTTTTTTTTTTCCGCAGCTAGAGGGGTCGCCACTCTTGCCTTGTCACCTGCGCTGGTCCTCCGCCTGCCTCTTACTGCTTCGACCAGCCGCTGCAGCAAGTTAGCCTCTCCGTGTCTCTTTCCCTTTCACAGAGACGGCCTCGTCCCCCCCCTCTGTGCATGGATGGTCGCCCTCTTGACAGCTGCTCCGCGGCGATATTTGTCTGAAACTCACGGTTTTGCCTGTGCTCCCCCGCGAGCTTGCACCCTGCTCCTTGCTGCTGCCTCCGTCTGCCTGCTCTGGCCGCTGTTCTGCTGCGGGATGCTACAGCAAGATGGCCGCTCCGTGCTTCTCCTCCTCTACAAAGATGGCCGCCTTATCGATGGCTTCCCTGCTGCCGCCGCTGTGGTGTGCGTAACTGGTTACCCCTTAGTTCTCCGCTGCCATCAGAAATTGCGAGTTTGCCGCTCTGACCTGCTCGCACTATTTGTCGGGCTGTCTATCGCCAGGGGTGTTCCGCTGTGAGGAGCTTTAGCTTTAGCAAGATGGCCGCCCCGTGCTTACTCCCCCTCTACCAAGATGGCTGCCTTGTTGTTGTTGTCTTCCCTGCTGCCGTAGCAGCTGCCGCTTCCCGGGCTGCGTTTAATTACAGCCCTTTTGGCCTTCGTCAGAAATTGTGAGTCTGTGAGAGAAACGGCCAGCTCGTTCGTTGCGCTGACCTGCTTGCGCTGTTTGTTGAGCCGGTACTCACTTGCTTGGTCGCTGCGTCCAGCAATTGTGCCGCCCGCTCCGGTAGCTCGCCGTGACTGCCTCTCTCTCCCTCCTTCCTGAGACGGGGAGGGGGTGCCGGGGCTGTCGGGTATTGCGTTCTGGGTGGATCCGCCTGTCGCTTGCGCGGCTTGCTGTCTTCCCGGTCTTCTGACTCACGCCGCCATCTTGGGATCGCTCTTCTCCCCCCCTGGCCGTTCGTCTTCTCCCCGCCGTCACCTCGTTCTTGGTTCTTTTTGGTCGCAGAGCCTCTCGTGGGGTGCCGGTTTTGTTCCCTCACACCTCCTTTGCTTTTGGCTCCGTTTCTCTCCGTTGGACTATGATGCGCGCCGCTCGTTAAACTTGGGGGTCGGGAGCTCCGGACTTAGGTCTCCTGCCTCCTTGCCATCCAAGCCACGCCCCCACTGTGAACCTGTTCTGATGAGCCTTTTCACATGGGTTCTGTTAGGCGCAATTGAGTGGAGCAAAAAAGTGTTTCTAGTGTTCTTCGCAGTGCTTTCGCACAGGAGCACCAAAATACAGTTGACCATGTATGACTGACAGTAAGCATTTATGATGAGCTCACTGTGCCACGCACTATGTCCATGTGAAGCTTATCAGTGAGGTGAAGACATCAATCATTGGAGCTTCAATAGGGCCAGTTCTTGAACTGGTTTGCCCCATTGCCTATTCTCATCCTTGGGGTGGACAGAAGTATAGTATAAATGAGAACTGAATAGACGAATGGATGAAGATGGTTGATCAGTGTTACATGTTTTTTATTTACATTTTTTTATTACATGTGGTTGGTGAGATAGCCAAAGCTGTCTTCAGGTCACACCTAAAATAATTATTTCTTCTACTTCACCAGCAGAAGACCCTAGTTTGACTGACCCACAAACGTTGGAACTTAAAATGTATTCTATGCTTTTTTTTTATTTCAAGGGTTTTTATTGAGGATAAAACGTTTTGGAGAACGGTCACATTCTCTTACACCATGCTTGAAATTCCAATTTGCTCTTTAGAATTTGCAGCATATACAGGGCTACATAAGCCAGATATCTATCAACAATTATTTTCCTTGAATCACCTCGTCATTGTGTATCTTCTATCCCCTCATCCACAAATATGCTGTTGGGTGATGGTGTTACAAGCGCAATGTTATCACAACATTGAAGGACCATAATTACACAGATCCTATTTTTCCAAGCCGCTGGCACAGTTAAGGCGTGCGCTAATCCTGATAGCCCTTTTAAATCTAGGAGGATTGAAACCATGATCGTGAAAAATTACAAATCAAAGGCAGAGACAACAGCTGTGCTAAAATAAAGATATGTTCGGACGCTTTTTTAATTATAGCCTATTAGTGTATTGTCTAGCTCTGCTGATAGCTGCCACCAGTTCTGAAGGGAATTTTGTTCTTTTATGGCTCATCACCATAGAAACGCAATCCACAAAATAGCAAGAAGGAATTGTAATTAGTATTCAGTGGCACTTTATGTACCTGTAGAGAGTGATTTCTATTAATTAGGGAAACAGAACATACAATTGCATGTATGATTTTAAAAATGGTGCGTGTGTGTGTGCATATATATATATATTTATTTTACAGAGTGTCTGTAGCCACTCTGAAGTTATAGTTAGGAGTACCAGAGATAAGAATTCCTTGTATTTTTAACCCTTAATAGCTGAGCACCTGTTTAAGGAATCTCCATGAAAGTTTCCAAACCTATTCTTCTTTCTATATTGGAGGATAATGAAAAGTTTCATGGTGAGTGGTCAAGGCGGTGAAAGGAAAAAAGGGAGTCCCAAAACAGGTTTTGACCCCAATGTCTTTTAAATAGACTTTAAATATAGATGCTTTGAGGTATTTGAATATTTATGTACTGAAGTGTTTTGCATGACGCATTTCATCATGTGTAACTAATGTCAGCAAAATTATTCACATAGCAGCCATGTCATGTGTAAGCATTTAAACATCGTAATGAATTTTCTGTCAACGGAAGCATGCACAGCAGAGGACGGATTCTGTCAATCATGGGACAGTTAAATCAGTATGGGACCATGGCCACTGGGAAATGTAGGCACAGTCTTGACAAAATAGTTGCTCATCACTGATGGCCACGTTAGGCATCTAACTTTGCCACTGGATTCAAGCTAGCCTGGCTGATGAGGGGTGTTACCCCAAAATCTGTCCCAGGATAATTCTGTCCGGTCCAGAAAAGACATGGCTTGGCAGTTCAGGCTGGACTGTTCCCATCAGGCACTAGGTCAAGGCTGATTTGCATATAGCTGTGTCTGAACTGGGGTGGCACAGTGACCTAAAGAACGATGATGGATTCAACCCAGATCTGTGACCGGGGTGAATGTTTGAAAAGTTTCAGCACTCTGTCCATCATCTCCTTGTGTTTGCTTTGTTCGCCTTAAGTTGGCAGGGTATGCCCAGATGTGGGTCCCTTGCTCACTTTGCCACTGGATTCAAGCGAGCCTGACTGATGAGAGGTGTTACCACGAAACCGGTCCCAGGATGCTTGTGTCCGGTCCAGGGAAGACATGGCTTGGCAGTTCGGGCTGGACTGTTCCCATCGGGCACAGGGTCAAGACTGATTTGCATATAGGTGTGTCTGAACTGAGGTGGCAACGTGAGGTAAAGAACAATGATGGATTCCACACAGATCTGTGCTGGGGTGAGTGTTTAAAAAGTTTCAGCACTCCATCCATCATCTCCTTGTGTTTGCTTTGTTTGCCCTAAGTTGGCAGGATATGCTCTGATGTGGGTACCTTGCTCCCTTTGCCACTGAATTCCAGCTAGCCTGGATGATGAGGGGTGTTACCCCAAAACCGGTCCCATGATGCTTGTGTCCGGTCCAGAAAAGACATGGCTTGGCAGTTCAGGCTGGACTGTTCCCATCAGGAACAGGGTAAAGACTGATTTGCATATAGCTGTGTCTGAACTGGGGTGGCACAGTGAGCTAAAGAAAAATGATGGATTCAACCCAGATCTGTGACTGGGGGTGAGTGTTTGAAAAGTTTCTACACTCAGTCCATCATCTCCTTGTTTTTGCTATGTTAGGCATCTGCCATGTTTGGTTCACCTTTAAAAACTATTGATGCCAACATAAGGTAAGCCTGACAATATGGCAGATTGGTAGTACACCATTGCCGGAAGCATCTGGCATACATGATGTTGCCCCTGTCAATAACAACTAAATCACCCCCTTTAATATAGATTTACACCATATTCAGTATAATTCGCAAGCTTACTCACATTGCAGCCATTATGTGTCAGCATTTAAAGATCACCAAATTAATTTGTTTACAAATGTGTCCATCAAACATGTGTGAATCTATCTCAAGTATACATTACACTTATATTTTGAATATATGTCTTTTATCCTCACTAGGCAAGATGGTAAAGGATACATCAATGTAATGAACATCTGTACAAAGCACATCCAGATGTAGAGACCATCCATGAAAGGCGCATCATTAAGAATTAAAGGTTGACCCACGACACCTTAGAGCAGATCTGCCTTAGAGGCACTCGAACAAAAATTCAAGACAGAACTATTGCCGGATATAAAATTGCAAACAGCCATTCCAACCTTTTTGAAGATTGTGACAGAATTACATATCTGTGAGACTGCTTCATTCCAGCGCACAGTGGGTACACTTATTGCGTTTCTTACTGGTGGGGTCTTGGATGTTGTCCTCAACCTTGGCAGATGAACAATAACTCCTACATGCCACTGAGGCGGTCTAAGGGTCAACAGAGGGGAGTGGTGACTGGTGGCTCCTTCTGCAACAGTGTTTGCTTTCAGTGGAGCTGTTGCAGAAGGTTTTGGACCCGATCTGATACCCGATAGTGGATGACCACAGAAGCAGTTAAATGAAACCCTGCTTGAGACAATGTTCTGAAGGAATGTATGATGTTACAATGCATACATTTACAACGCATGCCTTTACAATGCAGTTTTCACTTCGCAACATCCTTTACAACACATCATTTTACATTGTATGACCTTACTATGCATTTTTTAAAACTACGTTTACATCGCATTCCATTACATCGCATTATACCATTACAACGCATACCATTACAATGCATATCATTACATTGCATTTAAGGTAAGTGCTGGATAGTGTACAGGTAAAAGTTACTATTCTAACTTCAGTGGGTGCAACAGTAGGGTAAGTGTTGGATAGTGTAGGGGTAAAAATTACTATTCTAATTCCAGTGGGTGCAACAGTAGGGTAAGTGTTGGATAGTGTAGGGGTAAAAATTACTATTCTAATTCCAGTGGGTGCAACAGTAGGGTAAGTATTGGATAGTGTAGGGGTACTATGCGTTGTAATGGTATGCTTTGTAATGGTATGCGTTATAATGACATGCGATGTAATGCCTGCGTTGTAGTGACATGAGTTGTAATGACATGCGTTGTTGTGACATCAAATGTAATGCCTGCATTGTAGTGACAAGCGTTGTAAAGGATGTTGCGATGTAATGACTGCGTTGTAAATGTAGTGCGATGTAATGACTGCGTTTTAAAGGTTGTTTCCCATTCTGAAGCCATCTTCCAGCACCCCAGAGTGTAAAGTGTGGACACTTGAGTGATACTCCAGAGAACATATTGGGCCCACTGGCTTTCATTCTAGGCCATCATAAGATCATTCTGGGTCCTCAAAAGTTCAAAAATTGCTGTTGTTTTTTATACTTATGTCGGTTATGTTATAATTGTAGTCATGTAATCTCTATTTTCATTGCAGACTACATGAGGATCCAACATTTATACTTTGATCTCAACTATGTACGGGTTGTGACCATTTTTAAAAAAAATTAGAAGGATGTTGTTTGCACATTTTTATTTGTAAATGAATGTATTTATGTGCAACACCATTTCTTTCCATTAGTTAACATCAGGTGAGATTCTCAGAAAATAAGGTAACTTGGATGAGAAATTTAAGATTGGCCAACAGTTGTTTAGAGTCCTCTTTCAGACAACAGACCATGAGCAGAAGGGAAATGCATGTTCATCATGTGGATAAGCAGGATAGTCCAGTCACTTTCATTAGGAGATGGCTTTTTTCTGGTGTTCAACCAGATGTATGACCCCTCCTAAGGGCTACTGAAGCAGCCTTCGTGTCATCAGGAGGTGGTGACAGGTATCTTTGTGATAAGCAGTATCCGCTTTCTGTGGTGCTGCCGTATCCGCTTTTCCGCTTTCTGTGGTGCTGCCAACTGTAGATGTCCTGGGACTGAGCTGGCAGCAGATGGTACTTAACCACTGAAAGTGACAGCTAAGTCAGACACTGCTGCAGCCAGAAATCTGAAGGAATGCAGCAAGCACCCTAGAATGCAGAGTTACAGTATACCTAAGGAGGCCAGTTATGTGACTCAGCTGATCCTCCTGCTGTGTAGCTGCCCCAATCAGATTTCTGCTCACAATGGTCTCATTGGTGACTGAATCTGTTATGTACTTTTTTAATTACATATTTATTTTGGGTAGTTATCTTGAAATAGGTTGTATATTCAGTTTGCAGCTAACCAGGGTCAATTGACTGTAATTAGAATATTTATGTTTACCTTTTAAAAATAAATTGCCAATAAAACAATATGGAATGGAGAATGCCAGAAGGCTCGGTTGACTCTGTGGTGGCAGTAAATAACACATAATTGTGGATTTACTGCATTTGCCACAATTTACTGCACAATTAGCAAAACTGCAGGTTTCACAGAAATTTGGTTTCTGTCCAAATTGGATGAAAATGACACTGCTATAGAACGTGTCACATAAGTTTCATTTTGCCTACATAATTTGGCCCTCCATGCTGTATAATTCTAGTACTCCAGACAATGATAAAGCTCTCCTGAGTGGTTTGGGGGCGGGCGTTGTGATGATGAAATCTGTTTTTCACATGGAGTGTGAAATTTTCCAATATTTCACGGTTACATTTGAAACATGTTTTTATATTACTGCATGTGTGCAGTATAAGCACTCAAACATGGAATATATATTTTTTAACAGCCTTATTATTGATTCACTTTTCATCCAAGAAGTGATGTTTTAATGGAGAGCCAGCAATTTCGATTACTTTTTTCCTGTCATTTCAGTATTGCTAAGTTCTTTGAAAAGCTTTCATGTTTCTGATGAAGCACTGTGCAAAGGGAAAGGTGCAGAATTGGGCCATGCAGCCTGACCTGTTAACTGCAGAGGATGTACAAAGGGTCATGTGCAGAGAGCACACAATACCTAGGTCTGGTATTACAGAAAAGGAGTTATTTCCCTGTTTGCACCACAGCACACCTTTAAGCAGGTGCACCGGGTGGAAGCTGGGAAAGTGCACCCTATTACGAAGAATGTGCTGCCCTCAGGGGAGCTGCAAACCTGCGCTGCCCCCAGGGCAACGCATTCAAGAGAAATACGGAGCAGCTGTTTAAAAGCTGCTTCGTGTTTCTCTGTGAAGGCGGCAACCCACCTGTACTTTCAAAAGGGATTAGAGACCCCCTTGCAGGCAGGTGCAGTGAGTGACTGCACCCACCTGCAGGGGGTGACTGGAAGGTCTATGGAACCCGTTTTCATCCCTTGAAAGGGCTGCCCTTAGGGGGATCACTGACAGTGCGTCACCTTTTTCTGGCGCACCTACAGTACGCATCCTAAGGGAATGTTTGATTTTGCGCCCATGTCGGTAATAGACGTGGCACAGAGGCAAAGGTATTCCCTCATTGTCATGGGGCCACGCCTCCATACAAATGAGGGGCAAAACAAGGGGCCACAGACGCTTGCAGCCCATTGTGTAATATCAGGGATCAAATGCCCATTGCAACCCGGGGCACTTTTTGTAATACGAGCCCAGGTCTTAATTTGAGATGGTGATCGTAGGTGTGGTCCGCCAGCACTCATTTTTCCTCATTAGACTGTGACCCAAAATCACGAGATAGAAAAAGCACAAAATAGGAGAAGGTATAGAAAGACAAAACGCTTTGACAGAGTGAAAGCAGGGACAAAAAGAGCCTGAAACAGTGAGATAAATGGCCAGGGGGTGCTTGGTGGCAAATGAAAGAGGTACGAGGTGGAATCAAGACAAAGTAAACTTCGTGGGGCAGATTTACAAGCCCCGTATGGCACATTTGCGCCGCCGTTGCGTCACTTTTGTGAACCAGCTGCGGCGCAAAGCTAGCGCCATGCTGCTGTGTATTTTCAACGTGACGCATCTAGGGAGATACGTCACGTTGTATAGCCCTGCGCCACATGTGGGCGTTCCGGCGCTGGAATGCCTCCGAAAAGTGGCTGAGCGAAATCTACAAGATTTCACTCGTTCACTTTTACGGCCATGCTGCGTCAAAACCCTGCGCCTGCTTGAAGCAGGTGTAAGGATTGACGCAGCATGTTGGGAATAGGGGCACCCCGAGCCTTGCTCGAGCTGCGTCGCGCTTGCGACGCGGCTCCAGCAATGCGCCGCCTTTCCGCCGTGGGATGCGACATGCATCTGCCCATCCGTGCGCCACGGTGCGCCGCATTGTAAATGCAGCGCATTAGTGGTGGCACACGGGTGGGCAGATGCATCGCAACTCTTCTGGCACATCCCTGCTGATTAGCAGACATGCGCCAGAAGTAGTAAATCTGCCCCCGTATTAACCACCAGTGGCGTAACAAAAGCCTCGTTGCCCCAGCGGTGTGGGAGACGATGTGGGGCAGGCAACAGGGGAGGGGCCACCTGCAGCAGGTCCCTGGACTGAGAGCTCCGGAATGGCTCCAAAGCATGGGGGCCCCCTGCATGTACTTTGCATGTGGGCCCCCTCAAGTTTTGCTATGCCAATGTGCGCCATCCCCAACATTCAAATTCGCCAGCCGCATGCACTGGACAAAACAGCACTAAGCACTGCACGTTACGAAATTGAATGTTTCTTCTGTTGCTATTTCAGTCACAGACCCTCACTTTCCCCACTAAGAAAATATAACTGGGCGGTTTTAAATTAAGATAATAAACTGCCAGGACCAATTCATAGTTTAGTTGTGAATTATTGCTGCGAGTTCTCGTAAAACAGCACTGACAGCAGCTGTGGAGCAGGTATTATTCCAAGCTGGAATGTAAGTTACAGCTCTGGCTGCATACCTGGGTTGTAAGTGGTTTTCAACGGAAATATACATTTCCTTCTGTCTGACACGCACTAGCAGCTCTTGAAGCTTGATGGGACAGAGTTTGAAAAGTTTTGTCAAACTTCTGTGTTGGAGATCTGCCAAAAACCTTAGATACAAACAGCTGTGCAGACAGACTGAAGTCTGAAAGATTTGGACACTTTAAGGTATTAATAGCTGTGTTAGTTTTGAAGGTATTCTCAACGGACAATGCAAATTCATTTTTCCCTTATTGAAGCAGCATTAGCAGGTACTAATGCTAACATTTTAATTTGCTGCTTCAAAGAAAACACCCAAGTGAATTGGTCGTATTTTGTAACTAAAATGTCTTAATCCAGTTTGTTGTGTTCTTAATGTCGGTGCGATATTTATGGCTGTAGTATTGTTTACTTGAAATTCGGAAACACAAATTGGCTGGCACCCAAAGGTAAATTTACATTTAAAAAAAAAAATTGCATGGACAGTACCAATCTGCGCTAACATGCATGTCATTTTGCAATGTTTTCGAAAATGCTTTCTATGTACAATACCAATTTGACAAAAACTAAATAAGTTGCCTGGATATGTCGAAAACGACTGCACCTCATTTGTTGAATTAAGGGGTACAGTATGCTGTTATTAATCAGTTTACATGAGATTATTTGAGTCTTCTGCATCTGCACGCGTGCAGGTACAAACAGTGCTTGTGTAAAAATGACATTGCAAAAAACACAGTTGATGGACAGAATGTAGAACAATGTCATACATTCACCCCAGTACAAGGATCTGGGCCTAAATCCATCGTTTTTATGCACTCCACACCACCCTGGGTTAGACACTGGCTATATGCAAATCAGCTCTGACCCTGTGCCTCATGGGAACAGTCCAGTCCGAACTACCAAGCCATGTCTTTCCCAGACCGGAATCAAGCATCCAAGGACCGGTTTCTGGCTATCAGCCTTCATCAGCCTGGATAGCTTGACTCCAGTGGTGTGGAGAGCCTGGGACTCACGTCTGAGCATCCCCAGCCCACTCGGGGTGAAATTGCAAAAAACACAGTTGATGGACAGAATGTAGAACAATGTCATACATTCACCCCAGTACAAGGATCTGGGCCTAAATCCATCGTTTTTATGCACTCCACACCACCCTGGGTTAGACACTGGCTATATGCAAATCAGCTCTGACCCTGTGCCTCATGGGAACAGTCCAGTCCGAAATACCAAGCCATGTCTTTCCCAGACCGGAATCAAGCATCCAAGGACCGGTTTCTGGCTATCAGCCTTCATCAGCCTGGATAGCTTGACTCCAGTGGTGTGGAGAGCCTGGGACTCACGTCTGAGCATCCCCAGCCCACTCGGGGTGAAATTGCAAAAAACACAGTTGATGGACAGAATGTAGAACAATGTCATACATTCACCCCAGTACAAGGATCTGGGCCTAAATCCATCGTTTTTATGCACTCCACACCACCCTGGGTTAGACACTGGCTATATGCAAATCAGCTCTGACCCTGTGCCTCATGGGAACAGTCCAGTCCGAAATACCAAGCCATGTCTTTCCCAGACCGGAATCAAGCATCCAAGGACCGGTTTCTGGCTATCAGCCTTCATCAGCCTGGATAGCTTGACTCCAGTGGTGTGGAGAGCCTGGGACTCACGTCTGAGCATCCCCAGCCCACTCGGGGTGAAATTGCAAAAAACACAGTTGATGGACAGAATGTAGAACAATGTCATACATTTACCCCAGTACAAGGATCTGGGCCTAAATCCATCGTTTTTATGCACTCCACACCACCCTGGGTTAGACACTGGCTATATGCAAATCAGCTCTGACCCTGTGCCTCATGGGAACAGTCCAGTCCGAACTACCAAGCCATGTCTTTCCCAGACCGGAATCAAGCATCCAAGGACCGGTTTCTGGCTATCAGTCTTCATCAGCCTGGATAGCTTGACTCCAGTGGTGTGGAGAGCCTGGGACTCACGTCTGAGCATCCCCAGCCCACTCGGGGTGAAATTGCAAAAAACACAGTTGATGGACAGAATGTAGAACAATGTCATACATTCACCCCAGTACAAGGATCTGGGCCTAAATCCATCGTTTTTATGCACTCCACACCACCCTGGGTTAGACACTGGCTATATGCAAATCAGCTCTGACCCTGTGCCTCATGGGAACAGTCCAGTCCGAACTACCAAGCCATGTCTTTCCCAGACCGGAATCAAGCATCCAAGGACCGGTTTCTGGCTATCAGCCTTCATCAGCCTGGATAGCTTGACTCCAGTGGTGTGGAGAGCCTGGGACTCACGTCTGAGCATCCCCAGCCCACTCGGGGTGAAATTGCAAAAAACACAGTTGATGGACAGAATGTAGAACAATGTCATACATTCACCCCAGTACAAGGATCTGGGCCTAAATCCAACGTTTTTATGCACTCCACACCACCCTGGGTTAGACACTGGCTATATGCAAATCAGCTCTGACCCTGTGCCTCATGGGAACAGTCCAGTCCGAACTACCAAGCCATGTCTTTCCCAGACCGGAATCAAGCATCCAAGGACCGGTTTCTGGCTATCAGCCTTCATCAGCCTGGATAGCTTGACTCCAGTGGTGTGGAGAGCCTGGGACTCACGTCTGAGCATCCCCAGCCCACTCGGGGTGAAATTGCAAAAAACACAGTTGATGGACAGAATGTAGAACAATGTCATACAATCACCCCAGTACAAGGATCTGGGCCTAAATCCATCGTTTTTATGCACTCCACACCACCCTGGGTTAGACACTGGCTATATGCAAATCAGCTCTGACCCTGTGCCTCATGGGAACAGTCCAGTCCGAAATACCAAGCCATGTCTTTCCCAGACCGGAATCAAGCATCCAAGGACCGGTTTCTGGCTATCAGCCTTCATCAGCCTGGATAGCTTGACTCCAGTGGTGTGGAGAGCCTGGGACTCACGTCTGAGCATCCCCAGCCCACTCGGGGTGAAATTGCAAAAAACACAGTTGATGGACAGAATGTAGAACAATGTCATACATTTACCCCAGTACAAGGATCTGGGCCTAAATCCATCGTTTTTATGCACTCCACACCACCCTGGGTTAGACACTGGCTATATGCAAATCAGCTCTGACCCTGTGCCTCATGGGAACAGTCCAGTCCTAACTACCAAGCCATGTCTTTCCCAGACCGGAATCAAGCATCCAAGGACCGGTTTCTGGCTATCAGTCTTCATCAGCCTGGATAGCTTGACTCCAGTGGTGTGGAGAGCGAATATATGATGATACAACGAATTCCGTTGCAACGCATGCCTTTACCACGCATGCGTTACAACGGAATTCGTTTACCACGGATAAACATTACCTCGAATAATTGCGTGGTGACGTCATACGTCGTTAAGAGAAAACGGCATTTTTTTCCGATTTCTCATTAACGACGCTGACGCCGACGTGACTTATGGTGAGTTGTTTTATTTGGGGGGGAAACCCCCCCAAGCCCCCCTTTTTTTCCTTTTACCTTTACCACATATGCCTTTACTACAAACATTGTAGTAAAGGTATGCGTGGTAAAGGCATTAGTGGTAACCACGCATGCGTTGTACTGCATGCGTGGTTAAAGATTTCGGGGAAACGGCTTCGTTGTAAAGGCCGTTTCCCGTGGAGAGCCTGGGACTCACGTCTGAGCATCCCCAGCCCACTCGGGGTGAAATTGCAAAAAACACAGTTGATGGACAGAATGTAGAACAATGTCATACATTCACCCCAGTACAAGGATCTGGGCCTAAATCCATCGTTTTTATGCACTCCACACCACCCTGGGTTAGACACTGGCTATATGCAAATCAGCTTTGACCCTGTGCCTCATGGGAACAGTCCAGTCCGAACTACCAAGCCATGTCTTTCCCAGACCGGAATCAAGCATCCAAGGACCGGTTTCTGGCTATCAGCCTTCATCAGCCTGGATAGCTTGACTCCAGTGGTGTGGAGAGCCTGGGACTCACGTCTGAGCATCCCCAGCCCACTCGGGGTGAAATTGCAAAAAACACAGTTGATGGACAGAATGTAGAACAATGTCATACATTCACCCCAGTACAAGGATCTGGGCCTAAATCCAACGTTTTTATGCACTCCACACCACCCTTGGTTAGACACTGGCTATATGCAAATCAGCTCTGACCCTGTGCCTCATGGGAACAGTCCAGTCCGAACTACCAAGCCATGTCTTTCCCAGACCGAAATCAAGCATCCAAGGACCGGTTTCTGGCTATCAGCCTTCATCAGCCTGGATAGCTTGACTCCAGGCGTGTGGAGAGCCTGGGACTCACGTCTGAGCATCCCCAGCCCACTCGGGGTGAAATTGCAAAAAACACAGTTGATGGACAGAATGTAGAACAATGTCATACATTCACCCCAGTACAAGGATCTGGGCCTAAATCCGTCGTTTTTATGCACTCCACACCACCCTGGGTTAGACATTGGCTATATGCAAATCAGCTCTGACCCTGTGCCTCATGGGAACAGTCCAGTCCGAACTACCAAGCCATGTCTTTCCCAGACCGGAATCAAGCATCCAAGGACCGGTTTCTGGCTATCAGCCTTCATCAGCCTGGATAGCTTGACTCCAGTGGTGTGGAGAGCCTGGGACTCACGTCTGAGCATCCCCAGCCCACTCGGGGTGAAATTGCAAAAAACACAGTTGATGGACAGAATGTAGAACAATGTCATACAATCACCCTAGTACAAGGATCTGGGCCTAAATCCATCGTTTTTATGCACTCCACACCACCCTGGGTTAGACACTGGCTATATGCAAATCAGCTCTGACCCTGTGCCTCATGGGAACAGTCCAGTCCGAACTACCAAGCCATGTCTTTCCCAGACCGGAATCAAGCATCCAAGGACCGGTTTCTGGCTATCAGCCTTCATCAGCCTGGATAGCTTGACTCCAGTGGTGTGGAGAGCCTGGGACTCACGTCTGAGCATCCCCAGCCCACTCGGGGTGAAATTGCAAAAAACACAGTTGATGGACAGAATGTAGAACAATGTCATACATTCACCCCAGTACAAGGATCTGGGCCTAAATCCATCGTTTTTATGCACTCCACACCACCCTGGGTTAGACACTGGCTATATGCAAATCAGCTCTGACCCTGTGCCTCATGGGAACAGTCCAGTCCGAACTACCAAGCCATGTCTTTCCCAGACCGGAATCAAGCATCCAAGGACCGGTTTCTGGCTATCAGCCTTCATCAGCCTGGATAGCTTGACTCCAGTGGTGTGGAGAGCCTGGTACTCACGTCTGAGCATCCCCAGCCCACTCTGGGGCCCAGATCTCTGTACTGTGGTGAATGTATGGCATTGTTCTGCATTCTGTCCATCACCTGTTGTTTTGCATTTGTCACCCCGAGTGGGACGGGTATGCTCAGACGTGAGTCCCGTGCTCTCCATGCCACTGGAATCAAGCTATCCAGGCTGAAGAGGGCTGAAAGCCCGAAACCGGTCCTTGGATGCTTGTTTCCAGTCCAGGGAGGACCTGGCTTGGCAGTTCGGGCTGGACTGTTCCCATGGGGCACAGGGTCAAGACTGATTTGCATATAGCTGGGTTCAAACTGGAAAGGCATGGTGAGCAAAAAAACGATGGATTTAGGCCCAGATCTCTGTACTGGGGTGAATGTATGACATTGTTCTGCATTCTGTCCATCACCTGTTGTTTTGCATTTGTCACCCCGAGTGGGACGGGTATGCTCAGACGTGAGTCCCGTGCTCTCCATGCCACTGGAATCAAGCTATCCAGGCTGAAGAGGGCTGAAAGCCCGAAACCGGTCCTTGGATGCTTGTTTCCAGTCCAGGGAGGACCTGGCTTGGCAGTTCGGGCTGGACTGTTCCCATGGGACACAGGGTCAAGACTGATTTGCATATAGCTGGGTTCAAACTGGAAAGGCATGGTGAGCAAAAAAACGATGGATTTAGGCCCAGATCTCTGTACTGGGGTGAATGTATGACATTGTTCTGCATTCTGTCCATCACCTGTTGTTTTGCATTTGTCACCCCGAGTGGGATGGGTATGCTCAGACGTGAGTCCCGTGCTCTCCATGCCACTGGAATCAAGCTATCCAGGCTGAAGAGGGCTAAAAGCCCGAAACCGGTCCTTGGATGCTTGTTTCCAGTCCAGGGAGGACCTGGCTTGGCAGTTCGGGCTGGAGTGTTCCCATGGGGCACAGGGTCAAGACTGATTTGCATATAGCTGGGTTCAAACTGGAAAGGCATGGTGAGCAAAAAAACGATGGATTTAGGCCCAGATCTCTGTACTGGGGTGAATGTATGACATTGTTCTGCATTCTGTCCATCACCAGTTGTTTTGCATTTGTCACCCCGAGTGGGACGGGTATGTTCAGACGTGAGTCCCGTGCTCTCCATGCCACTGGAATCAAGCTATCCGGGCTGAAGAGGGCTGAAAGCCCGAAACCGGTCCTTGGATGCTTGTTTCCAGTCCAGGGAGGACCTGGCTTGGCAGTTCGGGCTGGACTGTTCCCATGGGGCACAGGGTCAAGACTGATTTGCATATAGCTGGGTTCAAACTGGAAAGGCATGGTGAGCAAAAAAACGATGGATTTAGGCCCAGATCTCTGTACTGGGGTGAATGTATGACATTGTTCTGCATTCTGTCCATCACCTGTTGTTTTGCATTTGTCACCCCGAGTGGGACGGGTATGCTCAGACGTGAGTCCCGTGCTCTCCATGCCACTGGAATCAAGCTATCCAGGCTGAAGAGGGCTGAAAGCCCGAAACCGGTCCTTGGATGCTTGTTTCCAGTCCAGGGAGGACCTGGCTTGGCAGTTCGGGCTGGACTGTTCCCATGGGGCACAGGGTCAAGACTGATTTGCATATAGCTGGGTTCAAACTGGAAAGGCATGGTGAGCAAAAAAACGATGGATTTAGGCCCAGATCTCTGTACTGGGGTGAATGTATGACATTGTTCTGCATTCTGTCCATCACCTGTTGTTTTGCATGTGTAAAAATGACAGGCACCAATTCACCAACAAAACAGACCGGGAATGTGGTGGTACGTCAAAGTCATTCACTAAAAATGTATCTGTGCTCTTCTTTATCGTTTAATTTGATCTATGTATGTCTTGATGCATACATTTATATGAATAAATGCAAAAGCCACTTACAGCCTCCTAAGGGAGGCTGCTGTATTTGGGTATGGCAAGCCACCTGGAGGAATATCCATATTAGAGGGGGCAGTGTTTACCCTGGGCTTGTTTTCACCTTTCCTTTCATGTACAATGTGCGCCTCTGGAATATTGTCTGGCTTTCATTCTGTAACAGGTGTGTCTAGTCATCAGTTTGTGGACATGCCATATGTTGAGATTGCTATAGAATAGATGGACATATTTAGAGACATATACAAGCCCCTAGCGCCACTAGAGCGTCACGTTTTTTGATGCTTCAGTGGTGGTATGCCCTGCACCATATTTACAAAGTGGCGCTAAGCCACTTTTTGTGGCTTAACATCGCTTTGTAAATATTCTACTCTTTCACGCAGGTATTTGTGTGAAAGGGGTGTGTAATGGGTGTTGCTGTGGGCGTTCCACCGCAACACCCATGGCTGGTGCTTAATTTGTACAATAATAAGTGCCAGGGCTCTGACCAGGAGGCAACTGCAGAATAACCACCCATTGGCCAGTCATCACTGCCAATGATGGCACCAAAACAACTACTAACCCTATCTCTCCCCTGCAAGAGATACAGTTCCGATTATTCCAGGTCCCCAAAGCTAAAGGAATGGCTGGGGAGGCAGGTTTTAGTATTTTTAATGTATATTGTATACATAAACATATGTTGTTCTGCTCATCTCTAAGTTAGATTAGCAGTGCCACCATGTGGCAGAGTGTCATAAGTGTGGGGATGACAATTAAGTGCTGGTGCCAAGCACCGGAAACCAATTAAGTGCTGGTGCTGGGCACCAGCAACAACCTGCTTGAATTAAGCACTGCCCTTTGCTTTTTGCCACTGCCCCGTACAAGAGCATGTGTCAGCATGGCGCACAAGGAGAAATGCTTTTATTTCTCCTCATTTTTGCTTTTTCTATGAGTGCTGCAAAATGCAGCACCGATATCAGGGGAACTGGGGATTGGGAAGGCAGCGACCTCCCAGCTCATATACGGCTGCTTTGCAGGTGGGGAGAGGCACTGTGGGGTGGAAGGGCAGGCGGCCATCTGCAGGCACATCTCCCAACACTCAACGGGATTTGTGCCGACGGCAAGCTGAGCCTGGAACCAGAGAATCTCCCTGAGTTCCCACCTCAACAACTCTCGCCTCTGCAGTGTCCTTGCTGCTGCTACCAGCAATCTGTAGTTGGCCCTGCGCCACGGCTCACTGACCAGGTAATCGTGACCTGGGGAGGAGGGGCGTCTCCAGGGATCTACGCCGCTAGGCGATCCCTAGCCTGGGAGCTCCCCGGCGAGAGCTCCACGCGGCGAGCATCTTTGATATAAGAAGCAGAGACCCAAACATAGTATTGTGATGAATTTGCTTTTTATGTCAGAATAGTGTCTCTATAAGGCCCACAATAGTGAAAAAGTAAGTTCATTTAGTAAGTATTGATTTACTATTCTTAGCACCACATCTATAAACTTTGACATACATCGTCAAGGTACATGTTTATATTCAGTTTTCCCTTCCCTAATCCCTTTTCATCCTCTCCTTGGCGTTTACTCCATTTTGTTCTGATTGTTCTTCCTGAATGTAAGTTAAAAAAAAGAACACATTTGTTTATTAATGTTACTAATTTGAGCATAATAACACCATCAATGAGTAGTGATATTCAGAATTAGAAAGTTAAATTAAAAAAATGAAACCACCTTCTAGAATACTGCGTTTGAAGGATATGGAAATAAAAAAGCATTTTTGCTATTTCTCTAACAAAATAGATACCTGCACATTCTGCACAAACTCTCCCTTCCAGAAAGTCAGGATGTGGCGGGTGTGATTAGCGGTAACAGATTCCTTAATAATGCAGACTTAAGAAATATAAATGTTTAGTATTGTGTCTAGGACACTGGACTTGTTATCTGTCATCAAACGAACAGTGCACCAATGAGGGACTCTGCCTGATATGTGCAAATATGACATGTGTCTGTATAGACTTCGAACCCATAAGAAAAACTACATGTATTTGTAATTGTCAGGGGAAACAGCCTTTACCACACAGACCTTATCACATAATGCCTTTATCATGCAGCCAATTACCATTCAGGTGTCTTTACCATGCATGCCATTACCCCCTCAATGCCCCCCCTCGTCCCACTCAATACAGTGTGATGCAGCCCCTTCCCACCACTACCACGTGTCTTTTACCACGCTCCTAAAGAGGAGTCCTTTCTTTATGTCCATGACCTGTAAAGACTAAGGGCTCCTCCCCCCAGAGCCGGTCCTAGGCCTTCTGAGGCCCCGGGCGAAAGGGAAGATGTGAGGCCCCTCTAAGTGCCTTACTGCCTGCGCGAGTGCGCGCAGCGCTTTTCCCGCATTTCATATCGGGCCCCCTGCTCTGCGGTCTACTCTGCGGGGCCGGCGGTGGGGCCCCCTGAGCGCGAGGCCCTGGGCATCTGCCCATACCGCCCATGCCTAGGACCGGCCCTGCCTCCCCCCATCCGTTCTCTGTTTTTTCATGTCTTCTAAAGCGAAGTGCTATGCTTCTGTGTTTCATTTCAAAAATGTTTTCTTTATATGCATTCTTACTTGTCGGCACTCGGCGCACGATGGGTGTTCTGCAGTGCTATGGACGCTCTCCACGTCCATGTGCTTAGCTGTTGGGATTGGCATTCATCGCACCACAGTGGCCCGCTTCCGAACTGCGTAGGGGTTTCCTGACCACTGCAGGGTGCGCAATTGCGCGCCATGTCAGGGAAGGCTGCAAGCCGGTTTTTATAGCAACCAGATCTCGTGTATTGTGAGATATGGTTGCTAGGAAACCAGTATAAATAAGGAGGTGTAGCTGGGCTCAGTTTTTTGCCTTTAGCAATGGAGTCTTCCAGCTCATGGTGCAAAACTCCACAATATCTAACTCCACAATATCAAGACTATGGAGGAGGAGGAAACCCTCTTGATTTCAAAATGGCTGAATTACTAGGACTAATTAAACAGGCAGTTGATGAGGCTGTTAATGACCCTCAGTCACCCTCAGGCTCAGAGACGACGTCTGGATACTGAGCGTGATGTTGGTGTTTCCCCTAAAGGAAAATATATACAGGGAAAAGCTCTGACAAATATTCTCACACATGTCCGAGAGGTACTGGGGTTCAGAAAAAAATCTGATGATGAGGATGGCTTTTAAGCCCAATACAGTGGATGCTTAGAGGAGAAGCTGCCTTTTCATGACATTCTTCAAGACATAGTCCTAAAAGAATGGAAGGATGCGGACAAACAAAATATTCCAGATTCTTGAATAAGAGGTACTTATTGGAGGGCTTTGAGGACAAACTCCCCCAGATTCCAAAGAACAATTGAATGTTATCCTCAATGGCTTCTTCCTCTTCTTTATCTTCAGAGGAATCAACTTTGTCAGATCCTATAGACTGTCATGAGCTCCTCATGGCACGCTATGATACTATGACCGATGTTCTCCAAAGCCCATTATTCCATTGCACTTGAATCCCTGCTAGCATCCCCCACCCACTGTTGCTGGGGCCTTGATGTTGTTTTCCATTTACTTTACTTTAGTACTTAGTATCGTGCACGACTCAATCCCAGAGGAGTATCTCGGTGCTGCGCTGTGCAGGCATGGGAGGACTGTCTAGAATAACCATGTTTGAGCATCTTCTTAAAATTACTGAAATTGGAGCAGGTACGAATGTGGAGAGGAATGTTGATCCAATAATATGGGGATAGATATGAAAAAGCTCTGCAACCAAATCTAGCAGTGAATAAGTGGGATATGCTGAAAGGCTTTATTTGAAGATCTTAGCTTTATGAAAGGCAGATAGTAGCTCCGTATTGACTGTCACTACGCAGGCTGAGTTTGGAACAGAGTGGTACAAAAGGGGGTGGTGATGGACGGAGCATCTGAATCAATCAAACACTCACACCCAGTCAACAGATCTGGGTTTAATCCATCACCGTTCTTTAGCCCACTCTGCCACCCCAGTTCAGACATGGCCATATGCAAATCAGTCTCACCCTGTGCCTCATGGGAACAGTCCAGCCCGAACTGCCAAGCCATGCCTTCCCTGGACCGGAAACAAGCTTCCGAGGACCGGTTTCTGGCATTTCAGCCGTCTTCAGCCCGGCTTGCTTGAATCCAGTGGCAAAGTGAGCAAGGGACTCACGTCTGAGCATACCCTGCCAACTTATGGCAAACAAAGTGGTACAAAATTACTGAAATTGGAGCAGGTACGAATGTGGAGAGGAATGTTGATCCAATAATATGGGGATAGATATGAAAAAGCTCTGCCACCAAATATAGCAGTGCGAATAAGTGGGATCTGCTGAAAGGCTTTATTTGAAGATCTTAGCTGTATGAAAGGCAGATAGTAGCTCAGTATTGACTGTCACTACGCAGGCTGAGTTTGGAACAGGGCGTTATGAGTCAAGCAACAGAGTTTAAAAGTTTGCCCATTTTTTTATGGACAACAAATGCAATTTTTTCAGAATAGGAGCTGAGGGTGACCGAGCTGGCAAATTACAAAAAACCTGGGCAGCAGGATTTTGAACGACCTGTAGTTTAGCCAGCAAGGTGCCATTAACTGCAACCAGCAATGCATTCCCACAATCCAGGTGGCTAGTTATAAGCGCCCGGACCAGGGTTTTTCTAGAGGTGGACAGTAACCAAGGAAAAACATACTTTTTTTTGCAGTCTCAATAAGGCAAAGCAGGTGCCACAGATGACATTGACCTGATCCCTCACACATAATGTACAGTCAAGTTTCACTCCTAAGTTTCTCAGCACTTGTTTAGGAGAAGGACCAGGGCCGGACTGGCTACCGGGCAGCTTGGAATGCTGCTGAGCTGGGGGGTGATTTCGTTCATGGGGGGGACCTGCGTGTGCTAAACGAAATTCGTTTTGCATTAATTATTTCGGAGCACACGCAGGTCTCCATGAACGAAATCAGCCCCCACCACAGTGACATCAGCCAGCAGCTCGGCAGCATTCCAAACTGCCCGGTAGCCAGTCCGGCCCTGAGAAGGACCTGATCTGAGATCAGAGGGGCACCAGTCAACTGACCAAAGCTCATGGGCTTTGCCAAACAGCATGATCTTAGATTTCTCACTATTTAGATAGAGATAGTTGTTGGTCTCCCAGCTCATGATTTCCCTCATACAGTGCATGAGTTGATTTTTCACCAGTTCTGGGGCAGGACTGTAGGAGATGAAAAGTTGAGTGTCATCTGCCTATGGCACGATCTCCACTCCGTAGGAGGTCACAACAGTAGTCGGGTTGCAATATAGATGCTAATTAGGGTTGGACTGAAGTGTAAGCCGTGAGGGACTCCTTTGTAAGAGATCATCTTTCTTGATTGACACGGTCCCATGCAATCTTGTTGGCAGCGGTTATCAAGGAAGTCCCTGAGCCAAAGTAGTGCCCTACCATGGATGCCTGGTTCATGTTGTCTGCTGATGAGGATGGAATGGGAGACCGTGTCAAAAGAAGCAGGCAGATGCAGTAGGATCAGCATGATTGAAGTTCCGGTATTGAGAAAGAGTCGGATGTTAACAGTAACAGCCACCAATGTTGTCTCAGTACTATGTAGTGCTCGAAAACCCAATTGTAAGTGGTCTAAGATCCTGTGCTCCTCAAAAAAGAGGTTAATTGTTTATAGATATGGCGTCCCAGGGTTTTTATGAGTAGTAGCAATATGGGTCTGTAATTCATGAGGTCCCCTGGATTGGCAGAGGGCTTTCAAAGAAGTGTTGATACTTGCGCATACTTCCACTTCACTGGCACTTTGGCAGAGGTTAGCAAAAAATTAAACAGATTTTTTTTATTGAAGGAGCCAGATAGTTAGCTAGACTGGGCATTATCCTATGTGGGGAAATGATTTAGTGGGGAGCCTTTTGCAGGAGTTAGCATCCACTGCACCTGCTCTACTGAACAGGGTTAGGCCTACAAAGAGGCTATAGCGACCATGTCAGATTGACTCAGATCCAGAGCAGTGTGTGGTAGTTCTAGGCATACAGGAAAGTTCTTATAGATGATGATAATTTTATTTTCAAAAAAGTCAGCTAGGGAGCCACAAAGATTCTGAGATGCCAAAGTAGGAGTCGCAAAGGCATGGGGTTTCAAAAGGCTGTTTAATGCTCTGTAGAGCACCTTTGAGGAATTGCTAGCTAGGGTAATAGTGGAAGTGATGTGAGTTTTCAGAGCTCTTTTGATCTGCTCATGATAATTGTGAATCATGGTCTGATAGGCTGCTTATCCGTGGGGACTTTTGGTTGACTTCCAGCACCGTTCTAAATGTTTTCATTTAGATTTTTCTATGCTTAGGTGGAGTTCGCAGTATTCTCCGTAGTGACCAAAAACTTCCGCAAGCGGCGGAGTACATTAGATTGCACTGATTTTTAGTGCTGGGTGTTTGTCCCACACTGAAAAATCAGCACAAACTGTACCATGCGCAGCTCAGGAGGGCACTGCTTCTTTCTACGGCTCGAGTAGACGTTCTATTCGAGCAGCAGCTTCCTGTACACAAATGGAAGGTTTCTCAATGCGAGCAGTAGCGGTCATCCATGACCGTCCACGTTGAGAAATCTTACCGGGAGGTGGTCTGTAGTAAGATTTTCCTTGCTCGCACTCACCAACTTAACATTGGTGAGTGCGAAAGAGGAAAAAACTCCACTCCTCTACACAGAGCTCAGCTTTTTGGAACTCTGCACGCTACATGGAGCGCAAAGTTGAAAAGACTCTGCAAACTCTGCAAGCCTAGATTTTTCCTGATGCATATCATTAGAGTACCAATGTGCCAAATTTCTTTGTGAAGAAAAGGAGGATTTCTGAAAAGGAGGTATTTGATTGAAAGAGACTGTTAGTGACTTATGAGAAGTGTCTAAAGCGGCATTAATGTCTGTAAAGGATTCCAGAGAAGCTGCCAGAAAAATTTCTGATAAGGAGGCATGGGTGACTGCCTTCCATTGACATTGGGGGCTACACGCCTCTTTCTTGATCTTTTCGGACTTACTCTTCTGTGGAATAGAGAGCTTAATCAGCTAGTGGTCCGACCACGTAATAGGAAGAGGAGGTTTGCTTTTCACTTCTGCTACATTAGTGAAAATGAGATCCAAAGTGTGCCCAGCCTTATGATTAGGGCCAGCAGCTATTTGTTTACGCTCTAGGGTCTCCATGTCAGCTAGGAAATGGGACACTCCAGGGTCGTTGGTGTTCTCACTATGGTAGTTAAAATCAACCAATAGGAGAAATTTATCAGAAGTTGTGTGGTTCAATATAGTCAGTTAAATCTTTCTTGTAGCCGGGTGGGCAGTAGATCAATGCCCCTCTTCAGATTTCAGTTGCAGCTATTGAGAGATTAGAAATGCACCTCTACAGCCATTCTGAAAGTAGAGAGTCAATTATTGTAACTTGTACCGAATCGTGGCAGGCAATAGCAACACCCTGCCTTGGACATTTTTCTCTATATAGTTTGCCCAACGAATATTGGTCTGGTATTGTTAGTGAGATGCTAGGAAGGGCAGTTTCACATAACCATGTCTCGGTGAAAAAACATAACATTGGGTGAAGGGAAGAGATAAGACCCCAAGGGCCTCATTTATGAAAAGTGACGCATCACTGCGAGAAAACAACGATGCGTCCCTTTTCATTGCGCCCTCCTTGCGACACCAATGATGCGTCATATTTACAGTATGTCGCCTCATGTTGCAAGAAGTTACAGATACATCAGTTTTTCTGACGTATCTGTAGGCGCAAAAATGGCGCATTGCTGGAGCGTGTCACAAAAGTGGCGCAACTTCAGCAATGGGTCATTACACATGGGCAAGTCCCATGTGAAATGTGCCTGTGTCAGTCTTACGCCTGCTGTGAGGCAGGCGTAAGATATTGACGCATTTACGTCCTAGAAGTGACGCAGTGAAATCTTATAGATTTCACTGCGTCACTCCTACGACCGTTTCTTGCGTCGGATCGCCCTCCCCTGCATACATTATACCTGGCGCAGGTATAATGTGACGCAGGGTTTTATTAAGTAACGCATCCAGGTAGATGCATCACTTTGTAAATATGGTGCAACAAGTCTCACTTTTTACGCTGCTGGTGCAACACAAAAAGTGATGCACCGGCGCGCAAAAGTGACGCAAGGGCTCATAAATAAGCCCCCAAATCTCTATAAAGAGCTTTGCCATAGACCTAACATTACAGTATAGTCCAGCTAACTTTCCTATATTGACCTTGTGTGTGTAGGAAATGTTGGCAGCTTGTGAGAGTGTCTTTGTAGCAGAGGCGTTAGTGGGACCTGAGAGAGGGCTAATATGTGCCAATAGGCTCCTCGCACAATGTGTAAACAGAAGGTCTAGGCATGAGAAGCTACAGTTTTTGCAGCTTGCAGGTCCCTTCAAAAGTGGGAACTGTTGATTGCAACAAAGAACAGGAATATGAGTGCTAATTAAGGCCTTGTGCAATTGCAACAATTAAAGAGAGGAGTACTTCTAGGTCATTGTACTGGCCATACAATAAAAAATACTCGAAGAGAATTACAGAGGAAAGAGGCAGGGGTCTTGGTATCTTGTGTCATTCAGGCATGGACGAGCGCAGACGGGCTTGCCATCTGCGCACCGGTGGGGCGACCGCGCCCTGCATCTACTTAAATTGGAGACATCCCTGTCAGGCCTATTGTCTAGACCACTGACCTGGTCAAAATAGAAGCAGTCTATTAGTCTTCGAGGAAGAGAGAAATATTAGGAACCAACTCTCTCTACAGCATATGGCACATAGCCGTGGCAGACCACAGAGCGGTAATTAGCCCCAAAAATTAGTGCAACAAGACAGCAAGTATAAAACAATGTAATAAAGCTATGTCCCACAGTTAGAACTCTCTCAATATAAACAGTGTGATAGAAGCTTTGTCCCGTAGTTAAAAACACTCACAATAGTTAAAAGTAGCCCGCTTTTAAAGGAATTAAGGGGCATATGTATGAAGTACATTTCCCGTTCGTAAGCGGGCCTATTCTCAGAATCGGCCCGTTTGCGAACGGAAAAAAGCCTTTTGGGATGTATCACCCCAAAAGGCCCTAGCAAAATAGGGAATCGCAAAATTTTACGATTCCTTATTTTGCGAAACCATTTAAGGAATCGCAAACTGTAAAAAGCAACCAAGTTGTGCGATTTCTCCTTAAGAAATCGCACATTACCACCAACTTCAAGTTGGTGGTAATGTGCGATTTCTTTGAAAATTGCACTTTTTTGCATTTTTCCAAAAGTGTAATGTGGCGAAATACATGCCCTTAGGGCATGTATGTGTGCCACATGTGCACACATGTACATTTCAGGGGTGCAACGGGGTGTCCTTTTGACACCCTGGCACCATTGAAATTGCATTCTCAATTTGCGATTCTCTGATTGAGAATCGCAAATTGAGAATGTCTTCCCATTCATTCCTGTGGGCTTCCTAGCCCATAGGAATGAATGGGGAGGTATTCCTTAATTGCAAATTGCAATTTGCGATTCACAATTAAGGAATCTGTAGAATTTGCAAAATTATTTGCAAATCCTACATACATAGTGGTTTGCGATTCTCAAATAGCGATTCTCTAAAAATCGCTATTTGAGAATCGTAAATGTATCCTTTGATACATATGCCCCCATTATCCTTGCCTGTTTGCAGCACCTATTCCATTTTGTCAGTTTGAGGAAAAGCAATACATTTGTTTTGAGTTATTTGGTTCCGACAGTCAAGTTGCACCTGCCCTTCCTATAAGATCCAAGCAAGTGTACTAACAAGTGTTTTCTTCAAGGGTTCAAGAACATTCCAGACGGCCATGTGTCCCACGAGTCACATGTGATCTAGCTACATCCATGAGCCTTTAAGAGGGTATATAAATCCCACCCAACCCTGAGTCATTCCTTGGCCTCACTCCCTGTGGAACAAGCTTCACCCTTCTCACTCACCTGAAGAATTCAGCCAGAAACAAGTAGAACTCCAGTCTCCATGAGTCCATGTTGAACCGGTGGTACCCGTGACTCCAGCATCCTTCGCCTCCTTCAGTACTCCCTCCTGCACAGCTACTGCCTATCCCATGTGACTCAATTGAGTCATAGCCTTGAGTCCTTCTTCGAACTTCAGACTAGTGGAAGAACTAGGCTATGTGCTTGATATCAGGTTAGTGTGTGCAAATCCTCCTATTGTTGTAAGCAGGATCGAGTATCAGCATCTTCAATAACTATAGACTTTTCCTCCATGTCCTTTCCGTGATTTCCTCCAGCTCTGCTTAGGTGTTCATGCTACAGACCCCGCTTGCAACCTTGGCGCTAGAACTGTGATTGCACAATGACTAGAGCTTTAAGTTCCATGTTTCTCTGATGATCTGTAGTGCCTAGAGAAAGCACTTTAGACCGTTTGATATATGTATGAACTAACCGTGGGGAGAGAACTCTGCTCCGCTGACAGAGCTTGCGGGTTTTTGCATACTACGCGTTCTGATGAGAATACGAAGTTTATGCAAATTCCAACTCCGCAGCGGAGCCGAGTTCAGTCCCCGACCCTTCCCGCCTCCACCCCCCTCAATAAATATTTTTAAAATAAATATAAAAATGAAGATAAACTAAACACACTTACCTTTATCATGGCGTCTCCACGCTGCCTTCCTCCTCCTCACCGTGGTCCTGCAGAATACCTATGTCAGACATACATCATGGTAGGACATAGGCAGTTATAGCCTGCGACAATAGAATCACCACGTGGTTTGGTCACATACTCATGATAAATTATGTATGAAGTAGGTGCCCAGTTGATGACATGGAGGTAGTGTGTTCTTTACAAACTGTCCTTTTAAAGTATTGTCTTGAATGTTGATAATGTTGTTCCTAATAACCACCACCAAGTATCACAACACTGCATTAGTAGTACCTACAGATGACTATGACAGTGACGCTCATAATGGAGTTGCATGGTTTGTCGCATTGAAGATTTTTCCAGTGTTTTAGAATGTATACCCTATATTTTTAACTCTATGGGCCAGATGCATCGAAGGGTTTTGCCCATTCTGTGTCTATGGGAAAATGTATTCATGCATATGGCCTTTAATGTATAATTTATCTCCAGGTGCCTGTTTGCCTCCCCTACCCTTGTTTCCTACCTGGGCAACATACATGCCCACCCTTCTCTTCCCTCTCATGACTTCATGTTTTTTCCTTTCAGTGTGACCCAGCCCACATCTCATCCTGTATTAATCCCCTGTATGATGGCCCTTTTTTATCCTCTAGGTGCACCAATTTCCGGAAAGGTATATTTTGTACCTCATTTCGGATTTGTCACATCACACACTAGGATGAATAAGGTATCCTGACAGAAGGGGACGTGACTTTGACTTCCGTTGTACATTAATTGCTGCTTCCCTTTTTTGAGTAGATGAGGATTATAGCTCCTGACGAATTGCCAAGATCCTGTTGGAATTTCTAATAGGCAAGAAACATGTTGGCCATTTGCACAAATGACTGTAACTGACACAGGTCTAATTCTCCCCTCTCAGTTCAAGACTTTCTCAGTCTGTTTCTACTCATGGCAAAGGTACTCCTCAAATAAACTCCTTTTGGAAAATCCAGGAGCCATTTTTAAATCACACCAACACAGTCCCACTTCTACTCGCCTCACATAGGTCCTCACACAATACCATCTAGCTTCACTATGGCAAAACCAAGAAGACCTCCGGCAAAGAGCCCCCTAGCAAGGTCCATTGGGCATTGCAACGCCAGACCAACAAGGAGCTGCCTTATGATGAAGAATGACACCCCTCCGGTGTGTGAGGGCCCTTGCTCCTTATTGGAATTATACCTGGACAAGCACTAACTACCTTGACCTTTCCAGCACCTAATAACAACTGCCATCACTGATGTGGTCTGACACGCTTCTCCTCCCTTCTGCCCCTAAGACCAGTATACCTTTTGTCTTTAGCAGTTTCAAGTGCTGCCTTTCAGATTGTCGACTGCTCCAATAACCTTCACAAAGGAATTGGCTCCAGTTGTCACTCTTATACAACTTCATGGATTTTCTATCTTCCCCTACCAGGATGACTGGCAAATCTGTGCTTCCTGTCTTTCAAAGGCTCAAGAGGCAGTTCTGGAATACACAGTGCTTTTCCGCATGTTGGACTTTAAGTTAAATTTGCAAGAATCGCATTTGGCTCTAGGCCAGGTCATCCAATTCATAGAGGCGATCTTTAATACCCAGGGAGGGTCTATGTTTCTCCTGCAGAGCAAATTGTGTCTCTACTACAGCACCTTCAGACACTATTCTCCTATCCATCTGCATCAGCCAGGCTGTGGTTGCAAGAGTCAATTTTTCAAGTTCCAGACAGTCCACCCTCCTTGCAGTTTCTGGAGATGTCTCCGAATCAGTTTCTCCACCACAATCCAACTGCTTGGAACTTGAGAAATTGAGTCTGGTTTCCTTGGCCTGTTCCTCCCTGGTGGCGGAGCAGATACACCATGCTAGGAAGAATTCTACCTGGACTTCTTATAGAAAGCATTGGAAATAGTTTTTCTTATTGGTGTTCTTCTAAGGTCTTTGATCCTGTTTCTGTTGATCTTTTCCAGGTTTTTAATTTCTTGAGAGATGGTTTTCTGAAAAAGCTGTCTCCTTCAACTCTCGCTGCTCAGTGGGCTGCCTTTAATCATGCACAGGTGTCAGGAGTGATTTGTCTGCTGTTACTCCTTTGGTCTACCTTTTATTGAAGAGTTTTTGGTTACTGACTCGTGTTTCCTTGATTAAAGTTCCCAACTACGATTTGCCTGTTGTTTTGAGGGGTTTGCATGTGAACCCTTTGAACCTTTGGATTCAGCCCATTTGGTTTGGTTGACCTCTAGACTGGTGTTTCTTTTATCCATCACAACGGCTAGACAGATTGGGTGTTGGGTTCTCTGGTCATTCCTTACCTGTATCTGAGGTTTTTACCTGATAGAGTGATTTTTTGTCCTGATGCCATTTTTATTCCTAAATTTAATTCTAAATGTCATGCTGATTAAGATTTGATTCTGCCTGTGTTACAAGGTGATGATCTGCAGCCAGATCTTTACTTCGTTAATGTTAGACATACTCTTTTGTGTTATTTAGATCACAGTAAATAATTCATAGTTTCCAATTCCCTCTTTGTTGCTTTTGGGAGTATTAACAAAGGTAAACAGGTATCTGTTTCTACTTCGAGTCGATGTATTTGACACACTATATCTCCGGCTTATGAGTCAGTTGGAGAGCCCCCTCCTTCTCATATTCAGGGTCGTTCCACTAGGTCCGTCTCCTCTGCCTGGGCCGAGGTCGGTGGAGTGCATATTCAGGAGATATGCCGGGCTGCTACTTGGGCGCCCTATCACACGTTTGTTAAACATTACCAGTTGGATGTGTTGACTGATACTTCTGATCAATTTGGTTTAAATGTTGTAAAAACTGCAATGTGGTAATTGTTGTTCCTGTATTAAAATTCTTTTTATGAGACATCGTAAATCGGTGCAGTGTGATTTGTTCACGACTTCTGATATCCTACGTTGTTTTGACTGGGACAAGGGAGGCCAATGATGAGGTGATGAAACCATTACTTTCTGTTAACCTTCATTACCCAGAATAAGGTCCCCCTCATCCCAGTCAAAGCCCCCCTTCCCTGTTGAGTAGTTCTGCACCTCCTTTCTCTTGTGTCTTGATACTCTCAGAATGGGCAGGGGGGTACCTTAAGTCCATGTATGTCATGAACATATAGGAAGGACTCCTCTTTAGAAGCATGGTAAAGACCTTTGGTGAGCTGGGTGCCATAGATAACAAGGCTAAAGTACAGAAATTATTTCAATGTAAAAATTGCAATATTATGGAAAACATTTTCCTCAAGGTTGTTCAAACACCCAGATGATTAAGGGCCAGATGTAGGTCACCCAATACCGGTCGGTAACGGCCGAAATTACCGAATTTCGTCCGTTACCGACCGGTATTAGGCTTTTGAGATGTAGGTGGCCATTTTACGGATTCGGTAATTCACCGAATCGGTATTTTAAGGAATCGGTAAATTACCGATTCTTTAAAATACCGATTTGGTAAATTACTGAATCCTTAATGTAGGGAGCACTCAAATGAGTGCTTTTCCCATTTCAGGATTTGTTATTTACCACCAACTACAAGTTGGTGGTAAATATCGAAAACCCTAAAAAAAGCAAATTTTTGCAAATTATAACAGTGCCACATGTGCACCCATGCACTATTCAGGGGTGCAACAGGGTGTCAAAGTGACACCCTGCCACCCTTGAATGTGTTCCCCATTTTACCGAATCAGTATTTACCGATACGGTAATTCCCATTCATTCCTATGGGCCTGGAAGCCCATAGGGATGAATGGGAAATACCGAATCGGTAAATACCGATTCGGTATTTACCAAATCTTACCGATTCGGTAAAATTTACCGAATGAATGCCTACACCCCATTTACTGATTCTAAAATACCTAATCTGTAAAATTCTGTATTTTAGAATCTGTAAATCTGGATTACCTACATCTGGCCCTAAATGTAAACCAAGTTTTTCTAGGTTTTTGATTAACATGCCTTTCTTGTGCTAGATGGCTGCTTACTGTGCCACCAGCAGGGATGTTTTTCAGTGTACCTACAAGCTCAGAAGGTTGCCCCTGTGCCAGGAAGGTGGGGTGGTATACTGGCTTAATGTGAACTGCACCACATCTTTTATTCAGCATATTGTTCTCTACATAACTTGTATTTCGACAGCCGATCATATCAATAAGAGGGGCAAGAGTTTAGAGTATAACAGCAGGGATTGGGGTGGGGACTTAGGTACTGTTACATGAAAAGGAAATTAAACAATAGATTTCTAATTTTTATCAATTTAGGAGGTTTTGTAGGTAGTATCTCAAAAACATGGCCATCATCAGTGGAGGAAATCTTCAAATTCATTTGAGTCTGCAAATTGGTGAATCTAGTCATTGTGCTCCTTCATCACAATTCACACTGTCAACACATGTAAGTAAAATGGTGATGGATGTAACATTGCAAGCAATCCAAGAAGGGTCACAGATGTGGTTTACCATTCTAAACAACTATGCATGGTAGGCCAGTAATGAGATGAACCATTCATAATCATTCAATTACACAAGTGGAGAGGGGGAGGTAACGCCACCACAAATATTCCCTGGACGATACACTATGGCACAAACGGGTACTGTAGCTACAACGAGAAAAGGACTACTTCTCCTTCATGTAAAGCAAAATCTCTGCCGTATTTAGGCGCATCACAGGAATTCTATCGGGTCAGGTGTAAAGACCAATTTTTTGGAAGATGAAGCCTCCCCCACAATGTATGGCATATTATGTTATTGGGATGTATACAGTGCATAGCTCCTAAGAGAGTGTCCCGGCGCTAAATCAGGCAGTCTGCACCCATAATGATTGTCTTATATGGATTGTTGAAAGATCCATGTCTTTCATTTTTAAAGATGAGGAGATCGATTTTGGAATGCAGTTTCAGAGGAAGTTTATCCCATGTGGCAGTCCCAAGATAGGAGAAGGAGCTTCCTCCTGTTCAGACCCACCGAATTTTAGGAACTCTCACCAATCACTTATAGGAGGAGCATACATTTCTGGAAGAGACATATTTTTTAATCCTCTCTCTCGGGTATCCTGCTCCGGAAGCATGCAAAGCTTTGTGAACAGGAACCATAGACTTAAAAAGGATCCTTTTTTATGGGAAGCCAGTGAAGAGCTCTCAGATGAGAGGACATATGTGATCTTGGGGGAAGATTAAGGAGAATCTGTGCGGCTGAGTTCTGCACCACCTAAAGTCTACCCAGGAGGTAATCGGGGAGGCCCAGATAGAGAGCACTCACGGTCCCAAGCATTAGAGGTGAAACACCTGGGTGCCCCAGGGTATTTTTTTTTTTAGTTCAGTAAGATTTTATTGAATTTATGACAATGGAGAAATACAGCAATACATACAAAAAAGTGAACAAAGAAGTCATTAAAATACAGAAAGCGAAAGAGAACAATCATAAAAATACAATCATCAATAAAATACATTGCAAGAGAAATTTGGCAATCAAAGGAAGAACAGAAGAAGGGGAAGGAAGGGGAGGGAGAGAAGGGAAGGGGAAATATACATGTCATAGCTTAAATACGTAGATAAGTAGAGTTACCAATACTATATTAGCAATAACATAACAATAATTATACCTGTACATATGAATCTATAGGTGACCAGAAAGATTGAAAATGTGAAGAATTATGATAAACACCTTGTAAGGACAATTGAGCACCTCTTCTTGTAAAGATAATCCAGGACCACCAAGCATGGACTGAAAGAGAAGTAGCATCCTTCCAACAGAAAGTGACGGATTTTAACGCAGCTGATACCAAAAAATTAAATAATTTCGCTTCAATATCATCAAGAGGTACACTCAAAGCAACAGATTTACATATAACTAAATTATAAGAGGGTAAATCAGTAATAGGCAAAATTTTCTGTATTACACTCCATACTTCAGACCAAAATTTCAAAATAGTCGGACAATCAAATAACATATGACGTAAAGAACCAGGATGCAAATTACAATGCCAACATAAATTAGACTGTAATAAGTGAGCTTTAAATAAACGCAATGGTGTCCATAAGGAATTAAATAAAATATAAGCATTAGTTTGATAAATGGACACTGGTAAACATCCAGAAATAGAATGAGTCCATATTAATGACCAGGAATCGTTTGGTAGAGATAAAGATAACTCATTATTCCAAAAAGTAGAAATGGCATCAACATTGGAACCTAAGGAAACGGTAAGTTTCTTATAAAATACCGACACCGCTTTAGAGGATAAAGAAACAGTATTAACATAAAGCAAAAAATCAGCTGTTAGTTTAGAAGGAATGCCATCTGGGAAGGAATCTAAAATAGAATTACAAAGAAATTGATATTTTAACATATCAGATAAAGGTAGATTGAATTTTGATTGGAGTTGAGTAAATGGAATAAACGCATCATCCAAGAAAACATCTCCAAGATAAAAAATACCTTTATTAATCCAGGAAGACCAAAAAGAAATATTCCTATTCAATTTTATTAAGGCACTATGCCATAAGGACAAATGTACCGTAGAAAGTAAAGGGGATTCAAAATTGGAGTCCAAATCATTAAATATTAATCTTGATGATTTGATTATGGAGGAGGAATGTACAATTTTAGATACGGGAGACATGGTTAACAAGGATAGTAAAGGAAAAGGTTTTACAAGGGAAGTCTCAATATGAAACCAGATAGGGGGATTGCGCATAGGAGAAACATTAAACCATAAGGAACTCTGTTTAAGGATAAATGCCTTATGATACAAAAAGAAATCAGGTAGTGCAAAACCAACATGACATTTGGGAATTTTTAATTTTTTATATGCAATACGGGGAGGCTTATTATTCCATAAAAATTTCGATAAAAGTTTGTCAATATCTTTATAAAATTTGAGTGGAAATTGAGTTGGGAGCATAGCAAGGGAATAAAATATTTTTGGGGCAATAGTCATTTTAATAGATTCCATTCTCCCCCACCAGGAAAGATGAAGGGAGGACCATTTGGATGTTTTTTGTTTAATATACTCAAGAATGAATTCACAATTTAACTTCAAGGTAGCATGAAGGGATGATGAAAACAATGTTCCAAGGTATTTCAATTTACTCTTTTGCCAAACGATATCTGGTGAGGGCAGCATATCAGGAGTACATAACATATTTAGTGGAAAAAATTCAGTTTTACTAACATTCAACTTATAACCTGACACAGCGGAATATTTAGAAATAATATCAAGCAAAAAAGGAACAGAAGAAACAGGATTACTAATAAATAATAACACATCATCAGCATACGCTAAAGTTTTAACAGTAATATTATTGATAGTAATTCCTTGAATGTTATCGCATTTTCGAATGTAATTAAGAAATGGTTCTATACCCAGTAAAAACAAAAGAGGGGAAAGGGGACAACCCTGACGAGTCCCTCTGAAAAGAGAAAATTGGTTAGAAATCTGGCCATTGATAAATAGTCGAGCTGTGGGAGCATAGTATAAAGCAGAAATCATACGAATAAAGGAGGGGCCAAAATTAAAAGATAACAAAGTTTTAAATAAGAATTGCCAATGGATTTTATCAAAAGCTTTTTCAGCATCTAATGCCATAACACCAGCAGGGCTAAGGATAGTGGAGCTTTGCTCAATAATATGTAGTAACGTTCTTGTATTATTAGCAGAGTATCGATTTTTCATAAAACCAGATTGGTCAGGGTGAATAAGTGAATGAAGGATAGGAGCTAACCTGGAAGCGATGAGTTTAGCATATAGTTTACAATCTTGATTAATCAAGGAAATAGGACGATAATTAGCAACAAGGGTAGGGTCTTTATCAGGTTTGGGAAGTACAACAATTAAGGCTTCTGAAAAAGAACCTGAAATGGTACCTGATGAAGAAAAATGAGAAAAAATCTGGCTCAAAAAAGGTAAAAGATGATGTTGAAACTCTTTATAAAATTCGGCAGGGATACCATCAGGACCAGGGGATTTTTTCTTTGGAAGTGATTTAATGGCTGAGAGAATTTCATCATTAGTAATAGGTAAATCTAGCTTAAGTTTATCCGAGAAAGAAATGTGAGGTAAATCAGAATGTTGTAAAAAAGAATCAATTATAGAATCATCACAATACTCTGGCTTATTATATAAAGTGGAATAAAAATTCAAAAACTCATTAACAATCTCATTATGGAAAAAAGCAATGTTACCCTGAGGACATTTAATGGAGGTGATCTGTGTTTTATCTCGTTTAATACGTAAATAATTAGCCAGAAGTCTACCAGACCTATTGGAGTTGAAGCGAAATTTTGCATTGGATTTAGAGAGTTGTATCCCAGCTCTAGTACTGAGAATAGCATTAAATTCATACCTCAGCTTTTGTAATGTTACTTTGTATTGGGGATTACTAGACGTAATAAGTAAACGTTCAAAATGAGCTATTTGTTTCTCTAAAGATGTAACTTGGGAGTTAAATTTCTTATTTTCATGAGCCATGATAGAAATAGTAGTACCCCTGACATAAGCTTTAAATGCATCCCATCTAGTGGTAATGGAAGTAGAGCCTTCGGGATTGAATTCAAAATAATCCTGAATAGCTTGGAGCAGTTTGGGTTTATGAGTATCATTAAGGACAATATCAGTATTCATACGCCATCTCGACTGTTTAGTAAATGAAGATGACACATTTAAAACAAAAGAAATCATAGCGTGATCTGATATATCGATGGTACCAATAGTAGGGTCATTTGCAAATTGAATGAGGGAGGGGGAAAGAAAAAAATAGTCTATTCTGGAATGGGAATTATGAGGATTGGAGAAAAAAGAAAATTCTTTACCAGTAGGATAGTGCAATCTCCAAATGTCTGCTAACTTGGTGGTTTGAAGAAAAGTCTTAAAGGCATGAAAAGTCTTGGACGGTCTAAATCGAGATGTAGACAATCTATCCAACAAGGGATCTACAAAAACATTGAAATCACCACCAAAAATCAATGGAGCATTTCCCAACTTTAAAACTTCAGACGTAACAGTGGCCCAAAAAACTGGATCTTCAGCCGTAGGGCCATAAACATTAATCAAAAAGAAAATAGAGTCATGAATTTTAACTTTAGCTATAATATATCTACCTTCAGAGTCTGAAATCTTATGTAAGACCTGACAATGTAACCTTTTGGCAAAGAAAATAGCGACTCCATTCTTTTTACCTGTAGGAGGTGAGGAGACAATAGAGTCCACCCACTTTTTGTTCATATAACTTAAAACTTTATCATCAACATGTGTCTCTTGGACAAAACATATGTCGGCCTTAGAATGACCTAAAGAATCTAACATTTTCAAACGTTTTACTGGATGTCGTGAACCTTTGACATTAAGAGAAACAATTTTAACATTATGAACATTAGCCATTAGGATAGAAGAGAAGGAAAAGAAAGAAAGGGGAACAAGAAGAAGGAAGGAAAAGATGGGTTAAAAGAGTAACTCTGAGCAAAAAATAGGAAAGGGAGAAACAAAAAAGAGAGAATAAGGCACAAACACGCAACATAAATAAAGACAAGGAAACGCACACCCGTTCCTCAAGCATGGCCATTTACAGTTGGAGCCCATGAAGAAATTTAGTGAATAACCTGTCACAAGAATCCAGCGAGATGAAATCAAGAATTTGGATCTTGTGTATCCATTGATGGAGGAGCCTGCTGTTCAAGGAAAAGACGAAGATCTTCCGGACGCTGAAAAGATTTAGAGACATTGTCGTTCCAGACTCGGATTGTAGAAGGATCAAATAGGCCATATTTGAAACCAAGGCTCCTCAGTTGTGGACGAAGAGAAGAGAATTCTTTACGAATAGCCACAGTTTCTTTAGCAAAATCCTGATGGATGAAGATTTTGGTTCCATTCACCAACAATGATGGTATTTCTCGAGCAGCTTTCCGAATAAGAACTAAATGATGATGACGCAGGACCTTAAATATCATCTGCCTTGGCTTTGAATGACGAGGATTGCGATGTGACGGAACTCTATGAGCTTTATCAATTTCAAATTTTTCTGTGAACTTAATGTTCAGGAGACCAGGCAGAAGAGATTCAAGATAAAGTCGACAATTGGTCCCTTCAATTTCTTCAGGCAAGTTAAAAATGCGCAGATTATATTGCCTATTGCGATTTTCTAGGTCCAGCAGCTGAGTATGCATTGGAATAATTCTGGTCATTAAAGGTGTAAAAGCATCCAACTTATTCTTATTATCCTGAATTTTAATGGCATTATCCGACACCTTCATGGATATAGAAGCCATATCTTTACGAACATTTTTAACTTCTGAGGCAATGGAGTCAGTATTCAAACGTAAGGCTTTAATTTCCTCCAAAATAAGAGCCAAAGAAGGTTCTGAGGATTCCACCACTTTAGATTTTGTAGGAGGAGGGGAAATCTGCTGCTTCCTTTTATTGGTGGAAGAATTTTTTGAATCCATTTTGAGGAGAAAAAATATGTCTTAATATGAAGAAAAGTAGAATAAGACAAAATCACCTCAAAAAGTGATGAAAAGCGTTGTAAATATGGGCAAATGCGTCAAAAAGCACTGAAAGAACCCAGGTGCAGCAGCTAAACAGTACTGTAGGCGGAGCTAGGCCCAAGCCAGCCTCTTTCTTAGAAAACTCTCCGCCCCCAGGCTCACAATTCCGGCAGTACCTTATGGAGCAGCAGGGAGCAGAAGCATGGAAGGTGAGGAGAAACACTCCCGTCGTCCAAAATCGCCAGAAAAGATTTCATAGGTGAGTAGAGGCTTCAGGAGGCAAGCGCCGGTATTTTCGCTGGGCTTTTGACTGGATTTCGTCGATTAATTGGGCTAAAAGCTCCGAGGAATCACGGAGCTCCCGTGGCGGCGGCCATCTTGATTTAAGCACTCGCGCGTCTACCCCCAGGGTATTTTTAACTGATCAGGATCCGCAAATTGTCCAGTTGTACTTTATCTAAGAACTCCCTCCTTTTTCCCAGTCCTTGAAGGTTGAGTCCACTCTGGTAACACTCTCCTACCAGGGTGAGGAGAGGTTGCCTATGATGAAGCATGCCACAAAATGCGGGTGAAGCTTCCTCTTCCAAAAGATTGGTGTTCCTACGGGTCCGGACCATTCATTACTGTTCCTTTGCAGCCAATGCAAGATTCCAGGATATAAGTAAGCCTTTCATCATCGATTGTATGAAATGCTGTAGAAAGGCCAATAAGGATGAGGAGATGACTATCACCGGACCTGTATAAAATGTATGTCATTGAGTATTTACATGCAGTGTTTTTTTAGTTGCACTCCATGCGGAAACTAGATTGGCACCGCTATAGAGGGTATTTAGTTAGCATGAAACCCTATAGGAGAGATTCAAGTTGCTTTCAATGAGTAGGAAACAAAGTGATGAAATACCAGATGTGGAGTGGCATAGTGTTGGTGCCAGAGTTAGGCACCTGAACGGTTTCTGTTGCACAGCTTTTTTAGGGAAAGGGGTGCAAATACTCAGGAGCCACAGGTTGCTCATTATCTCTAATTTGAATGTAAAGATATTTTTTCAGGCCTTGATAGAACTAGAAGAAAGCTTTATTGTGTCTTACCTGTATGAAGTGGGAATGGGCGAGTTAAATCACTGTGCAATGCTCTGTGGATGGGAAGTCAGCTAGCTCCGCAGTGGTTTGTGTCTGGTTACTCATGTTCTGAACAGGCTGTGTGAGGGCTGGCATGGATCGTAGACTTCGGAACAATATTCAGGGGTGCACTCTTGCAGTGTCTTGTGTCCATAACACAGGGCCATACTATCAAGAAAGGGCGATATATTATCGCCGCTTTTATCGGCAGGAAACTGCCGCTAAAGCGGCGATAATGGGCTTGATAATATGCCCTTGTGAATTCCCATAGAAGCATAGGTTAACACCAGAACCTGGGCTTCTATGGGAATTCACAGGGGCATATTATCAAGCCCATTATCGCCGCTTTAGCAGCAGTTTCCTGACGATAAAAGCGGTGATAATGTATCACCATTTCTTGATCAGTGCTTAATTTGTAAAATATGAAGTGCAGGTGCTCAAATGTTTGGCAGAGGCCACACCTACTTTTCTCTGGCCCCACCCACTTCATCCACTGGCTCCACCCACTTACTATATTAGCTCCACCCACATTTTCAACTGGCTCTGCTAAAAGTCAGAGGTAATATATATCTGGCTGATCCGAATTTCAGCAAGGGAGCCTTCCTCATAGTAAGGTTTTGATAGGAGGGTCTCTTGCCCTGTGAACATTTTGAAAAAGATTAACTCAAAAGTGCATTTAAAGCACAATTTACTTCCCCTTCTTTAACACCAAACTCTATTACTTCCCCTTAATACCAACTCCTCTAAATGTTTGATGAGGAGGGCGGCTCTTATGCGACTTGCAGCTCTTCCAGGTAATCTTATACATCTGCCCTTAGCAGGCAAATCTGGCTCTGAGTCCACTAACTCTCTTGTAAAGGCACCTGTATTGACAGGACTGGAGAAGGTCATGGGGGTTATTAGCACCAAAATCGCTTAAACTGAAAGGACACTTTCTCTCAATTCTAGTGTGTCCCTCTCCCTCCCTAGTTGATGTATGATTGACTACACCTTGCAATATAACAGCGTTAGAGACGCGCCTGTGGATGGCCTCCAGCTTCATCTACCGCCACCTGGGCTCCCACCTTCTCTCCTGGACCTCTTGACTTTTTGCTCTGTCCTGGCCGACACTTTCCTGCTGTTTTCGGACAGTTTTCTCTGGACTCTAGCCCTTCTCCCATTCCCTCGTCCTTTAACCCTTTTCCCCGTGGATGATCCTCAAATGTTTCTTCCCTTTTCTGCTTCCCCTTCTCTCCATAGCCATATACCCTTGCATCCCTCCCACCCTCCCTTTGTGCTGTGACTACTGCATCCACACTTATGGAACTCTGCTCTTTGACTTATTGTAATAACTCTAATCAATGGTATTTGCTTTAGACCTTGCACCATATACCATTCCTGAGTATATCCATGTGTATCCCCTCCCTAAGTAGATAGAGATATCACTAGTATATGCCTAGAGTTTATCTCCTCTTTGTGTGACTTTATCTCTTGTACATTTGCATTTTTTTCTGTTTGTAAAACTTTGTACCTTTTTTATAACGCATGTATTCCTAAGTCGGTATGTTTTCAACTGGTTCTTATGTAAGTCAAAAATTTGCCGCTTGTAACCTTCAGTCCTTATGTTTGAAACTACTGGGTCCTATGTAAAGCGCTCTGACACCTTCGGGTAAAGTTCGCGCTATATAAAATAGCACAAATAAATAAAAACATTGTTCCTGCCTTCAGTGTGTACTTGGTTTGTGTGTCTCTCTCACCCAGGACTGCTCTCACACTGCTCACGCCGTATCCATTGCTTCAGAAAACCCCAGCCCTGCTTTGCAAATGTTAATGTGTAAGTAAGTCAGAAGAACATTTGCGCACGCTGCCTGCAGTGCTTGCAAGTTGCCTGGCACAGCCCCAACCCCCACAGATTTTATGAGCGTGCCCGCCCGGCCTGTCCTGAAACGAAACCGAATCCTGCCCTGGGCCTGCATCCTGTACTGATTCCAGGCAGCACGCAACTGCGCAACAAATGGCCAGCGCACACTGCTGGCAGCAACAACAAAGTTTCAAACATGATCGTGCATCGATTCGTGATGATCAAAGTGCCAGTAAGCCAGGGCATCAGAAACAACATTTAAGCAGTGTGACCGGACGTCCATGAACAAAAAAAGTAAATCTGTAGGCCTCGCCTGCGCAGATTTATTAGTTAATTCATTATATATGTGTGATGTCTCATGTCTGACTCTGCCGGCCTACGCCGCCGGCCTATCATTCCCAGGCCAATCTTCATGATAACCAACGACCGACCAACCAATCATCAACAATTAATTGATTTTTAAAACGTAATCCTGTGCCTGCGGCCCCCGCCGCCCCCAGCCAGGCCCTGCCCAGTGCCAGCCCTGCCTGCTGCCTCGCCTCACCTGCCTGCGGAAGCGCTGCTCGCCTCATCATGAGGATTATTTATTTATTTATTTCGGCCGGCGCCGGCCTACCCCCTGGCCCCATCTTGTCCAGGCGCTGCTCGTAGACGGTAGCAGTGGTAGGTAGAGTCGGTAGACCAATGCCAATGATCAGGATAATTTTAAAAACCTGACGCCACCGGCACCACCACCAGTAAATTAATTAATCACCCACTGGCCCTGCCCAGTGCCAGCCCTGCCTGAGTGCTGCCTCGCCTCACCTGCCTGCGGAAGCGCTGCTCGCCTCATCATGAGGATTATTTATTTATTTATTTCGGCCGGCGCCGGCCTACCCCCTGGCCCCATCTTGTCCAGGGCAGCGCTGCTCGTAGACGGTAGCAGTGGTAGGTAGAGTCGGTAGACCAATGCCAATCAGGATGATTTTAAAAACCTGACTGGCCACCACCACGAGTAAATTAATTAATCACCCAGGAGGACTGTAATCACCACTATACTAGTGTAAGGGCGCCAGGCTCCCGCCTCGCCCTCCTCACCTGCTGAGCGCTCGGAATCGGATGGATGCGCTCCCAACTCCGAGTCCAGCAACTTCTTTGGGCGGCGAAGGAATACCAGAGCAGATACTCGCCGAGGGCCAGGGAGAGGGGTGCGGGTATGCTGGGGCGCGGCGGGCAGAGAAAATGCGCGTGCAACATGCAATCTGCGCATGCGTCGCTTCCTCTGGCGCGCACAGCCCCAACCCCCGCAGCAAAGCCCTGCCCAGTGCCCTGCCCTGGCCCCTGCAACTGCAACACTCAACAGTGTCCCGCCCACTGGGGCCCTGATCCGCGCCGCGGCCTGGAAGAGACAGGACTGGGAAGAGAGAGAGTAAACTGGGAGCAGCTCAACAGCAGGCACGTGACGTCAGCAGTAAGTACACAAGTGCATGATGCATGATGATACTAAGTGAATGAATCACAACAGCAGCGCACGCTCTCTGTGTGTGCCAGAGTCACTCACCGAGTCACCAGTCAGTGCGCAGTGACACGCACGAGTCACGACTTTTAAAAAATGTAATTCTGAGGCAGGAGGACAGGTGCACTTAATGCCGCGTGATAGACCCGGCCCCCAGCACCGGCAGGCTCCGGCTCAAATTAAGCCCTGTTCTTGATAATATGGCCCAGTGTGTCTTGAATTGTGACGTTTCTTTGATAGTGTGCAAAGGGTTGGCCTGATCTGGTTTGATGACTTGGGTTTAAGAAAAGTCAGACAGACCAGCTGCAGGCTCTCTGAGCTTCAGAAAGATTGTTTTTTGGCTATGAAGAAAGCTTTGCAATAGTCTATTCGGAATCTTAGCACTGGGAGAACCAGGGTTATTTTGTGGAGGAAGTTATTATCATTTATTCGAGAAGTGACATTTTACTTACAATACAGAGAAACACGTTTCTCTCCTTTGACCTTTTAATCAGTGTCTATTCATACAATACCTTCACATGGCATCCTCTTCGACAAGGCCTTTCTTTGCAAACAATCTGATCTTTTTCTGGGTAGCATTCCAGATCCATAAGCGCATGGGAGTGCAGTGTTGAACCACAAGCAAGTGAGCTGTGTCAGACTTCTATAGGGCAATCTTCGGGTCTGCCTGCTTGCTTTTCAAGCAGCACACATATTGAAACACTCTAACAGTTTCTTAGGACCCTCAACCTTTTGACCTCAAACAACTTATTAAAACATTCGCAGGATTGTGCTTCCAGAAGGGGGGAACAATAAGCTTCTGCTGTCATTCTCTTTGCAATTCATTCAAGACAGCCCTTGCTGTGCTGAGAGGGCCTGGCTTTGATGTAAATATTTCCTAATTGGAAGGAAGTGAAGTGGTGCTCTGATGGCCCATTAGTCTTTCATCAGCTGCTCCTAGGTATCTACATACTGGACTTCTCACAACAAGGCACATACCAGACCAGAATGGCCTTGTTTCTTTTGTCAGAATGTTTAACCACAATGCACCTGTCTTTTTCAGTTTGTAAACTTAAAAGATATACATAAAAAGTGTGAACATATGTATAAATACATAGCACGCTACTATCAATCGTTTATACAGATGTGCTCAAACATCAACTGGCTTCTCGCTGTGATAGCTATACACCCTGCTCGACGTGACAAATGATTTAATTTGAGGTCTATCCCCCAAAGCCCAGCTTCACGCATCCCTCCTCACCAGTTATGTGTACTGTTTATTTAACATGTGTGAGGTATGCTTCACTGATCATTACTTTTCTAACCTCCCAGATTTTGTTTTTAAAAGAAATTGTGAACAACTATTCCTTTCGTAACTATTCTATAATTGTTACTGCTAAAATTACAGATATGCTCAGCGTGCATCTAATGGGGTCGGTGTCCATGCTCAGCCATTCAGTATGAGTGAGTTAATGCACTAATACACCTGATATCATGGCACACTGTTCTCCAGTACAGATATGTATATTCATTTATTTTAGAGTTTTAATAAGTACAGGGGAGAAGGCAGATGATTAAAATACCTCCCCTTTGTACCGTATTCTAAATGTCACTGCATTTGCAAGTGACACAAGCAAGCTCATCCGGTTGCCCCCAAGAGCATTCTGAAAACAGTGTGGCTAAACAGTGTTTTTCACACGTAAATTCTTAATGACTTTGGTCATCTATTTATTCGTCCTTCCATCTAGCCTTCCTTGTTTCTCTCCATTCATCCTTCCTGTTCTTCAACCATCCTTTTCCCTTCATCGTCTTCTGCTTCTTTCACCCATCCTTGCTTCCATTCATTCAGCCACCTCTCTCCAACTGTTCATCCATCCATCATTCACATCTTCCTTTATTTACTTCGAAACTCCCTTGTTTTGTTGATTTTCCCACCTGGCACCTCCACATTATTGTCTTGCAGTGGTATTTATGTGTGGAGAGGAGTGTCTCCAATCAAAGTCAAAGGAACCATGTAAAATGTTGTGTTACACACACGGCCAGGTGCTTTCACCTTCACTCAAGCTGATCAAGTGGGGGTGTATGATGGCCCTAATTAGGCATGTACATGACCTGAAGATATCAGAGCTCTGTCCAATAGATACAGATCAACCATCCATTCAATGGTAATTATAAGGACAATAGTGTTACATTACATTACATATTGATTACAAACTGCATCAAATATTACAGATGGTGGGTTAGCTAGGCCAGCAGTGGGGAGGTGTGGTGCAGCTGCCAGGGCAGCGGATTTCAGAGCACAGGGTTCACGGTTCAATTCCTTGCTCTGGCGCGAGCTCAGTACAGCACCATGTGACTCAGGGCAATAGCTCACTTTATTTCCACAATGGCCCCCAGCGCCTTGAGACCTGTAAGGTTGAGTAGTTCGCGATTAACAAATATGGATTTAAATTTTTTATATATTTACTAGAGTCAGAATAAACAAAGAACCATGCCCTTATGTGCTCCTATGATTATGACCTTTTGTATATTCATGTACTATAGGCCGGTGCAGCAGATTCATCTCCCAGATGGGCATGGCACCGATTGCGGCAATAGGTGTTTTTCAAGCAAAAGCACCTTCGGAAAATACACATTTAAACCTGGCTATAGAATAGCACTGAACCATTACTTCCCCCTTCTGGAAGGAGGGAATAGCCCCTCCTTCCAGAAGGCAATTTTAGAATGGCAGTAGAAGCCCTGGCTGTCTATTCTTCGCAGAAAAGAGATTGTGGGGCATATTACCAAGGATGAGCGATATTTATCGCTAACGATGCTTAGCAACTAATTTTTGAACGCTAAGCATCGCCGGAAATTATCGCAGCGATAACTTGCTATTAGCAAGGTTTATCTCAGAAGTGATAAATATCCTCACGCTAACTGCCAAATGAGAGATTATCGCTGGAAAACCAACGATAACCTCTCGAAGTTTGGCGTTAGCTTGATGATAGCCATGATATCCACCTTCCATAGGATATCATGGCTAAGTCAGGAAAATACCAGGAAAATACCTAGTGTAAAAAAAGCAGGGCTAACCGCGGTTAGAGCTGCTTTTTTTTTATCACTAACAGGGTTAGCGAAATCCTTGATAATAGGAGAAATGTCTCTTAATCAATCAATCAATCAGCAATTTGTATAGCGCGCTACTCACCCCGTAGGGTCTCAAGGCACTGGGGGGAGGGGTCCGTTACTGCTCGAAAAGCCAGGTCTTGAGTTGTTTCCTGAACTCTGGAATGCCCCCTTTGCATTTCATTAGAGATGCAAGGGGAATGTGGTAAATAAATAATACCCTATTTTTGACTAGGCATAAATCATAACAGATAGCTCAATAAATAAGAGTCAAGATTCGAGGTAGTAGGAGTTTCTGCAGGTTTATTACAGCATAAGGACAGGATCAGGACAACCTGCATAGGAACAGAATGGCAGGACTAGAGTGGCCCGGCAGCTGCCGGGGCTAGATCTGGGATGAGCGCGCTAACTTTTTATAACAAAACACGAGCATATATACATAGCGCAAACACATAGCATTACATTGCAGTAGGCGTAGCAGTGGGTGGAGCAGAAGGCATGTGGTGCAAACGTAACAGAATATGTCATGAATGGGGCGGAAACATTGGAGGGGGCTACCTAAGGAGCCGGGACCTCTAACCTGGTGGTGCGCGCAAACTGGCAATGACGTATCACTAGGAGAAGCTGGGGGCTATGAACTCTGTGCTAGGAGCAGAGACTAAAGTCTGGAGAGTCGGAGCGACATGTACCTAAACCCTATCTAGTATCTGATGTTTAGGGAACATGTTGATATAAACTAGAAGTCATGAGGGGAAAAGCTAACTTGACTCTAAGACTGGACCATGCATTATTCTACATGTAATGCGTGATGAAGAATATTAAATGACCAGTAAATGCAGTATTTCTCTAACGTGGAGACGGGAAGGCTAGACAATGACGGAAACTATTGATGCAGTTCAGTAGCTTAGGAATGCAGAGAAGGAGGACTGAACTGATAACTGGAACTATAACATACTTTTGGCAGACTCAGAGGCAGAGCCAAGCTGCACCGGGCACTGCGAGGCAGGAAGTAAGTGAAAGGTCGAGGATACAGGTGGGGGCTGCATCGCTCCTTAGCGAGGCTTCAGGAGACAGGAGCTGAATCTGATGTCCAGGCCCTTTTGAGGCCTAGAAACGGGGACTTTACAATGGAATAACGTGCACACCGAGAAACGTGGCAACATAACTTTACATAGGCCTGATATTCGTAGTATTCACGAGGACTGGAAACTGGCATATTAGAGGTGGACACAACTGTAATTGCGTCTTGAATTAGACATGGGGAATAACATATGCATATTGGTCATGCACACATAACATATGATGGATGAGGCGTAGGGACACAGAACATGGCAAAATTTACTTTTCCACATTCCCTCCTTGTCACTACGTTTCCATCAGGAAACATCAATATTCATGATACCATCTATCATTTCATATAGTACCATTTGCTCGTCTCGAATTGTCTTGGAACGAGATTTAGAACGGGGCTTGGGACTAGGAATACAAGAGGTAGCACAAATGCCGCAAATCGCAGGGCCACATTGTATACAGAGGCAGCAGCTAAATATGATCGCTACTGCAATACCTAGAAAGGACAGGACTTTCCATCCCCATGCGGAAATTATATTCCAGAACCAACCGGACCATGTCCAGGTGCCTGGATCTTGGTGTAACAGATGGGCAATTTTATGGAGTCTGGTTATAGCTGAATAAACAGACGGCGCGTTATTTGGAATGAAAACGCAACAACTGGATCCGATGAGTCTACAGGCCCCGCCCCTATCGGCCAGTATGACGTCAAGGACGAGACGATTCTGGAGCACAACAATTCTCATAAAGGATTGCTCTTCGGTTAGGTTACCTAGAGCAGAGGCAGTCTCATCTACTACAGCTTCAAGGGTTCTTGTTAACCTACGGATTAGCTTACTATTTACAACTGTACCTAAATAAGGGAACACACCTTTATCTATATCAATGAATTGCTCTGCGGCAGTTTCAGTATAATCGACAATCGGGAGGTTTCTCTTGTGTCTAGTATGTACTAGATGTGTGTTTCTATGATAGTCAGGTGGGGCTAGAAAAACAGGTGGCAGTAGGAAGGCAATGTAACAGGTTCCCTCCCAATCGAGGGGCAGATGAACATATGCGGTTTGACCACAAATAAAATATGAATGACGGGAAGCTTTAAAAATAGATTTCCCACTGTCACTATACTTGATAATAGTAGTACATTCACTATGTCCTACATGTACGGAACCTTTATTTCGGACACATAATTCGCCTTTGACTGGTAGTACTGAAATAGCAGGTGAGTCTGGAGTAGTATCAGACTGAACATTCAGGACCATAAAATTCGACGAATAATTACCTAAATTATACACTTCATTTTCTAGATCTAAACCTGTTCTGTGGGGGAAACCTTGCTTGTCTGGGAAACATGTGCTGTTAAGAAAAGACATATCTGTTGAGGATGACGTTAACGTGGACCATGCTCCACACGAACCATTATGTGAGAATGGATAAGGAAAGAGTGGCAGAACTCCCTTCGTTGTCTGGAAAGGGGGGAGTCGACCACACACCCAACAATTAGTGGCATTGCTGGTCTGGTGTGAGTAATGTAACATACGGATAAATGAATTGTTACGCATAGCGAGGCGGTAAGCATATTCGTGAGGAGGCAGATCACTAAACGTGTGCTCTACTGTAACATTAGCAGACTTATTTACATGAGGAATTTGAAAATACAGGAAAAATGCATAGCTGATGCAAGAAATCATAATGCTGATGAATAATATGAAGCTTAGAAAAATGATACATTGAATTGAGCTTTGACTGACTCTCTCACTATGGGGGTCTATTTTATACATGTCAGAAACAGTCTAACCGTTTCACCTAGGGGAGGACTTATACAATCAAACTGGCTGACTTATTTTACTAGACCGGAGCTTTAACTTATACTCCTGCTGCGGAGTTTTCTCTAACAGGGAAGGGGTTGTAGCAATGTCTTTTGCGGGACAGTCCTTAAGAACAATATTTCGGCAGTCCTTAAAATCCTGGGAATCCTTGGAAATGTTTTTAGAAACGGGTTTTAATCCATTGAAAAGTTTTACATGAGAAAGATGTATCCATCCTTTTCGGCCTTCCAACTTCACGGCTGTACGGGTGGTGAGGAGGACCTGACGGGGCTCTTTCCATCGAGGCTCCAGCGGACTTGATCTGTCAAAGTTTCGGATCATCACCAGCGAACCTGGAACGATTTCATGCGGTGCCACCTCGGTATTGTCTGGAAATGCGGCAGCAACCTGTGAACGACATGAGTTGAGGGCAGACATCAAGGAAGCTAGGTAATCTGTCAGCATATTACATGAAACATCGGTAATACTTCGGGGTCTAGGAGTACCCCACATATTAGGGGGGCGGCCGAATACGACCTCATACGGGGACAGACCTGATCTGGAATGTGCGACCATGCGCATATAAAACAAAGCGACTGGCAGAGCTACTAGCCAGTCCACACCTTTTTCTTTGCATACTTTGGCGATTCGAATTTTCAGGGTCTGATTATGTCTCTCGACTAGACCGGCTGCTTCGGGATGGCGTACACAATGGAACTTCCACTGGTACCCTAACAACAGGGAAACGTGCTTCATGAGTTCAGATGAGAATGGCTGACCGTTATCAGAATATACGACTCTAGGGAGTCCATATCGAGGGAAAAATTCACGAACCAACTGTTTGGCAGTGGTCGCGGCTGTGTAATCTGGGACTGGATATGCTTCTGTCCATCTGGACAAAGCGCATACAACTACAAGGACATACTTGAAACCTCGACATCGCTCCATCTGAATATAATCCATCTGGAGGACCTCAAAAGGGTGGTCAGGAGGCTGGAAACCACCTTGTTCCACCGGGACACTTTTACCTGGATTAAACTGACAACATATCATACAGGTACGGACTTTCTGCTTGGCTGCAGCTCGTAAATGCTTGTTGAACCAAATGTTCTGGATACTGTCTAACATAGCTTTTTCTCCTAAATGTGCTGGACTATGTGCGGTATTAATAATGACTTGAACCATAGAGTCGGGGAGAAACCATGTGGCTCTACCCTTTGTTAACCATCCTTGATCTGTCTGGACCCCTCCTTGTTCGGACCATTTCTTGATTTCATCGGGAGTAGCATGTAACTGGATATCTATGACATCTTGTGTAGGGTCCTTAACTGTCATACATGTAATCAGATCTGGAGTATGTGTCTGTGTCGGATTAGCTTGAATGTCTGGAGTCTGTGCTGTAAGCTTGGCTGTGCGATCTGCTAGATCATTACCTTGAGAAATAATGTCAGTAACTTTCGTATGTGCTTTGCATTTCATAATAGCAATAGATGTCGGTAAATGTATGGCATCTAACAGGGCTTGAGTAAGGAGACCATGCTGAATCTTGGTTCCATGAGAAGTCATGAAACCTCTCTCCTGCCAGAGCACTCCGAAGTCGTGTACAACTCCAAATGCGTAACGTGAATCTGTGTAAACATTGACTTTCAGGTTCTTGGCGTGTATACAGGCTTGTGTCAGAGCAACTAGCTCTGCTGCTTGAGCGGACAGGGTATCAATACGGTGTGTTTCAATAACTTCAGTGTCAGTAGTCACTGCATACGCGGCAACTAAATCTCCTGTACTAGTTCTCATACATGAACCATCCACATAAAGTGTCAGGTCAGGATCTGGTAACGGAATGTCTGTCAGGTCTTGTCTTGGCTTTGTAGTAATGTTGACTACTTCCACGCAGTCATGTGGGTCAGGATTTGAACTAACTGACGGTAACAGTGTAGCAGGATTCAGGACGTTGCAGCGTCTAATTTCTATGTGTGGCTGAAACAGTGTCAATTCATAACATGTTAAACGTGCAATTGTCAAGTGCTGAGTTTGTGTTCGGTTTAAAAGAACTTCTACGGAGTGTGGAACTTGTACTGTCAGGGAGTGTCCTAAAACTATGGAATCACTTTGTCTGATAGCTAGTGCTGTGGCTGCAACTGACTTGAGGCACGCAGGCAACGCCTGGGCGACTGGATCTAGTGTGCTCGAAAAATAAGCACAGGGCTTGTATTGACCTGCTTGATCTTGGGTGAGAACAGATAATGCTGTACCTTCACGTTCTGTGACGAAAAGTGTAAAAGGCTTACTGTAGTTCGGTGTAGCTAGAACTGGAGCTTGGCATAAAGCTTTCTTTAACTCGTTGAAACTAAGTGTATGTTCAGATGTCCAAGGGAGAACAGTCGATACGGCTGCCTCCTGTGTCGTTAACTGTATCAGTGGCTTGGCTAGAAATGCATACTGGGGAATCCATTGTCTACAATAAGAAGTAAGGCCGATAAAGGCACGTACCTCCTTCTGGGTTCTGGGCTGGGGAAGACTCGCTATCAACTGGATACGGTCGGGTGTCAACTGCCTACCCCTCTTGGACAGCAAGTGTCCTAAGTAGACCACTTGCTGGACACAGAATTGAAGCTTCGAAGGGGACACCTTGTGCCCCATCTCGGCTAGGAAATACAGAACCGTGAGTGACGCTCGCTCGCAGTCACGTTCAGAACGGGCTGTGATCAGTAGATCATCGACATACTGGAGCAGGGCAGTGTCAGTTGGCATGTGAATATTATCTAGTTGTCTCTTGAGTGCTTGACTGTAAATACTAGGGCTTTCTGTGAAACCTTGAGGAGCGCGTGTGAACATATAGCTCCTTCCATTTAAACAAAATCCAAAAAGAAACTGGCTGTCTGGATGAATGGGAACACTAAAAAATGCATTTTTAAGGTCTATGACAGTGAAGAACATGGCTTCGGGATCAATAGCAGTTAACAGGGAGGAAATATCTGGGACAACTGGGTACTGTGGAATAATACATTTATTAAGCTCTCGTAAATCAATCACTAATCGATATACTGGAGGTGCATTTGGATCAGTACGTTTCATGACTGGAATGATCGGAGAATTACATACATTGGAGTCAGTTTCTACAACTACTCCTTGTGCAATGAGCTCGTCAATAATTTTGGACAAGGCTGCTACAGCCTCGGGTGGCAATCTGTACTGTCTGATTCGTGGTAACACTACACCTGGTTTGAGAGTCACACGATAGGGTGTGATTTGCATATAACCTACATCAGTTGGACCTTGCGCCCATAAATGCTGCGGAACATTAGACAGTCTGGAATCAAAATCTCGTAATACATAGTGACCCTTAAAGTCACGTAGGAACAGACGTATTCCCTCTGGGGAACAGCAAATAACTGCACCTAACTCTTTCAGTGTTTTAATGCCTAATAGGTTTTCTGGACATGACTTAGTAAGTAACAGATCAGTAGTGCGGGACAATGGACCTACTTCTAGAGTGACTGGCTTAGATATCTCGTTAACGATAGGTTTTCCTGAAAATCCAAGGGAAACATTTCTTGAGCCTGAGAGCGGAGCCCCTGGAACTTCGGCATGACTAATTGTGGTCCTACTTGCCCCTGTATCAATCAAAAACTTTCTGTCTTTCCCTAATACTTGACTGTGGACATAGGGACCTTCTTGATCTACAGGTATCTCGATGAGAGGCAAGCCCACCTCCCTCTCTAGGCTGTTTCATGAATATGGCTGGTACTCTGGATACTCAGACTGCGCATACTGGTACATCTGTGATGTGACATGCTGTGTTGCAGCAATAGGCTGCGGTGCTGTAACTGTCTGTTGTGCATTCTGTGGCTGAGGAATCTGTGAAACTTGTTCTTGTCTAGGCGGACGTGGTCTTTCTTTAGTCTTACCAGTAGCTATGTTGTGTTTCAGAACTGCACACTCATTTATAAAATGACCTGGCTGTTTACAATAATTGCAGTTCCCTTTAACGGGAGCTGCAGGATGACTGGCTTGATTCGGACCCCTCTTCTGACTGTCTTGAGGAACAGATTGTGCAACTAGCACTTTCATTTTCGTATCTTTCATACGTTTTCTCTCGTGTTCTTGCTCTTCCCTGATTCTATTCTGGTGATACTGGAGCATCTGGAGCATCTGGGACGGAGTATTTGCTTGCCAGGTGCTTTCGACTTTCAAAACTCGATTTTTAATTTGTGGACTTGAATTCTCGACTAGTTTAGTAACAAAAAGGTGAGGGTATGACTCACTACTTGTCTTGAGGCCACTGTTAATACTAAAACATTTTTCAAACCTAGAATAAAAATCACTAATATCTTCATCTTGTTTCTGTTTACAGGCTGAGATTGCATCCCAGTCTTCTTTTCTCGTTGTCAATAATCTGGGTAAAACTTGTATTAATAATTCTGGTAACTCTTTACATTTATCTCCAAGACCGGTACCTGGTACTCGTGCCTTGTCTTCAGCTTCTAGAACTGCCCAATCTATCTTTTTCTCTCCCACCTCCCATTCTTTTTCCTTTAGCTTTTCATACACCCCTGCGGGTAGCAGAACCTTTAACATTTTAATGATATCTGGGTAAGTGTATTCTCCCATACGGAGCATGTCTTTTAATTCTCTATGGAACCCTGCTGGATCTTTGTCATGACAGGGAATTAATTTCTTCATCTCAAGGAGTTCCATCTTTGTGATTGGAGTGTATACAAACACTCGTTGCATTTCGCCACCCGTTCCTTTGACTGGGTGGACTTCTCGTAACGGATTCTGTCTGTCTATGTAAAACGGTTTACTTTCTGGGGGTGAGACATGAACAAAATGCGGGTTCAAGAACGTTCTATATTTGTGACGTTGTTCTAGAATGACACTAATTAAATCGGTACCTAGACCTCTCCATTTATACTGGAGTAACTCGTTCAGGACATCATGTAACGGACCTGGATCAGAGTGTTGACCCTCATACAGAGTAATGAGGTGCTGAATCATATACATACCCACCAGTCGTTGCTCGGCTGGGGGCAATTTCAGAAACATTTGTGCCACTATTTCGTCTGGAAAAGTGGTAGAATCAGTAATCCATCGGACTGCTGATCGGACTAGTTCCTGTTCATGCATAGTACTTAACTCACTATAACCGATTCGTGATTTCAGAATGTGATCGGTAGCTTGGAACACTTGTTCTAGAGAACCTTGTTCTGGTACTGAATGATGGAAAATAGACTTGTGTTCTAGACGTAAATGGCGATCTGGAAATCTAGATTTTCCTACATACGCTATTCTGGCGGGATTCTCGTCGTCTTCCTCTTCAGGATCGGAGATACTTTCTTTCTCGCTTACTTGGGCTGCTTTACGCTGTTCGTGTATCTTTATTATTTCTTTACGGATTTTCTTGTACATACTTTCCATGGCACCGACGGTCTTGTGCTTACCCTCGGCTATATTATCACTCCACCTTGTCAGGATTCTCATTTCGGCAGAATCTTTAGACGGGTAATCTTGTTCTCTTATTAGACAATTAATCAGAAACTTTAATATCATGAGCTGGATCTCGGCTTTCCTTTGAGACATGGCTTCGTGAATACTTTCTGGATCATCCCCTGTACGGATGAAACGATATATTCTGTCTAGATCTTCTTTCATATTCGGTAAGGTGACTAGATACTCGGCCACCTTTCTTACTCGGAACGAATATAAAACCATATTATCCTCGCCTGGGACTGGATCATAGACACATTCGGCAAGGGATTTTCTTATTTCTGCTACAGTCTGATGTCTAGGCGTACGCTGTGACGCTTGTGCATGTAATTCGGCTAACGTTAAACGCTTGTGTGGCGGCGGGGTTTGAGGAGGACCTCCTCCTGCGGCCCCTAAACTAGAATCATCGACGGACATTCTTCGTGGCGGAGCGGGAAGTTGAAATGCTAGCTGGACCGGGGGTACCGTAGCAGGTACTCCGGTGTCTGGAAGAGCGGGAAGTGCCTGATTTACAGGGACTGGCGGAGCGCGAACAGGATTTGCATATTCTGGGACTGTGTCGTCCAAATAGGACGAAATAAAAATATCAGCTGCGGTCTGTTTGTGACGTAGCTTGGTCGGAACTAATGGTGGCGGGAAATTACTGGATGCCTCTGGGGTCGCTTTTGGCAAGCCCTCGGCAAGAAGAGGATACATACCCTTAATAAGGGCATGCCTCTGTCTGTCTGACTGTTCGGCTTTGACTTGTTCACCTATCTCGATTAATTCTTTTTCTTGGGCTCGTTCTTGGGATTCTCTACCTAACTCTGACTTTCTGACTTCCTTTTCGGTTCTTCTATGCGCTTCTTTACGCCATAACTCGATGGCATCTTTCTGTGACTGTCTGGCTTTCTTTTTCCATAATGCTTCTTCTACTCGCATGATACATTCGGCATCCCATGTACCCGATACAGGCCATCTATACTTTTCTTCTAACTGTTTGGTATACTCTACCCATAAATCTAGATACAATATGGCACTTATGCCATGTTTCTGATACATAAAATGACCTGGACTGTCCCTCGGCGGAACAGGAACTGCTTTTTCTAATAAACCCTTTCTAGTTTTTAACTGACGTAACTTGGAAAAGAGCGGCATTGTAAACTTGAATCGGAACACAATACAATACACAAAGAACAATAACAATTGGGAAAACAATTCAGGCATACCACGACATTGAAAATACATTAAACAATATCATAACATAACAGTTCGAACAGAATATTACCTGGAATACTGAGAACAGAAATACAAGAATTTTCTCGAGAACGGAACAGACTAGAGTTACTGGATGCACTGCTGTATCAGTACGGAACATACCGGTCCCATAAAGGGACGCATCAAGACCCGTATCCACCTAGGTGAACACTTCGTTTGTGAGTCTGGGTACCACCAACCCACGGACCAGGAGTCAATTTAGATTGGTCCTGTCTAGATACTACCCCAGCAATGGTACTCACCGGGCAGCACGGAACGGAAAGCCTCGGACTGGACTGGACTGATGACGACGAACTTCGGACTTCGGACTTCAGTTACGGGTGGGCCTCCGGATACCTCGGACCTTGGACTCTCGGCTTGGGCTCTGGTCGGGACTCGCCGCATTCCTCCACCGTCTCGTTTGGATGCTGGACCGCCTCCTCCGTCTCCTCCGTGGGCCTGAGGGATACTTGAAGCAGAAATATCTGCACTTGGCCAGTATGGTTCCGTCACGACTGCAGAGGGTCAGGGGGTCGGCGTGGCTTCACCGACGCGTGGGGAAAGGGCAGGTCCCTATTCGGGCGCCATTATGTGGTAAATAAATAATACCCTATTTTTGACTAGGCATAAATCATAACAGATAGCTCAATAAATAAGAGTCAAGATTCGAGGTAGTAGGAGTTTCTGCAGGTTTATTACAGCATAAGGACAGGATCAGGACAACCTGCATAGGAACAGAATGGCAGGACTAGAGTGGCCCGGCAGCTGCCGGGGCTAGATCTGGGATGAGCGCGCTAACTTTTTATAACAAAACACGAGCATATATACATAGCGCAAACACATAGCATTACATTGCAGTAGGCGTAGCAGTGGGTGGAGCAGAAGGCATGTGGTGCAAACGTAACAGAATATGTCATGAATGGGGCGGAAACATTGGAGGGGGCTACCTAAGGAGCCGGGACCTCTAACCTGGTGGTGCGCGCAAACTGGCAATGACGTATCACTAGGAGAAGCTGGGGGCTATGAACTCTGTGCTAGGAGCAGAGACTAAAGTCTGGAGAGTCGGAGCGACATGTACCTAAACCCTATCTAGTATCTGATGTTTAGGGAACATGTTGATATAAACTAGAAGTCATGAGGGGAAAAGCTAACTTGACTCTAAGACTGGACCATGCATTATTCTACATGTAATGCGTGATGAAGAATATTAAATGACCAGTAAATGCAGTATTTCTCTAACGTGGAGACGGGAAGGCTAGACAATGACGGAAACTATTGATGCAGTTCAGTAGCTTAGGAATGCAGAGAAGGAGGACTGAACTGATAACTGGAACTATAACATACTTTTGGCAGACTCAGAGGCAGAGCCAAGCTGCACCGGGCACTGCGAGGCAGGAAGTAAGTGAAAGGTCGAGGATACAGGTGGGGGCTGCATCGCTCCTTAGCGAGGCTTCAGGAGACAGGAGCTGAATCTGATGTCCAGGCCCTTTTGAGGCCTAGAAACGGGGACTTTACAATGGAATAACGTGCACACCGAGAAACGTGGCAACATAACTTTACATAGGCCTGATATTCGTAGTATTCACGAGGACTGGAAACTGGCATATTAGAGGTGGACACAACTGTAATTGCGTCTTGAATTAGACATGGGGAATAACATATGCATATTGGTCATGCACACATAACATATGATGGATGAGGCGTAGGGACACAGAACATGGCAAAATTTACTTTTCCACAGGAAGCGTAGAGAAAAAGGGTGCTAACATGCGAATTTGCGTATTAGCACCCTGTTGCTGATAGGGAGATAATTTTATCTCTGCTTTCTTGGCTTTTAAAGCCAAAAAAAGCAGAGATAAATCCCTTGATGATATGCCCCTGGGAGAGGTGGTTTACGACTTTTCCATATCCTCCCATGCACACGAACTATTGACCACAAATGCAAAAGCCCAAGATCTCATTGATACCTGTGTGTGGTACCTGAACCTACAGAGATATTATTACTATTACAGATGTTGTGCCTCCTTTTGTTTACTTCACACTTTAGAATCAGAAAAGAGTAGGCAGGGAGGTCTGTTGGCAAGAATGACGATGCTGGCACCACTGGCTTTCCACTCGGCATCTGGGCAATAGGTTTTTAGTCATGATATGGGAACCATATCGAATACAGAAATTTAGGGCACACATAACCTTTACACTTAAGAGGACACTCTGTACTTGTCCAGAAAATTAAATATATAAGAGCTCCAGCCCCACCCAGGTGGCATTGACCGATCACTAATGACGAAGCATGTCATCATTTAGTGGGTGAGGTGTTCTCTATTTCTATTTTTATTATTATTAATGTCTCTGTAGGATCAGGTACCACACACAGGCATCAATGAGTTCATGGGCTTTCGTATTTTGTGGTGAAATTGCACTGTATTTTTTCCCACCTGAAAATGGTAACACACTGCCCACCCAACTCCCATGGCAACCCTGAAAGGCATTCTACATGCTGAAGTATGCTTCATCAAGGACTTTAGGGTAATTCCGTTCCTTGCCTCTCCTCTCCATTCTCATTAGCCTTTCTACAACTGAGTGTGACATGGTGTTAGAGGCCACAGAGAGATCAAGAAGAATTAGAGTTGCAACGCCTCCTGAATCATGCGCAGTTCATTTTGAACTGACAACGTGGCAATAGCTGTTCCATGACAGGTCAGAATTCTGCTATAGCAGAACTAAGCATAGTTCACTACACTACATTCAACTATTGTGATAGTAGTGTCTATCACCTACATAATGTGTCTTGGACAAGAATCATTGTGAGAGCTAAATGTAATCGTCTTCTTAAGCTGTCCAATATGTTATGTTATGTTTTTGGTGTTTATTGTGCGATAAACTCCTGTAAGGGTATCCAGACACTATATAGCAGGTGTGTGAGGCTAGCCCTGGGGGCTTACTACTAAAGCCAGGTCTTCAGCTTCTTGAGAAAGTCAAGAAGAGAGGAGGAGGTTCTGATATGCAGTGGAAGGTTATTCCAGGCTTTTTGGGCCAGGTAGGAGAAGGCACCACCCCATGCTCTGCCTATGTGTATGCATGGAGTGTGTGCTAGTGAGAGCGGAGGTGTCTGGAAGGTAGGTTGAAGTGAAAGTGGTCATTCAGCTAGGCAGGGCCAGTGTTGCGGAGAGCTTTGTAGGTGTGGGTGAGGAATTTAAAGTGTGTGTGCTTTTTTATCTTGAGCCAGTGGAGTTCCCTAAGGTGTGGTGTCATATGGGCTCAGCAACGGAGGTTGAGGACTAGTCTGGCTGCTGCATTTCAAATGGTTTGCAGTCTTCTTGTGAGCTGGTTGGTAATTCCTTCAGGGTGTTTCAGTAGTCTAGTCTGATGGTGATGTTATCAGGTAGCCACCTGAAAATTGTCTTCAGCATCCTTACTGTGTTGAAGCACCCTAGTATATATTCTTTTATAATGGATCTTCAACTCACTAAGGGAGGCTGGCTAAGTTTTCATTCTTGGATGAACTGAATTTTGTTCATCAAAATGCAAAGATTCACAGAGAAATGGTAATGAAGAGGTATTCTTTTGTGTGTTCTATGAACTGGGAAAATCCTTGACAATTGTGATACACTCCGGAGCTGCAAATAAACAGCAACATTGTATTTTGCCTTGGCTTCTAGAAAGTTTTCAACACCATTCTTACTCTAAAAGCTTATCAGCCCTTATAGCTTCAACCAAGGCAGAAGAATATCAGGGGGATACGGGTCTCTTATGGCGAGAAACTGACATCTTGATAATCATAAATACACCTAATCCAAAAGTTAAAAACACCAGTGTTATTTGTCAATCATTCAATAGAGGACATGGAACTTATTCAGTTGTAGTTCTCTTTACCCAGTCCGGCATCAATAAAAAGGACCAACAATAAGTATAAAAGAATATTTTTTATATTATGTCTTCTTGGGTTTTTAGAACTGCTTTGACAATGCTCACAAGGCGGCGTCTTTAACGTTTGAGAATTTAGGGGGTGATTACGATGACGGGCGAACTTGAGTCCATCCGCCATCGTCAGAGGAATCGGGACCGCCCGGCCATATGGTGGCGGTCCTGCACATGCAATTATAATGCAACCGCATTGTGGCGGTCCCATTGTGCATTGTGCATGGCAAAAATGCATGTTGTGCTTTTTCCCTGCACTACGTGGTAGGCACCAAGTGGTGCCTGGCATCTGGTGCAGGAAACTGTAGGGGGGCACCATAGGTGCCCCTCAAGTGTACCACCATTCAAAGGCTGGCGGAATGCAGCATCCTAATGTGGCAGACGGTGCCTGCTAAGCACCACCACCATTCTAGGTATGCTGAGCGGGTCCAACAGGCAATCGGAATGATTGCCTGTGTCTAACCCGTAGCGGACATGCTTTCCGTCCACCTGCACACCGCCCGCCATCCTTATCTGGCGGGGAGAGAATGGTCACACAATGGCAGTGAACCCGCCACCGGCAGGCTGCTGGTGGCGGGTTCACCCCCACCGTAATCAGGCCCTTACATTGCAGAATCAACATGGAGACAAAGGTAAGGTCTATAGAATGCCCTGAATTATGCCAAGGCCAGTTATCCTTGGTGTGTGATTATAAATGGCACAAGATCCCAGAGGCCTACCATAACTCGTGATTTGGGACATTTACCAAACATTGACAGCCCCACACCCCAATAGAAATCAATTTAGAGGCAGTTGAGATTGTTGGGAGTTGAAAACTCGATTTCAAATGAAGTAGCACCTCCTGAAGGAAAAAACAGTAGAATACCAGAGAAAGTAGTTGAGTCATTCTATTTTATTAAAAAGGAATCACAGACATGGTGGTCTGCTGACCTCAGCAGACCACCATCCCATAAAAGCTAAATTCCAAATTATTCCCATTCAGGCTGCACACAGTTTGGGTAATAAACAGGACTAAATGGCCATGGATGATAATTACTAGCCAACTGTCACTCTTGTCCTGGCATGGGAACCCTTAGAATTTGGGGAATAGTTAAGCGTATGTGAAGGAGGGATGTGTTTGTTAATATTCATGAGGTAGGTCAATTTGCAACCCACAACAACTCCCTAAATGAAACTCATTGAGTTTCATACATTACGAATATCGATATCCTAATTGCAATTCCTGCTGTTTACCCCTTCTGGCCGCAGTGGGGTCCACGTTGATGGATGTGCACCCCACTTTCAGGCCTGCTACTTCTTCTGCATGACCTGATGAATCTCCCCCAGTTAACACATCATGCTCGCCGCTTACTCCCCACCGCCCTTTCGATGGCTAAGATCTGTATTCAACGCCATTGGAACTCCCCGCTTGTCCCAGCATACGGGAATTGCTCATGGCCATGTACAAGGCTGCCTCCTGTGTGAAGGTGATCTATAACTTGCTGTATAAGAAGTGCTCCTTCTTAATCGGTCCCCTTTTCTATGGGAAGGCTGACCCCTTTTCCATTTACGCTACCACCTTATGATCTGCTCTCCCCCTCCCCTCACCATTCCCCGCTGGCCCACCTCTCCCCACTGCACAGTACACAGGCAGTGCCCATGCTGCCTCTCCATTCTCTGGTCCCAGCCTCCCCCACTTCTTCCGCCTTTCTCCTCTCCCCTCCTTCTCTTCCTTTCATCCCCTTTCTTTTATTACCCCATTCCTAATTTTTCTGCCTTGTCATTGATTCACGGTTGCACAGGTTGTCCTCTCTCTTTTGTTGAAAGTACATGCTCCATGCTGGACGATTGTATTCCTCACCAACGCCCTCATTAACAGTACCTGGCATTGTTTCCAGTGGCATTTGTGATGTTCAATAAAATAATTACAACACCCTTTTAAAGATGTTATTTAGGGTATTGGAGTAACGTTGTGTGGGTCGGCATATTAATTGTAGGTAATGGTGTTAGCTTTATTTGGTAAACTTGTTAGTAGTAGTTTGTGTTTCATTGTTATGTAGTGTAGTGGACCCAACTATACTTTGTTAGTAGTACTTAGTTAGTGGAGAAATTGTTATATTTTCTATGATGTTTGCGGAGTTGTAATGTTATCTTTGTATTGTAATGGGGATGTATATTTTGTGATTGTGTATACATGTGGTGGATATGTTACATTTTTATTACAGGTTTGGAAATCATAGTGCTAAAAAATCAGCAACATTTTAATGCATTTTTAAAAGGGAAATTAATTTGGTTTGATTTAACCCATCATTATTTTTTAATTCCCTCAGATTTTTCGGATTTCCTGGGGTGCCTTTTTCTTCGTTTTTTCAGGTTTTTATGGTTTCCAATGACTGTGGATTACTTTGGTAAATTTATCCTGGAGATTTCATTTATGCACATTTTTTTTGGGGGGGGGGGTCATTGTTTTTATTTAAGCACATTTTTTGTGGGGATTTTGGAAGTGGAGGTGGATCAAGAACATCAGTTAGGCCACCGTTAGTCAAAAGGGTTGTCTTTATCTGTGGGTGGGAAAAGTGTTTTTGATATGCATATGTACTGTGTGTCTTAATTCGTGAGCTGTACTGTATATTTTTATATGACTTTGCTTATGAGTAAATTAAATGTTGAAATGTATTATATTTTTCAGTCTTATTTTGTACTTAATTAATATATTTTTACTATAGATTGATTTATAAACATAATTATTTATATATTTATTCAAATTTGTTTATATCATGCCAGTGTTGGTTTGGTTGTATTTTAGTTGTGAGTATATTGGTAGGTGGTTTATAATAGTGATTAAGCTATTATTTATAGGTAGCCTACTCCTTTGTTATTTACATAGAGTCTAACTTTGAATTGTAGCATTTTGCACATTTCGCTGATTTGTTTAGTTATGTTAGGTTTGATTTGGTTTACTGACTATTATATTCTTCGTTGTTGATAGCTTTGTTCTATTTGGAGCTCTCTTATGAATTTTTATAGTGTTGGATGGGTTCTTCCTAGTGTGGCTTGGAAGGCAAAGTGCCATCCTACTACTGAGGTTTGGTGGTGGTTTCATGGGCCATGATGCTGCTGTTGACATTCCACCATGGTTTTTAGAATTTGGGTTGGTGTCTGTGTCTAGAAGGATGCTGTCTGCCAATACAATTGTGTCTTCAAAGTAGTTGATTGGTGGAGTTAGGGTCTTAATATGAATTTGGCAGTTGGACCGCCCTAGGACCATGTCCGCCCCTGCCAGCAACCTACTGCGCTGGCGGACCAAAGACTGTTGAATGACGAGTTGGCCATGGGGCCGGCGGTGGTGAGTATTTTTCACAAATATATTGATGCTTGTGTGTGCATTTTAACTGCAGATGTGTCTGATGCACACATATTCATGATATATGTGGAAAAATGCCATATACCCATTACCGGTGTTCAGCCCATATTTGGGCAGTCCTGGCAATGGTTATATGGTTTGAAAAGGACTCACCTGTAGATCACCACAAATAAGGTCGTAATCCTCGGCGTGAAGATCTTGCTGTGAAGGGGGACCTGGAGAAAGGGATCCACATTGGAATCTGCTTGGAAGAAGAAGAAAGGGGTGAGTATGCACCCCAAATCCTTCTTCACGCCACCTTGAAGCAGGTGGTCAGACTGCCGTGGTCCACTCATTAAACAGGCCACTCGCAATACAAACAGTGGTGCAGCTCCCCTGTACTACCCTATAGCCATTATCTTTCCCTGACTGCGAATCCTTTGGTCAGCGGTCTGCTGACGTTCTCTGCAGTCTTCCCAAAGCCGATCCACCCAACTTTTAATGGGCGGTCGGACTGCCGAGTGCACACGGTCAGACCACCTCCGCGGATACCTCAGTCCACGGAATCACCCAACTGGTAATATAAGGCCCTTAGTTTTAGTTCATTTCTTTGGTACGATGAGGATTCTTTTAACATGATGTAGTGGCTAGCTACATCTGTAACAGGTGCTGACTGTTCTTTGCATATTCTACACTTATTTATATGTTTCCAAATGCTTTGGTTTTGTAGTGTAGTTCCTACATTCCCAATAGGCTCTGCACATTGGAATAATATACCCTGCAGCTTAGATGTAGGACTTAGGTCGACTAGGTCTCTGCCGAATATATTTGACTTAATTGTGAGTGCCAGCTAGCTCAGAGGTCACTAGAAACTTTCTCTAATAAACAAGAAGGGATTAGTCGCTGACAACCATATAACATGACAACTTTGTTTCCCCAGAATGAAACGTATCTCTAGAGTCGCGGAAACAATAGACGGCTATTTCACTCAGTCAGAGGTGCATGCTTCGTTTCACCAGAGTTGCTTAGAAATAGAGAGACGGGCATTCTTCAATAAAAGTATTTATTGAACAGTCTTATTTCTTAAGCATAAGAAATGCACTGCTACAATTGAAATGCTAGTTGAGAAGTACACTGCATATAATACGAATAGTATTATAAAATAGTACTGTAAACGCATTATATGGTTTCTGAGCCATATACATAAAATACATAGAATGCATAAAATACATACAATGATAAAAGAGTTGCTGCTTCTAACATACGCCTACCCCGGTGTACCTAACCTAAGCCTAGTACGAGGGAGGAAGTAAGTGAGGAGTAGTTTAAGTTTTAGTATTTCTCTGCCAAGAATCTGTTCAAGAATTCTCTAGGAATCTAATCAGCTCCGTACCTTGGTTTTAGAATGATAGAGGTCTTGTATCTCTCTCTCGGGACTCGATCTCCCAGCAACCCGCAAGGGTAGCCTGGAAACACCGGAGCTGGATTTCTCTGCAGGAGAAATGACAGAGTCTCTCAGTGCGTCAGTCGGAGGGTCGGCTTCCTTCAGCACTTGCAGCAGCAGGGCGTCGGGCAAGTAGTTAGTCGATCTGCTCCTGAACCACTGTGTGTTTGACTGGGCAAATGTAGGCATATTTATACCCCTGAAGGTGCCGAGTCTGACGTAAGATTGGACATAATATCGTCACTAGTCACTCAGTTCCTTGAAAACTCCCGGATTTCTTGGATAAATCAGTATTCAAGCAGGGGGAGGTTCCTGACTGCTGAAGGCTGGTTTTACCATGAAATCAATGTGGATTCTCAGAGTTTAGTGGAAGTAGCCATGCCGTATTAGGGCTGCACAGGCTATAACTAAATAAGGCAATGATTCTTTATGCCTATATAAGGACTGGGTGATTTATACCTATATATGGGCAAGAATCGGGAAAAATTACACTAGGGTCCTAGATTCCCACGTAACAGTTGAAGTGGTAATAGCAGCCTTATATTGCTGAGTGTGAGAATACTTTCAGTATTGGTTGTATCATTGCCTTTTCAAAGTCCATTATCATTCTGTTTGGAGAGTACTTTTCATTTTTATATAGTGTAAAAGTTCAAAGTAAGTTGCAATGTATATGTTAGGCAGCAGTACATAACTGAGTGATATGTTAGTGTTATGATATTCACTACATATTGTGTATTTTAACGTGCATGGTGGAGGGAAGATTTTAAATGTTCCCTTCATTATCCATATTTTACATTGGCTTATTCTTTTAGGCAGTTATTTTCAGTTGCAAATATGACTATTCATGTCAGAGGAAGGGTTCGTCAGTATATGTAGTGGTTAGGTGCCAAACAATATTCATGTATTACCATTATCAAGGGCAGCAGGAGAGAAACTTGTGGCTTTTCAGTATGTGACATTAGTCATTTTAAAGTAGAAATTGCTGCTAGCTGATATTTAATATGCTCAGGTCATTTTGGGAGCATGTTTTAAAATAATAATAGTGGGCTCTTGGGACTTGGCGCTTTTTAAATCTTGGAGTACATTCTTTACTTCTATTTCAGAAAAGATTGGAGGGTAGTTGTGTTCTCTGAGTTCAACTACAATATCTGATTTTATTTTAGCACTGCCCAAACAAGCATGTGCATAATATTTAGAAAATTTCCTATTCACGTTTTTGGTGCTTGTGCTTTCCTGGCTGTATGTGTTCCCCATGTGCAAAAGCAATTGTATGCTTTTCTGTGATATGATATATACGTATCTTTCTGCCATTCTATTTGAAAGCCATATAATTGTAAAATTAACACTTTTGTAAAACACCTTAATTATGTTTGCTAATACAATTTAAATATGCTTTCAAACATTTTACATTTTTAAATTATGTATGTGCTTTTGTTTTAAGTTGCACTTGATTTTCTTTCGTTTGTCTTTGAGACAGTTGGGATTTGTTTTAGTGGGCTTTCCTTTTGTGCTGGCAAGAAAAGGTTTATTTTATGTTAAAAATACGGTTTGGTTAGTTTTGGTGTTCTTTAAATTTAGGTTTAATGTATTGGGGTTGTTTTATTTGTATAATTCTTTTTATTTTTATAACTTTTAAAGTGCTTTTGTTCCGTCTTACGAGTGTGGAGTTGAAGGTTTTGGTGTGTACTACTATCTTTTGATGTAGTATTTCTTTACTATGGAAGGAAAAATATAGATAATAAAAGAGAGAGGTTAGTAATTTATTTATACATTTTTGTTTTACAATTATTATAGGTCACATTGCAGTTTAGGTCATTTCTAAACCTACTTGTGAAGGTGGCTTGTTATTTTGTTGGAGTTTTCCTTCTGACTTTTCTTCATGCAGTCAGTGAAGGAGTGTCCTTTTTTTGTTGTTGTTAAATATTTTGTTTGAAAAATATTGAGGTTTTGTGCTTTTTTATAACATTTAATTAGGTTATTGGTTAATTTGCTCTACAGTAAATGTTATTAGTTACTTTGTGTGTAGTTTGAATTTTTTTCAGTGATCTCTTTTTTGGTCTATGCTAATTAGCATTTCTGTTCTCGTTTTAAATATATGTATTTGTTTGGATTGGATTATTATGATTATCATTATGATTATTGTTATATTTTAAATGTTACATTTATTTTTATTAATGTTTATGTGTGCTGTAATATTTATTTTCTTGTAATGATGTTTGATTCAGAATAAATGTATTTTCATTAGAATATGTATTATGAATAGATACGGTTTTAAATATGAATAATGTTATATTTGTAGTTGTAATGTAATAATAATCATTTTTTTATTTATTGATTTTTTTATGTATTTTGTTTTTAAAAAGAAGTTTATGATTTAAAATATTTTTACTCATTTTTCACGATGTAATTGTAGTTGATATTGTGCACTTCGATACTTTTTAAATTGTGCATATATTTAAACAGCAGACAATATTTTGGGCCCTATTACGAGTTTGGCAGTCTGACCACCTTAGGGCCGAACCCCCCCACACCAGCAGCCCTTGTAGGTGGCAGTCCAATGACCACATTATTGCGAGTTGACCACGGGGCCAGCGGTGTATCGGCGAGGACCTTACAGTGGTGGTGGGTACTTTTCACAATACATTGATGCCTGTGTGTGCATTTTGACTGCAGATGTGTCAGATGCACACATGTGCACAGGGCCGGACTGGCAACCGGGCAGTTGTGTGTGCTGCCGTGCTGGGGGCTAATTTCGTTAGGGGGGACCTGCGTGTGCAAAACGAAATTTGTTTTGCTTTTTTTATTTCAAATCGCACGCAGGCCCCCATTAACGAAATAAGCCCCCACCACAGAGAAATTAGCCCCTAGCTCGGCAGCACACACAACTGCCCGGTAGCCAGTCAGGCCCTGCATGTGAATGATATATTTGGAAAAATACCATATACCCATTACCAGGGTCAGCTCATATCTGGGCAGTCCTAGCAATTTTGTATATGTTTCGAAAAGGATTTACCTGTAGATCGCAGCAAACAGGGTCGTTACCCTCAGCATGGAGATCCTGTGGTCAAGTTGGGGCCTGGAGAAATCGACCCATGTCACAATCTGCCTGGAAGAAGAGGAACACCAAATCCTTCATCACAGTCACCTTGAAGCAGGCGGTCGGACCACCGCGGTCCGCTCGTGGAACAGGCAGCTCGTAGTATGGACGGCAGTGCAGTTCCCCTGTACTGCCCTATGGCAGCTGCCTTTCTCCGACTGCAAACCCAGCTGTCTGCTGTCAGTCTTGGCGGTCCAGCGGTGGTCTTCGCAAAACCGATCTGCCCAACTCATAACATGGCGGTCAGACCACCAAGCTCACTGCTCTCAGACCACCACCTCCGCTATGGGACCACCAAACTCGTATTAAGGCTCTTTGTGTTTTTATATTCGATTTTATTAAATCTAGATATTTTTGATGGTGATATTTTCAGCATAATTTGTGTTTTGTTATTAAGTATAGGATGTGGATATTTTTGTAATCTGAATTATTTTAACAATATTGAATTAATATTTCTTAAAACAATATTTTGTTATGGAATTTTTAAGAAGCAAGAACTACTGCCATATGAAAACTTTAGATATATCTTAACTGCACTTCCATTTTCACTATTTTTGTACGTCATCAGAATGTATCACAGCCACAGGCGTCTTCACAAATTTCATAGAAGGTACATACCCTTACAAGGCGGGGTGTAGGGGGTGTCTCAAAATCCTTGTGCTCATTATTTTCAAAATCACTATTAAAGGCTTAGCGTAAAACTTGCCCCATTGAAAGAAATTCTCCATGGCACAGATCCCCTTCCAAATTACTTTCATATTATAACCACATTTCACCATAGAAAGATTTACATTGACTATCCATGAAAGTCTGGACAATGTTTTGTATCACATACAAATCTGTAATCACCAATGTATTGCCTTACATAGCAGAAAAACAAAGCATTGCAGGCGTACACAACAACAAATCAAGTCATAATATAGCCAAGCTAGAAGTCAAGACACGCAAATAGTAAAACCAAGAATGCATGAGTTCTCTTGAATGGGCGACAAGACACTCCATTTTAAGGAGTATCTTGTACCCTATTTGTAGTTACTAAGCTACTCCTGACACATGGTCTTAAACTACATTAATATCTCCTCTTATCACCCACATCTGTTCTAATTGCTCCAGTTTACATACCGAAGTGTGAATCAAATGTGCTTTTTGTAAAACACGCGGGGCCTATTATGATGGCAATAGATAAGTGTCCAAGCACCATTGCAGCGGGATTAAGATCATCCAACAAGTAGTCGGAGGTCTCACCTGCCATATTTTGATAAGACCGCCATGAAGGCGGTTTAAAACTGCATTTTTCTACTGCGGCTCGGTAAAGGTCCTCAGCACAAGCCACAGTAGAAAAAGGCATGGATGTTTGGGGGGCACAGCTCGGGCCCCCAAAGTCCCTTTCCGACAGCCTTTTTAGGACCGCCATGAAAAATCTGTGGGAAATGAACATCCTAAGCGCGACATTGTAGGGATTAGTGTCTGACCTCTACCCCAACAGGCTCCTTAGGCTGTCGGAGGTGGCAGTCTGTCCACCAGACCGCTCCAGTCTGACCGTCCACATCGTAATGAAGGACTGGACTGATGGCCTGTGGTGATCTTACCGACATCAAAATGAGGCTTTTAGTTCCTTGTCAGCTATGCGGTCCCACCGACATCAAAATGAAGCTCTCAGTTCCTTGCCAGCTATGCATACTCTACACAAATATTAATACAAATATTATGGGTTGGTTACTGCAGAGTGATATTTAGAGGAGACACATATAGAAGCAGAACTTCCCTTCATGAAAATTAGATATGAGGTATATACGATTAAACCCATTGTTTCACCTGCCATGTTCCAATAATGATATTAGAGATGGATAGTTAATAGCTCAAATCTTTAAAATGTGGTCACCATAGCCAGAGAATACACATATTAATACATTAATTGATGGGAATTAAAATTATTCTTTTCTTGGATCTACTGTTAACAATTTACTAAAATACTTGTTAGTAAATATTATTTTTCATATCAACAGTGTGTAAAAAAGACCTACTGACATCAAATAAAAAATGGGAAGTGCCAGCATTCATTTCTTTTTTAGGGAGTCTGTATTTTACTGCATTTGACAGATTATGTTTATACCCAGAAGTACTCCAATCAGTTTGGGAAATGCCATGGCAGAAACCTCAATTTCCGGTTGAGATGCCTGCTCAAGTTTCCCAGCATTGGGAGAACGCTTAAACATCAGAGCTGTTAACCTAGAAGTCCGTTGTCGCTTTTATCATTTTAAACAATAGGAAATCGATGCTAATTGCTTTTGTGATCTACTCGACTGAGATAAAGTACTTTGCTGTAGGTTAAATGTATTCTAATTAAATGGGTATTATCAAATTTGGAAAGAAAATAGTTTAATTACTTTCTATTGAGCTTTACAGGGGAGCATGTACTGGTCTCAGACTGACACAATTTCATTAATTTAAACAGAATGTAAAAGGGACAACAGATACCGTTTCACCCAAGAAAGAGATTGTCAGACCCATCTCCACTGTTAAAGCAGTGCAGAGTCCAAATGCACGTACTTCTATTTCTGGCAGTTCAAGGATTCTACAAGCACCTAGTAACATTTAATTTAAAATGGAGACTGTAATGCATGACGAGCCTCAAAAACACCTATTTATTTAATAATAATAAGTGGTGGCTTAAATGCAATGCATTTTTACAGCAGTATTGATACATGTTTCCCAGCAATTTAAAAGATTGCAGACAGGCATCTGTAGAGATAAAGACTGTCTCAAGTTTCTGCGATGACGCAGCCTACCGGCTGGCAGATGAGATCCACCTTAGAGCACCTTGCATGTTTTGAAAAAATTAATGTAACATAAACATTGGATGATAGAAGTTAAGAGCTAGCTGGTGCATCAACATCAAATTACAACAATGGAGAACTAGGTAGGCACAATCCAAATATCAGGAAAGGAATGTAAAACAAGTAAGACATTTTTATCACTGAAACTGACAATTAGAAAAAAGAAAAAAATCATTCAAAATGGAGGATGCAACCTCCAGTCACTTGACTATGGCGATCATTTTAATGGGTGATGAGGTGGGAGCGATATGTTTGTTATGATGTCTTCATATGGACCTAAGGGGATACTTCTTATTCGGAAGTGATTACTATTGAATGTAACTTTCTGTTTTGGCTTTCTTATTAAAAATAAATTTTGCGTGCTTCTTGGAAAAATTCCAGGGAGAAGATGTCTGTGATGTTTAACACTGTTGAAGGTTACTATATATTGTGAAGGCTTTAGAAATAAAGTATATTCATGCTAAGCTTTGGAAACTGTCAGGTCACAATTGTTCATTTGTCTTTCTGAAAGTTACACTCTTCTCTTTGGCACTTTGGCACTTTATTCCCCCAGGGTGTCAACATGAGGCATGCCTTCTCCACTTTAATTTTTGAAATATTTTTTGTTCAATTAGCTATCCAGTTTTAGGATAGTAATCCTCCACTCACTCAGACAAAAAGATCATATTCAGAACCATCCTTGGAGCAGCAAGCATGGATGAACCTGGAAGTCAGGAGTATGTCTCAATATTATCAGAGTTCCTACCTAAATATGGCGGGGAACTTCGGTGCAGTTGCGGGGAGTAGCAATGTAATGTGTCTGCATGCATGTTAGTGGACTACATAGCTGATAACCTTGACTGTTATTTACGTGCTGCTGCAGGTCAAGTCTATTTGTGGGATTTGCTTGGCTATTTTGATGCGATGTCATGGATTCCATCAAGGTGAAATAAGACACTTACACATAACTATCCCAGCGATCGGACGGCCAACAGGTCATCGGTGGAGTACGGCTACTGCGTTACGATGCTGATGGTCAGACCCACAGTTGTCAGATAGAAGACCGCCGCCTCCACCAAGATCCATGATCCCGACTAGGCAGCGGTTGGAGCAGCGTCCCTGAGGCAGGCACCGCTGTTGGCTTCGGCACCGCAGCTCAGATTACAATATCCCTTTTCAACAGCCTGTTCATGGCTCGACACCACCATGAAAAAGGTTGTGGTAAAGGGATTAGGGGACCCCAAATAGGGCCCCTGGCCATTGTAGACCAAGGTACCGTGTCCCCTGGAGGCACATGTAGTCCCCCCTCTGACCTCCGTGTGCCCTTGCCAACATGGCGCAAGGCGCACAGTGAATGGACGTGCAGGAGGTGATGCAGGGCGCCAACATGTGTGCCCTTCTCCAGGGCCTCAGTATGTCCCTGCCATCGTAACACTGACCTTCCGGCCACCAACCTGGTGGTCGTATTGCAAAATGGCAGTCAGACCACCCAGATTCTTGTCAACGGTCTCCTGACCACCGCAGTAGCGGACAGTGGTCCAACTGACTGGCATCATTATGATGCCTTATATCAGAAGGTAAAAACTTGACTGGGCCCACTGTAGCCGACCCGAGCTATATCACGGTCGGCCTGAAACTTTGACTTTGTCAAGTGGGACTAGATGTCCCAAGTTAGCGCTTTTGACTTTTAAGCACTAAAAAGTGTTTCTTTTTAAAAAATGTATATCTCCAGTTCCCTCCATTGGATTTTTGTCATTTTGGTGTAATTTTAATCATAAATATGTTTCCCATTTTTATGAATTGGTGTTGGAGTTTTATTGTGCGCGGTTTCTTACTTATTTAATGTATTGGTGTTTTTAAATGCTTTACACACCTATCTTCTAAGTTAAACCTGCCTGCTCGCAGCCAGCTACGAAGGGTTGAGCAAGGGAATAATTCACTGAGGCCATGACTTGACTTTATATTGTGATTGTGGCCTTATTACTAGTGGTAGGTAACTACCTACACCTACTAAAGCACCTTCTGGAAATTCCCATGAAGATCAAAGGGAGTGGTGGATTTGTGAGCAGCCATATTTCTTTCCAACATGATCACTGCCATAGCTGACAGGATGTGAAGTAGCATTCTAGCTGATGTGTGTGAAGTTTTGATTCCACACATGGATTTTGGAAAAGGGCAAGATGATTGAGAAGTGCTGCTGTAACCACACCACTTGGAATCTCGGCTCTGAAGCATTAGGAAGGTATTAAAGAACTTTGGAATGGTTCATCCCTCATGATTTCCTCCTTCACCTTAAGTTTGCTTGAACCCTAAAGAAAGAATTCCAAGAATCGGTGCACTAAACATAGTGAGAAGGAACAGACTATTCTTCAAGCATAGCCAAAGCAATATTATCAGGTACACTGCGCTTGATCCTTGAAAGCAGTGAGAAATCTGCAGCTTTCTGATTTCTTATCTGTGCAGATTTATAACTGTTTGGAATTCGCCTTTTGCATGTAACTCCCATGAAACTTGACCTTTCCCAAGTTATCTCGAAAAAGTTTTGTGTATTCCTTTTTGCATGCAACAATGTGCAAGAGGATTCCTTTTTGCATGAAAAATGTACAGGTAGATATTGTGCTATGTGACAACAATCTAATTAAGCACAAACACACCAGTTAACCTTTTTCTTTTTTCCTCATAATGATATTTTTTCCCAGTGGAGCAATCCATTCAGCTACACGATCACCAGTTTTAGGGCGGTTCCGTTACTCTTCCCGACCTAGAAAGGAATTTTAATCTTAAACTTTGGAGTGGTAAATATCTGTGCCTTTTTAAGTTAGGAAGGGGTTGGAGAAAAGCTTTTGAACACCAACCAATGTATACATGTGTAAGTAATCACAATCTTCCAGAACATTCCTGTCCTAGAATCGTCACTGCCTCCTCAAGAGTATAGTTTAATTCTCACAGAGAACTTTGAGCTTAATTCTATTAATGAATGTGAAATGAATGTATGTGACTGGCACAAGTAACCAGCATAAATATCTTTATAAATAAAGCCAGTTGTGCATTTTAGTAACTTCCCTAGAGGGACTAATTGAAGTGCCATGGATCACACCACTATGATAGGAGCATGCATATAGTGGAAAGTTCTCTGCAGACATGTACTGCTGCAATGTTGTCTGTAAGGGTTCTCTTCCAGATATTGTGGTTTCTTGTCAATTCCTTGTGAATGTGAGACTGCCAAGCAATGTAGTCAGGGTATACAAATAGGCCTTTTTGGGTGGCCTTTGCCTCTCCTACAGAAATACAGTATGCTTGATAGTCTCAAATTACTTGTGCAAACATTAGAGAATGTAACTGACAACTGTACCTGCATGACCTCATTTGTAAATTTGTGCATTATTAACATGGATTTAATGGCTCAAGGCAAGAGAATAGGATGAGCTTCATGTCTAAAGATAGCCCAGTGAGTCATGCTCTTTCCATCAATCTGCACCTGTTTCACCTCTGGGCAGAGCTGTAATGCAGGACCTTTATGTGGTGTTAGATGATGGAGAGGGCTGGAGTTAGGGCACAGGTGACACAAAGGCCAAGACTTTTTCACATGTCAAGCTTGGGTCATCAGGGGGCTTTGAGGTACTAAATGGCATTTCCAATTCAAGGGAAGATAAATGACTAACTTGTGTGAAATCTTCAAATAGAGGAACTTAGTAGAAGTATTTTGGATGTTTGTCTAGTATTGCAGTTCAATAATAGGCAGCCAATCAACAAAAGCATTTATGAATACTGGAATTGCTACTACAGAGGTACTCTTTGACATACTCTTGCATGTTTTAGTGAATCGTCCAGTTCCTTATTAATAAAAGTGCAAGGAGGCTGCAGTCCACTCTGTACAAACGTATACTAATATTCTCTGAATGGTCCAATTTTATTCCCACTTTAGATGTTTTGAGCCCAAATGCATTGAAGGGTAAACAAGAGTACTGTAGGAGTTCGACTTTACATACTCTAGGAGGCCTTTGTGTACATTTATATGGAAAGCAACAATGATTCCCCCAGTTGCAATTGTATACAGACAATTTACACAAAAATACACATTACAGGAGAGTTTATAAAATGCTTTGGAATAGGGCTGAAAATGTGCACGCAAGATTTTCCAGGCTTTCTCTTACTTTTCTCTGCTAACTCTAGTGGGATGTTCTCAGCATTTACCCTCTGCGGAAATATGTATTGCTGAAATATGTATTTATTTGGCCATTTAGCTGTTTTAATATCCGTTAGCGAAATATTGTCTGTGTTGAGAAAAGCTGAGAGGAGGGGAATGTCTGGGAATTTTCACTCTCTTTTTTTGGCAGTCTATGCAAACTTCTTTAAAATGCTGGCAATCCATTTGAAAGCCCACAATGTTACTTACAACTTTGAGTGTGCCCACCTGTCTTCCCTTATGTTACTCACCTGGGATCTTCCATGCTCGCAGTCCCGACCCCAAGTTTCCATTGAGGAAAATCCCGATACTTGTTTTGATTTCTGCAGAGGCAAATTCTCTCTGACTGAGTATATTAATTAGAATCTGTAATTTTTCACTCACACATGACACTTTCTTATACCCCTATGTGTAACTTAAGGTTGCGTCTGTTTTCAAATTGCACTTAGTGCCAGATGTACGACATCTAAAAAGGGTTACAGCATGTAACAAACCTATTTTGTGAGTTGATAACCTGTTACTGACTTGCAAAATAGGTTTTGCAGGTCGCTTTTAGGAAGAGGAGTGCCAAGGGTGTCCCTTCCTAATAGCGAATTGCAAGATTGTTTTGTGACTGCACAATCGCATTTACAACCAATTTCAAATTTGTGGTAAGACAGTCGCAAACGGGAAGGGGTCCACAAGGGACTGGGATTGAAAATATTTTTTAAGGGCACCGACCACTGCCTGCCCTTAAATAATGAAACTGAAAAGTTTCATTTTTATTTTTAAATGCATCCTGTTTTCCTTGAAGAAAAATGGGCTGCATTTAAAAGAACAAAAGCTGCCTTATTCAAAAAGCAGTCACAGACATGGTGGTCTGCTGACCCCTGCAGGCCACCATCCCTATGAGTGCCGGCCTTTCCAATGGGTCGCAAAATGCGACCTGCCTCGTGAATAATAATGAGGCAGGTCTTTTTCGACACATTTGGGAATCACAAGCAATGTCTCAGACACTGTTGTACATCAGTGTTTGCAACTCGCAATTTGCGAGTCACAAACAAATGCAAATTGCAAGTCACAAACACTGAGGGTGTTCATCTGACCCTTAGACTTCTAAAATTTGATTTCCATTTTACCCACTACACTTTCTTGTAATGTCTCAGTTCAAAAGACAGAAGACAGCAGAAGCGTAAAGTGCCATGGGTTAGGATTGTAACATACTATCATTTTTTTTATAGTAAACAAATTAAACAAACACAAAGGTTTTTTCCCACTACTCCCTACTAGAATGTACCATATTACATAAACAGCACATGGTGCATAGCTGTACCATGCATAGTAATATAAAATAGGTGGCTTGCAACCGAGCTCACACTTTCTTTGGTACACCCTGCCAAGGAAATCATCTCAGTCACTGCTTTTTATGTTGAGCTGGTGTTAGCAGCGCGAAGCGCTGCATCCAGCGAAAGATCTTTTGTTATCCACTTGCTGGGAATGTTGGACAGGGGAGGGGCACGCGCAGGCGATTTCACCATGTGTGCGCTCACGTTCACTCACACGCCATGCACATCTCCTGTCCCAGATTCCCAGCAAGTGGATAACACATACACACAGACACACACGCGTGCTCACACACACGCACATACGTGCACGCGCACACACACACACACCCACCCCCCCACTCACCGGGCACAAGCGGGGCTTCCCTCACTGGGGGGGGCGAGCCCTGGCAATGTGCCTCGAGCCCCCCTCTTCTCTCTCCAGACTCATCGCGGCAGGGGTCCAGGCCCAGCAGCAGGCGGGGCTCTCCCTTAGCACTTGAGCCCCGCTGGGACACACGCTGGCTCCCTTCTCGTCACAAGAGCGCGGGGTAGGCTCCCGTATGCTTCCTGTCCGTGCTGGTGGCCCTGCCCTCAAGCAGGCAGTCCCAGCAAGTCCCTCCAGGCTTCCTGTGTCTCGCAGAACACCGGCCAGTGTGAGGCAGGCTATGGAGGGCGGGGGCGGAGGCAGGCGGGAGGCTGTGCCACCGACACCGCCACTGGGCCTGCCTCCCCCACTCGCACTCCCCTGGGGCTTCTTTATTGTACTTGTAGTGACACACGGAGGGAGACGCACAAAAGGGGTTTCTTTTCTCCTCTGAAACTTCTGTCTTGTGTTGCTTGGCAGGGGCGCGCTGGGGACAGGCGCGTGGAGGGGACAGGCTCGCGCGCTCCACTGCCAGGCGTTCCCAAGAGCCCTGAAAGGAAGCTGGCAGGGTGGTGTCTTTTTATTACCAGACAAAAAGCAGCCAGAGAGAACAGGAAATCAACAATGGAAGACAGATGCCCTTTCACGCATTATTTTAAAAAAAGTCACTTCTGTCACCTCTAATACGTTGTGCTAAGGCTATGCAAAGTAATCTCCAGATGAATGAGTAGAATTTACAAGCACTTACTGTTAATTTTGCGGAATGCATTTGAGCACAAATAACACCTGTCAATTACATCTTTATACGTACTTGGCAATTGTAAATTCAGTTTACATTTGTACTGTGACATTCCAGTATGTCCTTCAGGTATAGTCTGACGCACAGAGGATTTATAAACTCATATGTTTTTGTGGCCACAAATGCATAAAACAATACATGGGAAACCTGAGGGACTTCTTCAGCCTCTTCCTGCACCCATCCAGTCATGGGCACGGCATCCATGGATTTTATTGTAGTTGTACGTCCACCTAACTCGTGTACTGTCTTGTAAATAGTTGAGGATCTCTTCACCAAATTAGGCCATTTCATTAGGTTAAATTAAGCTGTCACAAAATATTGCCAAAAATGTTAGGAAGGAAAAATCTACCTTCATGTCCTGCCTGCTGCCACCGAGTCAGATTGTAGTTCGAAATTCATTCCACAGCTTTCTCAAGGTGTCACCACCGTTTTACAACACTTGTGATAATCATGCCTGTATACTTCCACTCGATGTGCCCTCTGGAAGCGTATCATCAGACACTCATACATACAACATCCTGTCTGAACGAACCCTTCTTTATGTTGTTAGGTGACACCGGGAGCATGTGAAAACTATCGGCTGTCAGACACGCCTCACATCCGGTGTTCTAACATAAGTTCAGCATGAAGTGTCAATGCAGTTTTCCAGTTGCCATGCCAACGTACAATACATGTAATACTCTTTGCAATGAAAAGCTTGCGTTGGCTCTTTGACGGAAGGGGTGTCACTTGTTTGATAACATTACAAGCACACTGCTGCACGCCGCACACTGCTGCACGCCTCACACTGCTGCACGCCTCACACTGCTGCATTACTCACACTGCTGCATGATGCACACAGCTGCATGCCTCACACTGCTGCATGCCTGCTGCACGCGTCACCCTGCTGCACGCATCACACTGCTGCACGCATCACACTGCTGCACGCTGCACACTGCTCATTACTCACACTGCTGCACCACACACTGCTGCATGCCACACACTGCTGCACGCCACACACTGCTGAACTCCACATACTGCTGCACACCACACACTGCTGCACGCCACACACTACTGCAGGCCGCACACTGCTGCACGCTGCACACTGCTGCAGTACTCACACTGCTGCATGCTGCACACTACCGCATGACTCACACTGCCGCACGCCTCACACTGCTGCACGCCTCACAATGCTGCACGCCACACACTGCTACACGCCTCACACTGCTGCACGCCTTGCACTGCTGCACCCCTCACACTGCTGCATGCCTCACACTGCTGAACGCCACACAACACCACCACATCACTCAGGGACACCACCGTATCACTCAGGGACACCACCATATCACTCAGGGACACCATCACATCACTCTGGGACACCACCACATCACTCTGGGACACCACCACATCACTCTGGGACACCACCCCATCACTATGTGACACCACCACATCACTCTGGGACACCACCACATCACTCTGGGACACCACCACATCACTCAGGGGCACCGCCACATCACTCAGAGGCATCACTCAGGGGCACCACCACATCACTCAGGGGCACCACCACATCACTCAGGGACACTACCACATCACTCACAGACACCACCACATCACTCAGGAACACCACCACATCGCTCAGGGACACCACCACATCACTCTGGGACACCACCACATCACTCTGGGACACCACCACATCACTCTGGGGCACCACCACATCACTCTGGGACACCACCACATCACTCTAATACACCACCACTTCACTCAGCCCAACCACATCATCATTCAGCACCACAGCAGCATCTGAAACACTTTCACTACTACCTTCTAACTTTCCACCACAAACACAACAGCACTGTCCTTGCTTGCTACCAACAAGCATTGCCATAGCCAATAGGACTCGCATTAGGAAAATGTAAGCTATTGGCTTTGTGAATAACAATGCTATTAATTTATATATTTTCAAAGCCAACACATATTTAAAAAAATTGTCATTTACAATACCAATAGCTCACACCTTCCTAATACGAGACCTATTGCATTGCAAATGCTTGTTTTAACTGTGCACTTCAGTGCATGTCATTTGACAGTAATAGAATAGGCACAGGGGTGATGGTGTAAGTAGTTAGAAAACAGCCATACAAAATGCTACACCAGATAACCTACTAGCGGTTCCCAGCCATCAATGCAGCAGAAACCAACTGAGCCATTCCTCTTGTGCGGAACACGTGGAGTCCAACAACAGTCACCCAGGGGTCACAAATGTTAGCCATTACACACTGTTACCTAAATATTATGCACACAGGGGAGATGCAGGCCATGGTTCATATTCTCTAATGGGGATAGCACCAACTGCCTTGGATAAAGTAAATTAGTAACCACCTCAATGGAAAATTGCCTTTCAGGCAGCAACACCCAAGGGCATAACAAGAAGGCATAACAAGATTTTCTTGCAAATAGGTGCTTATTTCACCTTGAGCACGTTGCATGCATACTTTGTTCCAGTGTGTGTTATCCATTATGACTGAGTAACCCATCCACCAAACTCTAAATCATGCCCTGATTGTTGAAATAAAAGAATATGGACTGCAATTGGGTGAAAAGAGAAATAACCAAGCAGGTTTTCACCTCTAACTTTTAGCACTTAAGAGCAAGTTACAAATGTAAATATATATTTATATGTGCATGACACTTCCACTTGCAGAGTGATGTGGTGTCTTAGTTTGTCCAGAAACCCACGAAAATCAAAGTCAGCAACCAAGTTGTGGCTCACAACAATTTTTCATTGAAGCCTGATCATGTAATACTTGATAATGAAAAATCTAATAAATAAATATTGAATATGAACAAAGGATATGCATTTTTTTAAATATGACCAATTATTATTATTATTAATGTATAGTGCGCACAGCTATCCCAAGGGGTTTCCCGGTGAATGGCAGGAGGAAAGGATGCAGCGAGCCAAGTGAGCAGGTTAGAAAAGCCAGTTCTTCAGGCCCCTCTGAAAAGCCGGAAAGGACGCACAGTTCCTCAATGAATCTGGAAGGGAGTGGGATTGCAAAGGTGTGGCCCAAGTTCGCCAATCTACCCGACCCAGGCAACGGAAAGCAGAAAGAGCAGAGAGTGCAGCACCATACAAGTACAGGACTGCTCTAGCACATTATGTCAGTTTGCTGCCAATATAATATCATCCCTGGTAGCCAGTGGGGCTCTCTTCTCCCCAAGACAGACCAGATTGGTCAAAACCTCCTATCGTTCCACCCCAGTGTGGAAGAAAGGCTGCCTCAGCATTTGAATGGGAGTGGGATCCTATGTTAATAAATAATACAACCCCATCATATTCCATTTTTGCTATTGTAATATGATCCTTGGTGTCTAGTTGTGCTTTTTGCAACCTCTGGTGGACAGACTGGAAGTAAACTTACCAATGTGTTCTTTCGGGAGACAGAAAGACTGTTTTGCCCTTGTGGGATGGTGTGTTGTAACTTAAGTGCCTCAATGTGTCCACCATGTGCATGCAGAAAGACTGTCATGGGCATGCTGCAAGGTCAAATGCTTGGTAGCCTTTTATCCCGTTACATTTAATGGTCTTATAAAGCCATCCTAGGTGTCTATGTTAATTATAGGGAATTTGTTGAGGGCAAATACACCAAAGGTGTCTTGGTGCTAAGATGAGAGCCGCCCCAGAGGTAGAGTTGAGCAATAGGCCTGAGTGAAGAGCCAAGTTTTCTTTTTTTTTTGCTGAAGTTCATATTGTCCATGGTGTGCCTCATCTCAATCTGAAAGGAATTCCAGACTTGGGGGCTCAGCGTCGAAAATCGTGAACCACCCATTCTTTTACGCTTAAATCGTGGATTCATTTGTGCTGATCTGAGGTTCCGTATGGGAAGGTATGGTTGAATATTCGTAGAGATAAATTTGGAGCCCTTGTTGAGAATTGCTTTGAAGATCATACAGCCTGTCTTAAACATCGACCGCTGGGCCAAGGAGCTGCTTCATCAGTGGCTTAGTATGGCAGTGTCTCGGTTGATGGAAAATAACTCTGGCAGCTTGGTTCTTTATCAGATGAAGGTTATAGATTTTGTTGGCGGGGAGGTTAAAATAGAGAGCATTAGCATAGTCTAACCTAGACAGGATCATAGCCATCATATTATCTATGCTTGCCTCCCTAGTTAAAAATCTCCTGATCGTTTTGAAGTTCTTCAGCTGAAGAAATCAGGATGACGTGACCAAGTTAATCTGGGATTGTATAGAGGGATTAGGGTCAATTTGAACGCCCAAACTCTTTACAGAATTCTTAGAGATAGGAGGAGTTCCCAGTGTATCTGGCCAGTGTGCTGGAGTCCAATGATGTAGTCTATTGTTGGAGATGATTATCTCTGTTTTATCAGAGTTCAATTTGAGATGATTGTGATTCATCCAGTTTTTGATGAATAATATGGTGTTTTGAAAGAATGCCTTGGAGTCCTCTGTTTCGTCAATTGGAAAAATCAATTGCATATGTAATGTCCAGGTGTGTAATGGACTTTCTGCCCACTCAGGATTGCAGAATGGATGTAAACCATTGAATTAGCCCACTCAGGAGCAGCAGAATGACGGTCTTGGCCCAACGTACCGAGAGTGGCGCAAATGCCCAAGCGCGTGCGGGGATGCTGCCCCATATAATCAGTTTCCTTGTGTCTAGTGGGTTGATTCCTGTTTGGAGTTTGTCATCTTACTGCAATCCCCTGAATAGGGATCCACCAAAAAGAGGTACCACTAGAAAGGGGAGAATCAACAAAGTACAATGGTACATCTACTACTTAGAGGGGTTTCCACAGGCCTGAACTGTGCACCTGAATGCTGATAACATTAAAAGCAGCTGGAGACGAATGTCTGTCTCAATTTACTTTAAGTTTAGGTTGGTGAGTTGATTGTCATTCATAAAAAAATGCCCCTCATGCATGGAAATCTGTTCTGATAGATGCTGAAGTAGGGGCTGGAAAGGAGGAGGCCTACAATGAGGGCACCAGAGGGATTCCTAGCTCTGGGTGCCCAGGTCATAACACATTCCAGAGACAATGCGAGGACATGACCTTCATGCTCTTTGCAGCCAGTTAAGTATCATCATAACAGGTGGATAAACACACTATAATAATTATCAGGGCTTTTTTGTGAATAATATTTTTAGATAACTTTTTTGAACAAACAACTAATGATTTAATTGAACTAACAATTACCAGAGTTCATGTATATACTTTTTTGCATTATACTTAAAGTAAGAAGGTTTTGCCATATATGTTGCTTTTAGCGGGGAAACAACCTTTTCAGAACAGGTCTGTGTTCACCTAATAGTCCTTGGAAACTGTTACTGTTACTTAAAACAATACACTACAATGATTGTACTACCAAATAGGTGGAATAATGCATAGAGCAGCTAATACCATGCCAAGAGAAATAATCCTAAAAAGCCTACTTGATATATTTTCTTATAAAAGTGTTTACAAAAACGTTAGCCTGAACTAAAGATAATGGATACTTTGTACTTGGTAAGCTTTAACTATTGCTTGCAATCTTTTAGTAAGGATTACAATGATAGCAATCATTTTTATGATTTTCTGGACATATTAGTGCTAGATATTTTATTCTTGGATCAACTGCACATGGTGTGAACTTAATATAGCAACAAATTGTTTTGTTTGAGACTATAGGCCAAATTAGTTCTCATTCACAACTCCTCAAATACCAAATGGTTTATAGGTGTTACCCGCATCATATTAGTGGAAAGAAGGAGATTTATATAGAAAGTGAAGTCAAGTAAGTTTATGACACTGTGATAAACAATGAATGTTATGTGGCCCGCTGATTTTATTTTATTACATATAATATAATCCATTGAACACCGTATGTCTTGAAATTATGTGGTTGCCGATCTTACACAGAATGAACATTTTAAATCCAAAATATGACTAATTTGAAGTCAGAATGAAGGATACCATGAGGTACTAACCTTGCATTCCAGATCCATCAGTAATGAGGGCAGCTTTCACACTTTACAGCATACGCATTCAACATATCAGCATATTTGTTAGCCAGTAGACCTTGGGATAGAGAAATTAGACCAAAGAAGGAAACAGAGACATTGGATATCATTACACTTCTGATATTATATATCATATTCCTGTTCATTCACACTATATTACCCACTCTCTATACTGCAATGTAACTCAATATTTCGTTTGAGTTATGTAATGCAATTAAAATTGATATGCTAACTGTGTACGATACTCTAAGTTGTAATGTGTTTCTTACTACAGAGTGCTACCTTCAATGTTAAGCAATAACATTCCATTCATCTTTTTACAGTCAATGGAACATGCTAATAACTGCAATACAAAAATCATTCATTCATTTTTACCTTCTAGTATAACTATAACATTGGTAATCAAATACTTATCATCATAATTTTCATACCATACATGTCTGAGAACAACCATTATATACCAATGGGATTCCTTATTTGCATTCTGAAAACATTGTGGTAGTAATTGATCTCTTAATCAAAATGCATGACACCTAGTAGGAATAATATACTGAAAGTTATAGTTTGTAGTCCTGCCGGATGACTCCTGGTAATCGCAAGTTGTAGAAACGTGGGGTATTATCTAGTTAGGCTGGTTAGGCTTCACTATGCAATACCTTGATGTTACCCCAAATAGGTCCTTTGGATTCCCACTAACAAATCTCTAGCCCATTCCTGGTAGTGTGGCACGGAGCAGTCAGGCTTTATTAGAGAAACATGTGTTAATCATTTCAGAGGAATATACCTCATTTTCACACAGTCTTTTTCCCTGCAGGGAATTACAGCGCGGTCATTACAACATCGCCCCCGGGGCAACATCCAGCACCTTACTATTTCATCTCCAGTCTGTGAGGCCAGTAGGGGAGGTGTTGGATTTTAAATCCAACACCTTCTCCCCCCTCCGCAAGTCGTTGTTCTGACTTGTGGAGTAATGGTATGTGTGGTTACAACACAGTCGTTGTAACAACCGCTTTGTAATTCCCTGAGGGGAAAACGATTCATTGGTAACTTTGTTTACCATTTCAGAGTACCAACATGTTTGAAAGAAACCCTACACTAATGTATAAAAGTAGAGAAGATTTTTATATATTTGAGCATCAAAACAAAGACAATCAGATGGGTAGACCCCAAGATATGAACTTTTAAGAGAACAATAAATCACTGAATTTAACTCTTACAAAACAATAGCGCTGCAGTCAATGGGAAAACACACTAGTGACACTGGGGTGATGCAAGTTCCAGGACAAGGCTCCGACAGTCAGTTGAATTTTACCTGGCTAGTAGGGCCTGTGTACAGAGGGCCCGATTCACAGAATGAACTTAAGACTAAATCCTAAACTTACTACTATTTGGTATTCACAGAATGCACTTACTACTTTCGGGATTCACAGAGTGAACTTACTACTTTCGGGATTCACAGAATAAACTTACTACTTTCGGTATTCACAGAATAGATTTAAGACTACTAACTCTAAGTCCGAAATCGGGGAGTAAATTCCGGCCCGGAGGCGGAGCTTATGGCCCGGAGGCGGAGCTTACGGCCCGGAGGCGGAGCTTCCGGCTCGGAGGTGGGGATTTTTGCCATGCTGAAATCTCCAACTCTGGGCCGCAAGCTCCGACTCCGGGCCGGAAGCTCCGCCTCCGGGCCGTAAGCTCCGCCTCCGGGCCGGAATTTACTCCCCGATTTCGGACTTAGAGTTAGTAGTCTTAAATCTATTCTGTGAATACCGAAAGTAGTACGTTTATTCTGTGAATCCCGAAAGTAGTAAGTTCACTCTGTGAATCCCGAAAGTAGTAAGTGCATTCTGTGAATACCAAACAGTAGTAAGTTTAGGATTTAGTCTTAAATTCATTCTGTGAATCGGGCCCAGAGAGTTTATTCTGACCGTAGCACTTTGACATCCCCCTAGCTGGATAACTGTGTCAAACCGAAAACTTGGGACAAGTTGGTTGCCAATTTTTATTGTCCCAGATGCCTGAATTTTTTTATGTCCCAGATGTCTGAAAACGTGAAAACGTTTTGTTGCTCTTGTGTCACCTGTTAAGCCAGCGGTGAGACAGGTGGACAACCAAAGGCTCCTTTAATGACACTTCCAGTGTTTGCAACTTCCTTTGAGAAGATAGGGATTGACATTATTGGTTCCCTTGACTTTCATACTGCATTATTCTAGTGGTAGTAGATCATGCCACTAGGTACCCAGAGACAATCCCCCTCAGGCCCTCCTTAGCATATTTACCAGGGTGGGGTTTACTAAGGAAGTAGTTTCTCATAGAGAGACCAATTTCATGTCTGTATACCTAAAACCTATGTGGGATGAATGCGGTGTAACTTACAGCTTACTATCTGCTATTACCACCGGACAAATGGTTTAGTTGAGAGATTCAACAACCTTGACAGGCATGATAAGGGGCCTCCCTGAAAAACTCAGAAGATGGGATGTCCTGTTACCTTGCCTCTTGTTTGCATACAGACAGGTGCCTCAGAAGGGGGTTGTCTTTTTCCCTTTCAGCTTCTGTTTGGCAAGGGTAGGATGGGAAAAGCCTCTCAACGAGCCCATACTTGACTCAGTGGACTATGTACTGGGCCTGCGTCCTTGCATGGCTGAGGGCATGAAGAAAGCAAACAAGAATATCAAAGCCAGCCAAGAGCTTGTCAAGTTTTGGTATAACCAAACATCAGCACTGGTTGGGTATCAACCAGGTCAGATGGTGTGGGTGTTGGAGCCTGTGGATCCTAGGGCCCTCCAGGACAAGTGGGCTGGGACCTCTTCCATTTTAGAAAAGAAAGGGGAAGTCACCTACTTGGTGGACTTAGGAACCCCGAGTCTCCATGTACATCACCTAAACCCTCATTTAGAAAGAGCTGACAGGACCATGCTCATGGTCACTGATGGAGGTCAGGAGGAGGAAAGTGAACCTCTCCCATACCTACTATCAAATAGGCCAAAGGATTGGTCAGTAGAGGGAGCTGTCTTCTCAGGCTCTTTCACTACACAAAGCAGACTGACCTCAGGTAAGTTCTAAATCAGTTTACTGAGGTCTTTTCTTTGATCCCTGGTCAGACAACTCGGTGTGTCCTTGACAGCCTCCCTATAACAAATATGATTTATAGACTGTCTAATCAAGTTGAAGTCTGCATCAAGGCTGAAGTCAGCAAGATGCTGGAGCTTGAGGTGATCGAACCTTCTGATAGTCCCTGGGTCAGCCCATTAGTACTGGTCCCGAAATCTCACTCAAAGGGTGACTAACCAGAGGTGAGGGTTTGTGTGAATTACAGGGGTTTAAATGTAGCCACTAAAACTCATCCACACCTCATCCCAAAAGCAGATGGGATCATTGATAAGTTGGGTTCAGTCAAAATCCTGAGGCCCATTGATTTAACATCAGGGCATTGGCAAATTGGGCTCACTCAGAGAGCAAATGAGAGATTAGCTTTTTCTACTCCTGAAGGGCACTTTCAATGCCGTTGAAAAATGCACCTGCCACTTTCCAAAGTTTGGTGAACCAAGTTCTCTCAGGTCTGGACAACTTTAGTGTAGCATATCTGGATGATATTGCTGTATTTAGTTCAAGCTGGGAGGATCACCTGGTCCACCTGAATGAAGTACTCCGGGCCCTGCAGCAGGCAGACCTAACTATTAAGGCCAGTAAGTGCCAGATAGGATATTACAGGAGGTTTGTAAAGGGGTATGGCACTATTGTGACCCCTCTCACTGAGCTGACCTCCAAAAAGCAGCCTAAGAAGGCCATCTGAACCACAGGATGCCAAAAGGCCTTTGACACTCTGAAAGAGGCTATGTGCTCAGCACCTGTCCTGAAGGCACCAGACCATGGGGAAGAGTTAATTTTTCAAACAGATGCTTCTGGACATGGAATAGAGGTAGTGTTCTCACAAACAAATGATGAGGGCCACGATTATCCAGTTGTCTATATCAGCAGGCAACTCCTCCGTAGAGACCAGCGTTGGAGTGCCATTGAGAGGGAAGCCTTTTCTGTGGTTTGGTCGCAGAAGAAGCTGAGACCACACTTGTTTAGGACTCACTTCAAGGATCAGACTAATTACAGTTCTCTCAGGTAGCTGACACAGATGACAATAGAGAACCCCAGATTGTTGAGGTTGTCACTTTTCCCTCTAGCGCATGGAATTTCAGTAGAACTTAGACCTGGGACTGACCATGACAATGCAGATGGTTTTTCCAGGTTATTCCACTTAGATGATGGGAACTACCAGGGTATGGATTGCTCACCACCTTTCGTCGGGTGGATCATGTAGGAAAGAGACCTTTATGTGTAGTCAACGCCAAGCTTTTTTCCCCAATGCTGATGCTTATGACTCTGAAAGTACAGTGAAGCCTGCTATCCCAGACCCAGTTCCAGTGCTCTCTCTCGAAACATGTTGGATGTTACCTGGTAACCTCAATTGGCAAGGACTTTAACCCTTTTATAAGTCCTTGGTAAGTGGTACCAGTGGTACCAAGGGCATGGGAGTTAAAGCAGTCACCAGGGGCAAGAAGGACTGATTGTGTCACCATGAGATAGCTAAGTAAAGAGATGACAGCAGGCTTGCCATTGCAGACTGCAGGAGCAGTGCAAACTGCTCCAACTCGACTTTGCTCTCACCATGATTGGAAAGGTTAAAGAACTATTTTTAATATATGTCAGCCACCCCTTGTTTCCATGGTTCTCTTGAGGACTAGAGGTTCATGTTCTAGGTTTGCCAAAATCACCTGCTACTCTGGAAAGGTTACTAGTTCAGGTGAGGCACTGTGAGCAAGTCGGATTTGGTCATACAGGTACTGTTGTGGCAGAGAGACTCACAGGCACATGCATCAAAGCTTTTTGCGATCGCAAACGGTGCGAATCGCAAAAATCAGCCGTTTGCGATCGCAAAATCAGCTTTTGGGATGCATGAAGGGTGAAGGCCCTTGCAATTTGAGAATTCGCAAATATTTGCGAATTCTCAAATTGCGATTGCATTTAAGGAATCGCATTTTCAGCGTTCGCCTTTCCCAGGTAGTACAATATTTGATCAGTCGCTGCACAGCAGACACTGATGGATTTTCAAAAATCATTATGAGGGAAGATTCCAATTGGAATGTGGAATCAATGTAGTCTTGCGATCTCTCTAAAATATGCAGTAATCGGGTGCTATTGTCAGTGATGTTCAGTCCATCTGGATGAAATTATTTTAAATGGTACATCCAGAAAATTCCTTTGAAGTCCAGTAGTTCTTCTTTCAAGCCATGCTCTACAGGAAAACATTTCAAATCTGATATCAAATGGTAAAAGGTTAAAATAATCGGCTACAAGCTGGTCAAGTTTCTTATTAATTATTGCTGATTTGTGATTTCTAAGTACTGTATGGAGGTCATTCACTGTTTGGTCTACATATTGATTCTTACTGCTTTGGCGTTAGCACTGAATCACATGAAAAATGCATGTTGACCGACATGTAAGACTCTGTCTTATAATGGAGTAGCCAGAAGATTGAAATACCTCCCAATTGATCTATATCTCTAATCACACCATGCTCTAGAAGCACGGAAACCTGACCCTCCTTAGGAGAGTTACCTTCACTCTTTTACCACCCATCAATCTATAGATACATCATAATTCATATCCATCCCTTCACACATTCACCCATCAATAAATTCACATATCCATCTATCCATCCTTTCACCATGCATCCATCCTTTCACTTTTCCCCATCTGTCCATTCTTCATTCTACCATCCATTCACTCTTTGACTGCTAAATATTTAGATTCGTCCATCCATCCTTTCATCCCACTCACCACTCATTCTTTCACCCCTCCATCCTACTGTTCACTTTTTCTTCGTTCCCTTCCTTTTACCCCTCTTCACTTCTCTTGTTCTTTCTTCCCTCCATTTAACCATGTTTTGTCTCTCATTCTTAGTTTTCCTTATATTTCCCTCATGATCACTTTTTCTATCCCTCCCTGTCTCTTTGTTTTCCCTTATTTTCATTATTTCTCATTCTTTATTTCCTTTTGCTGTACATAACAGCCAACTAACACACCCTGCCTTAATATTTCCTGACAATATTATTATTCAGCACTTGATCTGCAGACCTGCAAAAAGAAGAGCCTCATAAATAACTAATTCAGGTTCATCACTCCATTGAGCCCACTAGAAGGCTCACTTAAGCTGCTTATGAGAGGGGTTTCCTACGTCACTGCTGTCTTATACCGCAGGTTCTTTTTGTAACAGAACTTGTTACTGATGATTATGTTTTTACAAGTTACTCACATATGTTGCACCTTTTATAATCACTGCAATGAACCTCTGCATCTGTTTTTGGAGAAACCTTATGTATTTTTTCACAGGTAGATATTAAGGGTAATGTTTTTGGAATTATTTTTGTAGCTAGGAGGTGAAGGATGATAGTCAACCACAAGTGGGATTCTGTCACATTTTTCTGCTCTTGGTATTCAAAATAAGTGCTTTCCGGAGTAACTGCAAAGATTTGTCAGTTTGTTGATGTATGATATGCAGAGGATAGCCTTGCATTTGAAATAATCTAGCAAGCTCCAGTAGATGCTCTTTACAAGTGTCCTCATTGATGTATATGTGCCTGATTCTGAGTGCCTTACTGTAGATGATGCTGAGTTTAGTGTGGAGCGGGTGACATGAAGTCTAGCATAGATTCAAATAACCATCTGTTGGCTTGCGGTATAGGTCAGTTACAATTTCATGTATATAAACGGTGAGTAGCACATCCAGAAAAGTAAGAGGATGCTTCTTTTTAGTATTGATGCTGGTGATTTTGATGGTAGGAGGGAAAATGTAGTAAGGATTTTCTGCCTCACACATCCCCCACACTTAGGTTAAAAATAAAAAAACAGGCAATGGGTGATGATGCCCCCAGCAAGACCTCCACTCCTTGTGGTACTGGTGCCACTCCTACAGTATTGCAAATCCCTTTAAAATATATATATATATATATATATATATATATATATATATATATATATACCCATCCCCACTCTGCATGAGCAGGTGCATCAACAGGAGGCAGGCAGAAGAGACAGTGGCAGTACAACAGACCAGGGAGGGAGGGAGGCAGCAGGGTCATGCACACAGAGAATGAGGGGGAGGGGCATAAGGAGGGGCATCTATGGATGAGAGTGGCATCACAACAGACCATGGGGATTGTTGGTATGAGCATAGTTACGTAGAATAGAGGGCAGTGGGGAGGGACAGGAGCAGCAACGGAAGGCAGTGGCAGCTAATTTTGTCTAGGAAACAGCTAGAAATATAGTTCAAAGACTCACTTTAATAACTATTAAAAATCCAATTTATAGGTAATTTCTAATTTTCATTAGCAATAAAAGAAAAGGTACATTTTTCTGATTAAAGCCTCTGGAAGTCCATATGCATGAGTCCCAAATGACTGCTGGCAGGTGATGAGGAGAGTTGTGAAAACTTCCCCAGACAGACCCGGGTGTGGGGAGGTGTTTCTGTTCCTCTGGCAGGATGACCATCTAGGCTGGGCCCAGGAACTTGAATAACTTCAAAGAGGCCTACCCTGTCACAGGCAAATTTTAGCTGACGCCCAGGCAAAGCCCTTCTTTGTTTCCCAGTAGGACACCAATCCTAGTGAGTGAGAAGCTGTCTCCAAAAGTCGTTTGAAATGACCACAGAGACAAGGTTGCTCATTTCCTTGGTCACACCTCTGGGGTGGGCACACAGGGGCTGCACAAGGGAAGAAGGATCTTGGATTTAGGCAGAAAAGGCACAGAGGGATTGTTTGCTGCAGGGCACACTAGACATACTCCAAAAGTGAGTAGGACCCCCCGGGGAACTTTTGCCTTATCGGTTAGAAAAGGGACAAGAGACACACCCACCCACAGGCTGGTACCAGGAATAAATGTGGCACCCACAATACCCTCATCAGAACACTACTGGACCTATGGAAGACAAAAGGAGAACTGTACCTGCAGTTGAGGAGACCTGAAAGGCTGTACTATCTCCCACTTGTATCCAGGGCAAAGAAGTGGACTCAAAATGTCAGTTAGCTAACTGCCTGTTAAGTTACAGAGCTACAAAAAGATGCAAGAAGCACCAGCTGACCAGTTCCAACTGAACCTGCTGGTGTATCTGCTGGAGTGGGTCTTGAAACCCGAGTGCAGTTTCTCGGGTTCTGGAACCCCGGGCTTGGGAAAAGTGTACTCCTGCTAACAGCCTGAAAATCCTAGGATTTAGAACTTTTTGGCTCCAAAGAGCCCCAGTAGACTGGGTCATGCCTACCAAGTCAATCTGATAAAGGTGTGTTACAGCAAGGCCAAAAATCATCATCGCTGCCTCTTTTCCCAGGGGATTCAAAATAATACACTGTGACAGTACCAACAAACATGGTGGCGGAATAGCCATCATTCACAAAGAGGACATCAACTGCACTTCAACCAGCGACACCCCACTAACGTCATGGAACACCTCAATTTTCAACACTAAGCAAGGCGAGGGGCCCTCACCTCCTGGCCCCCCCGGACCCTGCTCCATCTTCTGCAAGGACATCACAGATTTAATCTCCCCGGTAGTTATCCACTCTCACGACTTCCTCCTCCTAGGAGGCCTCAACTTCCACCTAGAGGACCTCTCCAACCCCAAAACCACAAACCTCCTTGAGATCCTGGAGAACCTCAGACTCTGCCAGCTAGTAACCGAGCCCACACACACTTCTGGACACACACTGGACCCAATTTTCTCCACCAGCAACAAAATGACCTACAGCCACACCAGTGAAATCACCTGGTCCGACCACTCTATAGTACACTTCCTCATCTCCTCCATTACCAAGCCCCTGACCACCCTCTCCAGCGCACCCCACAGAAGCTGGAACAAAGTATCAGAGGACCTCTGGACACACACCCTCAATGCATCACTACCTTCCCCCTCCCATAACTCTGATGAAGTTGTCAAAATCTTCAATACGTGGGTCACCCACTGTGCTGGGTCACCCACTGTGCTGAAAAAGTTGACCCCCTCAAACCCCCCGGACCCTGCAAATCTCCCCACTGAGCCAATAGGTTAACAGACTAAATTAATACCAAACAAAACTGCAAGAAACTGAAAAGGACCTGGCATGCATCAAGACCCCCTCCAACAGTGTAACTCTCAAAAGAGCACTAAACAAATACCACTCCAAACTAAACGACAACAAGAAAGAGGCCCTCAACAACCGCCTAAAAGCCAGCACCAATCACAGCAAGCAACTCTATGTCATAGTCATGGAGTTCAGCGACCCAACAGATAATGGTATCACCCCCTCCCAGGACCTCTGTGATTCCCTCGCAGAGTTCTTACACAACTAAATTGCAACCATATATGTGAACACTTCGACCCTTAACCTCTCCTTGATACCCCCAGCACTCAATACACCAGCAAAGACAACACCCCAGCCACCATCTCAATCTGTGAATCCCTTACTATTCCGACCACCGCCACCCTCATGAGCTCCATCCACTACGGAGCTCCAAGACACGCCTGCCCTCACCACATATTTCACAAAGAAACCAGCTCCATTAGCAAGAAACTCACCCCCATCCTGAATGCCTCCATCACCCATGCCTACCTTACCACCCCAATGAAGCATGCAGAATTCAAACCTTTTCTATAAAAAACCTCAGAGGACCTAAAAAATTAACCACCCATCTTGCTACTAACTTTACCAGCGAAAGTCCTAAAAAAAGCAATCAATATTCAACTGATCAACCATCTCAAAATCAACAACCTCCTGGATCCATTGCAATCAAGATTATGTGTCAACCATAGCACAGAAATTGCCCTCATAGCAGCCATGGAAGACATCAGAGCCTTCACGGCAAAACCAATGCTCTCGTCTGCAGCCTTTGACACCGTATCACACTACGGCTTCCACCAGATGGACAACCAAGGAAATGCCCTAGAAGGGATTGCCTCCTTTCTCACAGGCAGAACCCAAAGCATCCACCTTCCACCCTACTCCTAATCTCAAAAGAACATCATCTTCAGAGTCCCTCAAGGCTCCTCTCTGAACCCCATCCTTTTTGACACCTACGTGACCCCCCTAGCCACTCTGGTCAAATCTCATAACATGAGCATCAAATCCTACGTGAATGACACCTAACTCACCATGTCCCTTTCCTCCGCCCCAACCAACACAAAAAATAACTTCAACAGGTGCATGACCAGCATCGCCAGTTGGATGCAGAGCAAATGCCTCAAACTTAACACAGATAAAACTGAGGTACTCCTCTTTGGGCGCACCACCTCCCCCTGGGCCACAACTGGTGTCCTTCTCCCGAGCCCACAGAACATGTAATACTTCTAGGCATTATTCTCGACAGCAATCTATCCATTAGGAAACAGGTGAATGCCGTCCCTCCCACATGCTTCCACATCCTCTGCATGCTGAAGAAAATCTTCAAATGGCTCCAGACAGACACTAGAAACATGATCACCCAGGCACTCATCCCTGTCTGGACTACGACAACACCCTCTATGTAGCGATCAACGCCCAACTCCCAAACAGGCTCCAGACAATACAGAGCACGGCCACCAGGCTCATCCTCGACCTCCCGAGATGGGTCCACATGACAACCCACCTCACAGCATTGCACTGGCTCCCCGTCGGCAACACTACCATTTCAAACTCCTGACCCACACTTACATTTCCCCCCACAACGAGGGCCCAGCCTGCGTTAACCAGAGCGAACTTCCACCAGCCTACAAGACAGCTTCGCTCCTCCTCCGTCCACCTCGCCCACTTCCCTCGAGTCATCAGAAGCAGAAGCTGCAGCCAATCCTTTTTCCCACTTGCCCTGAAACTCTGGAATGACGTTCCCCTACCTCTTCGATCAGCACCCACAATACTGGAGTTCAGAAAAAAACTGAAAACCTGGCTTTACAACAAATAGCTAGGAGCAGCAGAATGTTCCCCCCACAGCTCCTAGAGACCCTCATGGGTGATAAGTAGTGCTCTATAAATACTGTTTGATTGATTGATTGTTTGAAGATGCAGGTTGCCTCCAATTAGAGGTTTTCAACAGCAGAAATCCATTTCAGGAGTACATTGTAGTGCAGTGTATCTGACCTCCTGCAATCCTGTTCAGCTACAGTTTGCAGCCATGTCCCACAGCAGGATTCTGAGGTCCCAAAAAGTGACTGTATTGTAATCAAAAGTAAAAGTCTTCACTGGACGAAGGTGTCAAAAGCCTCCAGCTGGCACAGGACCTTCCTTAGGCATGAATTCTTAACTTCTCCCACTCAGAGCTTTCCTGCCATCGCTTCACCAGGACCTCAACCAATGGCTATCTGGCATTGTGGAGCCCTTTTCAGCCACAGCCTGCTGCCTCGCCCCACCGAGAATTTATTACATACATTTCAGAGACTCATGGCCTGATTCTGAGTTTGGTGGTGTGAGAGCGGGGTGACATGCCACAGCCTCGCTCCCAAACCATGAAAGCTCACCACTGGTTGCCCGCCAGATTACAAGTTTTCTTGTTGTCTGGCGCTTGGTCCTTTGGCGTTCCCATGGCAATGCCTTTGAAAAAGACACCGCCAGGGGAATGCCAAAGCCCATTCCTGCACGCCATGGACTCTGCAGGCCATGCTGTGCAGGAAAGGGTTGCCAGCACACAGGGGAGCAACCCTTCCTGCATGCATCCCATGTCCTGAGACACCAGGGGGGCATTCTCTCACTGCCAGCCTTTTCATGGAAGGCTCACCGCCATGAAAACTCTAGCAGTGAGGAAACTTGTAATATGCTTGACGGTCACGCTATGGCACCACCAGCATATTATTACCTTACACCACTGCAACACTGCCAAAATAAGGCGGTCAGACCGCCAGTGCAGTGGTAGCTATTGTGTCACCACAGGGTTGGCAGTCATATGGACTCCAAAACTTGTAATCTCCCCCAAAATCTGAAGGTAAAACGTCCAACTGGGTTGAATCTGGTTTCTGTACAATTTAAGGCCATTGCAATTGGCCTTAAATTGCACCTTGGTCCCGGTCATGTGCAACCAGATTGCCGCAGTTGGTGCTTAAAGCTTTTTGGTGATATTTTTATTTCAACATTTTTTAAATCATAATTCCAGTTCCCTTTATTGGATTTTTTTCATTTTGGACATTACATTTTTGTTTATTTTTATAAATTGGATTGGAGTTTTTAGTGTGTTGCATTTTCAACTTGTTGACTGGTTTGCTACTTCTAAATGCGTATCAGACTTTCTTTTGTTAAGCCGGTTTTCTTTCTGCCTTAGCTAGTAGAGGATGAGCTCAGGTCTCAATTTCTAAAACCTTTACTGAACCAAGCAAGACCAGCGATAGTATTAATTGTGGTGTACTACCATCCATGCAACCTAATAATCAACTTCCTCACAGGCACGCACACAGAGAACAGGGAAGCAGAGGCAACAATGGAAGGCAGTAGCAGCACTGGGCCAGTGGCAGCACAACAAGCCATGGAGGGAAAGGGCAGGGTAACAAACAGAGAATGGGAAGGTGGGGCAGGAAACAGAGGTCAGGTGGCATTGGCACATAACCAGTCAGGGATGGAGGGGGCAGGGGTTTGCACATGGAGAATAGGGGGCAAGAGGCAGGGGCAAGATGCTGACCACAGGTCACAGGTAGGGGGGAAGTGGCAGCACAGGTGACCACAGAAGACAGACTGTATAGGTTGGCCTCCAGTGAATGGTGGGCCTGAGCGACATATCCACTGTGCATGTGTTTCAGCCATGCATAGTGGGATGTTGGGTGGATATGACCCAAATATGTCAGAAATTCACTGAAAAAAATAACGATTCAAAGTGACATTATATAGTTAGACATGGTAATAGGGTCTTAGATTATGTTTTTAAAAAACTAAAAATTCTCTGAAATAAACTTTATATACTTCATATATAACTTTATTTTAAGGTGTTGAAATGAATTAAAAACAAATGTTAAAAAAACCAAAAATAAACCTGAAATTCAGTTCCCGTTCAGCGAGCTAACTATAACTTGCACTCCAACATGCACTGATTATGAAATTACATATTGTATCACTCATGACATGGTAAATGGTAACAATGAGGATATCACTGATGACATCTCAAATGACATAATTGATGACATCATCCATGCGACTGCTCCTCAAATTACTCTATAAACCACTAGACTTTTAAGAAAAAAAGGTAGGCCGTAAATTGCCCACAAACATATACAACATAGATTGACTTTAGGCACATGTTTACATGTTCAAAATAGAAATAGTGTGGTCCTGGACATAAGTCTGATTCAGTATAGTAAAAGATATATGATGCACAGTTTAACTATGAGTAAAGTTTTAAGTACAAACAATAATTCATTTAAACAACGTAGAGGCTAAGCGTGACTAAAGTGAGTTGAAGAAGTAAGTTACAAATAGGTTGTGGCTTAAATCAAAGTGCTCATCCAAAAATATGTGAGACAAACTAAAGCTAATCCATACAATAAGATATTCATCCGTGGATTTCTGTGCATATGCTGACATTAAAGAGAGGTCATATAATGCTACAAACAATTTCTATGCAAGCTGCATATTTATAGGGTGCAGATATTTATTTCCAGAAGTTGAATGACATTTCTGAGACATTATACATTATTGAGGAATGTATAATGCATCATTTCCCAAACTGGGGGTCGCAAACCTATTTTTAGTAGGTCAGGAAAGTAGGAGCAATAAATAAAGATGCCTTTAAATTCTTGGGCATATTTATAATTATTTCACACAGTGCATCCAGCCACCTTGCTGCCCTGCATGAAAGGGCAGTAATGCATCTTATTTAACATATGGCTTTTCCTGTCCTTTCCTTGCACTGGCGCACAATGTGCTGCCTAACTTCAATGCAGACACCCTTTTGGCATGGTGCAAGGGTTCCTGTGTTGCACATGGGATTGTTTTTGTGCAGGAAGGGACACATTGCTGCACAAAAATAATCCTCTAGGGCTTTTTCCTCTCTTTCACACATAGAAAGAGGAATAAACGAGGAGAAATTAAGATATTTTGACACATTCTCAGGTCTACAAATATTGGCAAATCTGGGAATGCACCACATTCCATGGGTGGATGCGTGGAACACCCACATTCTGCCCTTGGAACGCCTCCCTAGGGCAGAGTAACGCAATGCCGCGATTTGCACTGCGTTTCATTACCCTAGATTTATCAAACACGCAGCGCCATGCACGGTGGCCTTGTGTGGCTTGATAAATTGGATTCAGTAGTTGCTTTTCCCTTGTGCCCCCTTGCGTGGTGCATGGTGACACAAATCAATGATAAATCTGCTCCTCTGTGTTTATTTTGTCACATTTGTTGGTGCTTCGAAATCCAAGGTCAAATAACAGGCTATGTCTTCTGACAAATTGCTGCTTATTAATTTAACATCGGATTGTAGTGTACTTTTCTTTCTCTGACTGGAAAAGTGAAAGGAGTTTTAAAGTGAATTATATGACAATCTTGCTTTAGTAGCAACTGTGTAAGAAAAAGGCTGTAGGGTGTTGTGTTTTAGCAACACACAACAAGATGTAAATACCTGTAAATGAACTGCATGCATTTAGCAGTTAGGAAAGCAAAACCCAAGCACAAGTAATTCTGATGTGTGATAGAAACTGAGGTTTTAATAGCATAAAAGCAATTCAAGACACTAGACTCGGTGATGCACAAATTATACATATTCACAGAAAATCAATTTGCACACATAATCAGTTGTGTGCTATATAGTTCTAGCAATTAAACTGTATATCTGTGCAAAGTTAGCTGCCATTTCAATGGACAACGTGTTGTCTGTAAATGACAATGTATCACCATGATGCTTTAGTTGCATACAAAAATTGCCCCTCCTCATGTCCATTAAAGTAAACTGGGTCGCAGATTTTTGCCATTCTAAACAGTGGGTCATGGTTCTAAAAAATTTGGGAATCTCTAGTAGAATGTATGGCTGACTCACAAACAGTTCAAGTCACAGTATGATTGTGAGCATTGTTAGTGTATGGCATTCTGCTCCTTTCAGGAATATGTGTAAGGTATTTTTAGAAACTACGGAAGGTTGCGAATAGGACCTGGTTGTGCATGCCTTAACAGTGGCTAAAGCAAAGACGTAAGGCTGTTGACTTAAAATTCTAGATCAGATTAGGGATTTAACAGGTTGTCTCACCAAACATTCTTCTGAATGGTAATGCAGGTTCAATAAATTGCTGATGAGTTAATATCTACAGAGATAATATGTGTCTCATACACCTAAATTCCAGTAAAAAAATCACAAACATAATATTTACTTAATGAGGCTACTTTATGGATATAATTTTGTCCTGTGTGTTGGAAGAGATTATGCCTAATAGCACTACACAGAGGAAATTTACTGCGAATGGAGCATAATTATGGCAAGTGGCATAATGCATTAATTTCGACAAGTTAATGTAAGAAGTGTAATGCAAAAGTCTTGAAAGTATGCAAATTGCACCATAATTTAAATTCACCCAGGCTTAGGGATAACAGATTTTAGTCACAATATAAGTTAAATGTTGGTGCTGTTATACTCATTTTAGTAATTCTGGTTAGTTATCAGGGGATTTTACCCTGTGAAAAATGCTGACCCTCTGCTGGGAATTGATTAACCATGTTTGAGAGAAAAAACATTTTCTCATAGAAGTTAAAGAAGAGATTATGAAAGTGGATCCAGAAGCTAAAATGAGAGCACATTTTCTATTAATTATCTTTCGCACTCATGTGAGAATAAAATATGATCATCTGAGGAAAACATTTACTTACAACAGCTGCAGAAGCCTGTGAGTTGATTCTCTAGTGTTCTACTGCAGCTTCCCACAATGTTCTAATGAATAACTAGAGAGCACATATTCTAAATGATGGCAAAAGTGTGGTACACCTTACTTAATCGCATAATTTCTAGGGAGTGTACACCAACTTCTTAGTTCTGTACTAAGTGAGAGTAGACCATGCCTGGACGCAGCAAAGAAGAAAAGGGTCTCAGCAAAGGGGGCGCCAAGAGGCAAAGGAAGGGGCTTCGGGATATCAAACAGGGCAGCACGAAGCCTGCTAGGAGGAGTCAAGCACATCTCTAGCCTCCTCTATAAGGAGACATGCAATGCGCTCAAGGTTTTTCCAGAGAATTTATACGGGGATCACTGACACAATATCGTGGCAAACAGAAACATATTGGAAAATAAAAATATTGTTGACAATAATATCGTCCAAAATAGACAAGTATATTGTTTTAAAAAAAAAGATTTTAAAGTAGTCTATGTTAAATATTTTAATATATAAATGCAATCTAATGTAACTTAAATATATTCCACTAATATTCAATACTTTATAAAAATATATAATGTAACATAATTATTCAAATTTAGTTTTTTTACATCATACTAATTGGTGTATATTTTTAAATGTAATCTATACTAATATAATAAAGAGAGAGCCCAAACCTTTGAGGCGGGTAATCTCAGGAACCACAGCACCAATCACAACACCCAATACAGCGTTGGAAAGGGCAGTTGCAGCAGAATGACATAGGCTATGCAGATGCCCGCCATATACATTTAAAAGGTAAAAGAACCGTGCCAGCAAAGTAGTCCCTTGTGGGTGTGTCTGCAGTGTGCTGTGGGCGTGTGCTGGCGGCGTGACAAACGCTGGGGGCGTGTGGTACGTTCCGCCCTTCATGCCATGTCTCATATCGTGTCCTAATCCCACCCTGCTCCCTGTAAATACCCCTGCACCCCATAATCATAACCCACCCTTACTCCTTAAAATACCCCAACACCCTTAAACACTAACCCATCTTAACCCTATAAATATACCCTGTACCCCAAAACCCAAACCTATCCCTAAACCCTAAAAATACCCATGTACCCCAAAACCCAAACCTAGCCCTGAACCCTATAAATACCCCTGTACCTCAAAACCCAAACCTACCCCTGAACCCTAAAAATACCCCTGTACCCCAAAACGCAAACCTAGCCCTGAACCCTAAAAATACCACTGTACCCCAAAACCCAAACCTAGCCCTGAACCCTAAAATACCCCTGTACCCCAAAACCCAAACCTAGCCCTGAACCCTTAAAATACCCCTGTACCCCAAAACCCAAACCTACCCCTGAACCCTAAAAATACCCCTGTACCCCAAAACCCACACCTAGCCTTGAACCCTAAAAATAACCCTGTACCCCAAAACCCAAACCTACCCCATAACCCTAAAATACCCTTGTACCCCAAATCTACCCCTGAACCCTTAAAATACCCCTGTACCCCAAAACCCAAACCTACCCCTGAACCCTAAAAATACCCCTATACCCCAAAACCCAAACCTAGCCCTGAACCCTAAAAATAACCCTGTACCCCAAAACCCATACCTATCCCTAAACCCTAAAACTACCCCTGTACCCCATAACCCAAAACTATATTTGAACCCTTAAAATACCCAAACACCCCAAAACATATACCTCAGTACCCCAAAACATATACCCCTATACTCATACTTACCTTATCCAAACATTAAAAAAAACATGATTTTACCATTCATGCATTTACAACAATTTTGTTGAAAATGTATGCGTGGTAAAAGCATATAAAATGTAATGCCATGCGCTATATTTGGCATTGCGTAGTCATGGTACTTTCGTAATGAAAGTATGCGGAGTGATGGTATGCCGAAAGAAAGTTGCGGAATAATGTGTGTTTACCTCCCCCGGTAAGTACATTGGTGGCACGGCGGCCCACATCTCCAGCAAAATACTCATATTTTTTCACCACCCATTTGAAAAATGCCCAGGTCTCTCTCATTGATGGCCAACACCGACATACACTTTTAGACACACCTCCCGCCACAAGTTCTAGAATTGCGAACTTTAGAGCTGGGGAGCTACGTTCGAATCTCGGCATCAGCTCAACATCCTGTGATTCCAGGCAAATCGCTTTGTCTCCCCGTGCTGACCACAAATGAATGTCGAGTTCGAGCTATATAATATTGCAAGTTAAAATAAAGTAGGGAAACTCGAGTTCACACACTACTGAACGCGCACTCTTAAGTTCATCAGCAGTGCACTGTGAATCGGAGCGTTTCACAGGCCTGTCACAGATAAGAAATGCTATCAAAACGAAATCCTACAAAACAATATACTACTGGCCGGCAGCAATTCATACCCAGACAACGTCGGGACGGGCTGCTAGTACTATATATATATAGTGCGTCATGTGACCAAGGCCTCTGTGTAGGCCGAAACATTATGCTGACGAGGTGTGCCTGAAAATAAAAAACTCACCTGCATTCTGGGTCTTCCGTTTCTTCTTCTGCTGCGGTTCCTGATGGTGGGCGTGCTGCTGATTGGAAACGAACGGATAAATATATATATATATATATACACATATAAATATTCAAATACCGGTTCCAATAACTGACTGCTCAGACCCATGAGAAGTGGCACACACACCGGCGGAGCGCGCCGGTACTTCAATCCAAATACCAGTTCCAATAAGTTGTGCTCTCATCCAATATAGACTCCACGACAATATAGTTTCCAAGGATGTTTATTCACAATGCGTTTCGGCTTACTGCAAAGGCTTGTTCCCGTGAAAAATGTGCATTGGACTAGTCGCGATCATGTGGCGGACTAGCTAAAATCTGATTGGATTTGAGGTCAATGTATGCCGTACATTCGCTTGTATCCTCTTCTGTGGCAGGGATCGCGTGCAATAATGTATTGTTAACCAGCCACAGAGATAATTCTCGCTGGTATGCATTAAGATTATGGCATATGTCTACAACATATTTCAAATCAATTAGTGGTCAAATAAAATGCCAGGCAAGCATTACCAAGATTTTTGAGCACGCAGCGTGTATTAAACAGTGGGGCTCACCTCCCATAATTCTTTGAATTGTAACTGTGATTCAGCTCTGTTACATGAATGCACATGTCTGAGTATCTTTTGTATTATGTTATATTATATAATGTACCATTATAATATGGCCGCCAGTGATTGAACAAGTCTAACTAAAATATTAGTAAAGACAGTCCCATGTCGAGTTCTACTCGCGATTCCCGAATGCTTTATCAGTTGTTTGGAAATGCAAATTTTTCATGTGAACAACTGTGGCCTCTTTCCATTCTGGCTCGTGCCAGGTGGCGACTGGTGACCCCAGAGAGGAGACGTCTACCACGTGGTCTCCATGCACTAATTGCACTGAATGGATTGTGAGTGAATAGACAGCTGGGTGTGGCTGGAGCAGCCTTAGATGCGAGCTGGTTCTGAAGGAGTCAGCGTGGCGGCTGGGCTCAACTCCTTGGTGCTGAGAACTGTGGGCCATCCAAAACACGTGACACGACGTGAGGTCTGGTGGCTGGGCTTGACTTCTGTGTGCCGAGGGCTGTGGGGCGCCCAAAACACGAGTTACGGCGTGAAGTCTGGCGGCTGGGTGCCGAAGACTGCGGGCCACCCATTCCGCGAGGTGTGGCGTGAGGACTGAGGCAGCAGGGGAGCTACCACCTCCCTGCCGGTGCTACATGAACCGGATTGCTAGAGTGGATCGGTGCTACTGTGATTCCCAGCCTGGGTGCGTCAGCGGGAGAGGCCCCTGAAACACCTAGTGAGTCAGCGACTGGCAGGATGACCGGTGTGAGCCCACCATTCCTCCTCCCTGCCATACCTGCACCTGGGGCATCGCCTGATTTCACCCAGTAGACTCCCAACTGGCTATCGATAATCCAGTGGGCCAAGTGACCACGATCCATAATCGATCCGCCCACGAGCAGGGAAGCTGCGGAAATAGTGCAGAGGGAAAGACCAGCAGATCTAGGTAGCTGCAACTGCTGTGACCTGTGTCAGTGGGAGAGAAAATGCAAGGGCCTTGTGCACCATGGACCTCAAGTTGGACGTACCCTGCAACTTGAGGAGGAGCCACTGCTGGGGAGCTGGCTGCTGCATAGATGTGTCGCAATCTGGACCTCCCCCTTGACCCTGCTCCCCACTGTACAACCAGCCAGACGAATATACCCAGTGAATGGTTATCACCCCATATCTTTGTGGAACAATGCGTTGTGGGGGTCCTTGCCCACCTTATAGCATTACAATCTGATGGCAATGCCGCGGTGGTGGTCTCTCTCATCTGGCGGGTTGCCAGTGCCAGGACCACCGGCAAGCGAGGTCTGAACCACCTGACATCTCTATAGCTAACACCAGACACTGCAATGACATGCGGGCGTGGGTAAACAGATATATTATCGATTCTAAAATATCGACTGGACATAAATCGAGGTAAAAATATAGACTAGACAAAATATCGACCAGACATAATATAGACTACAAAAATATCGAGTAATATCGATATTAATAGCCAAAATATCGAATCAAAAATATAGACTAGACATAATATCGACTAGATAGAATATAGACAACCAAAAAATCGAAAATAAGGTAAGTTTTAAATAATTGTGTAATATAAATATGTAGCGGGTTGTGGGTTTATAGGGGAATAGGGTGGGAAGTGATTTAATTATAATTAATTAAATCTGTAATATAATTGTAATTGTTAATTAATTATTAATTGTTAATTAATTAAAATATAATTGGTAATTAATAATAAATGATTAATTGATCAATAATTAATTTTTAGTAAATTATTTTCTGTAGCAGGTTGTGGGTTTATAGGGGAATAGGGTGGGAAGTAATTTAAATATAATTAATTATGTAAAATAATTATAATTGTTAATTAATTATTAATTGGTAATTAATTAAAATATAATTGGTAATTAATAATAATTGATTAATTGATAAATAATTAATTTTTAGTAAATTATTTTCTGTAGCGGGTTGTGGGTTTATAGGGGAATAGGGTGGGAAGTAATTTAATTATAAATAATTAATTATGTAAATTAATAATAATTGTTATTTAATTATTAATTGGTAAATAATTAAAATATAATTGGTAATTAATTATACATATTTAATTGATAAATAATTAATATTTAGTACATTATTTTCTGTAGTGGGTTGTGAGTTTATAGGGGGATAGGGTGGGAAGTAATTTAATAAAAATTAATTAATTATGTAATTTAATTAAAATTGTTAATTAATTAACAATTGTCCATTAAATAAAATGTAATTGGTAAATAAAAGTAATTGGTATTGGAAATTAAATTTAATTGGTAATAATATTTCTATTAATTATATTTATTTATGAAGTTTTTACTTTTTCTACTGTTGCACTCACTGGAGTGGGAATAGTAATTTTTACCCCTACGCTATCCATCGTTTTCCCTACTGTTGCACCCACTGGTGTGGGAATAGTAATTTTTACCATTACGCTATCCAACGCTTTCCCTACTGTTGCACCCACTGGAGTGGGAATAGAAATTTTTTCCCCTACGCTATCCAACGCTTTCCCTACTGTTGCACTCTTTGGAGTGGGAATAGTAATTTTTACCCCTACGCTATCCAACGCTTTCCCTACTGTTGCACCCACTGGAGTGGGAATAGTAATTTTAACCTCTACACTCTAGACCTGGCGTTAGACAAATATTATCTGTGTCACCTCAAACCTTAGAAATTGTTTAGAACTTGTAAGAGTGTTATGTTGTATGAATGAATAAGTGTGTATGTTAGCTGGTATGTGTCAGACAGGGAGTGATATTTCTTATTATAAATCAATTGTTTTTTTTTAATACGTTGTAAAAATTTATGGTATCGCTCAATGAACCATTAATAATGTTCGGACTATGATTTATGTCCATGAATTGATGTACACATAAGAAAGTAAAAAAAGAAAAAAAGAATTTTAAAATATTTTTGATACATTACAAAAAAGAAAAAGAAATAAATTTGTAAAAACAAGAGAATTGATTTTGTTGTACCTATGTTTAACTTGAAGGTCATTTGACGTAAGGTGTGAGCTTTTGCCATTTATGAAATTATGAACTGACCACGGGGGAATATCAGTATATATCCTTTCATACTTGTTGTCCTCTCTTTTCCCTGGTCACTAAAGTAAATATAGAGGGGGTCCCAAATTTCATGTAATAAAAATAGTAATTTGTACCCCTACGCTATCCAACGCTTTCCCTACTGTTGCACCCACTGGAGTGGGAATAGTAATTTTAACCTCTACACTATCCAACGCTTTCCCTACTGTTGCACCCACTGGAGTGGGAATAGTAATCTTTACCCCTACGCTATCCAGCGCTTTCCCTACTGTTGCACCCACTGGTGTGGGAATAGTAATTTTTACCATTACGCTATCCAACGCTTTCCCTCTGTTGCACCCACTGGAGTGGGAATAGAAATGTTTACCCCTACGCTATCCAACGCTTTCCCTACTGTTGCACTCTTTGGAGTGGGAATAGTAATTTTTACCCCTACGCTATCCAATGCTTTCCCTACTGTTGCACCCACTGGAGTGGGAATAGTAATTTTAACCTCTACACTATCCAACGCTTTCCCTACTGTTGCACCTACTGGAGTGGGAATAGTAATCTTTACCCCTACGCTATCCAGCGCTTTTCCTACTGTTGCACCCACTGGAGTGGGAATAGTAATTTTAACCCCTACGCTATCCAGCGCTTTCTCTACTGTTGCACCCACTGGAGTGGGAATAGTAATTTTAACCCCTACGCTATCCGGCGCTTTCCCTACTGTTGCACCCACTGGAGTGGGAATAGTAATTTTAACCCCTATGCTATCCAACGCTTTCTCTACAGTTGCACTCTTTGGAGTTGGAATAGTAATTTTAACCCCTACGCTATCCAACGCTTTCCCTACTGTTGCACCCACTGGAGTGGTAATAGTAATTTTTACCCCTACGCTATCCAGCGCTTTCCCTACTGTTGCACCCACTGGGGTGGGAATAGTAATTTTTACCCCTATGCTATCCAACGCTTTCCCTACTGTTGCACCCACTGGAGTGGGAATAGTAATTGTTACCCCTACGCTATCCAACGCTTTCCCTACTGTTGCACTCTTTGGAGTTGGAATAGTCATTTTTACCCCTACGCTATCCAACGCTTTCCCTACTGTTGCACCCACTGGAGTGGGAATAGTAAATTTTATCCCTACGCTATCCAACGCTTTCGCTACTGTTGAACTCACTAGAGTTGTTACAATAAATTTTAACCATTTTTCTATGCTACGGTAAAAATATATATATATGTATTATTTTTGTTATATTTTTTTAATTTACATTAATTATTTATTAATATCTGTCTCCAGCTGAACGCAACAAAGACGGAGATTATGATCTTCGGTAAGCAAGCGGAACTCTGGGGAGATGCGTGGTGGCCTTCAGAGTTTGGTCCCACCCCAACTCCGGTCTCGGAGATAAAAAACCTCAGGGTGTGGTTAGATCCCACTCTCAGCTTTGTCTGCCACACCAAGCGCACTGCTGCCTGCTGCTTTGGCGTTTTGCATAGCTTAAGACCTGTGCTAAAAAATTTCGATGCTTCGTCCAGGCAGCTTATTGTGCAGGCGACGGAGATTTCTCGGCTCGATTATGCCAGCTCCCTTTTGGTAGGGTTAAATCAGGCCGAAATCACTCGTCTTCAACGCGTGCAGAATGCGGCCGCTAGAGCAATAGTGGGGCTACCTAGGCACTGCTCTGCCGCGAGCACTTTGCGCTCTCTCCATTGGCTGCCGATCAAGCAGAGGATCCAATTTAAAGTACTCTGCATGTCTCATAAGATCCTCAAGGGATCCCCTGCTCAGATTCTTTTGAATCTTTTGTCCTTTTATGTTCCTGCTCGTTGCCTGCGTTCTTCGGACCTTGAATTTGCAGTCGTCCCCCGGTTTAAGCGCAGCCGTGCCGGCGGCCGTTCATTTCGAGTACGTGCTGCGGCTTTGTGGAACTCCCTTCCTGTAGAGATTCGTACCCTCGGTGAGCTGCTCTCGTTTCGCAGGGCGGTTAAGACCTTTTTATTTCCCTAACCTGTTTTCCGTTGTTCTTCCTTCTTAGCTGTGTTATGTTGGTACCTTGGCAGGCGCCAGGACGCTCCTTCGCTGGAGCAGCTGTGCGCGTTACAAATGCTCCTAACAATATTACATTTATTTAATAATTTTAACTAAGTTTATATTAAATATATCTATTATTATATTAGTTTTAACTTAATTTAAAGATATTTAAAAAAAACGATATTTTGACAGTCTATATTTTTGTAACTCGATATTTTTGAGTCGATATTTTAGTACTTACCTGTTTGAAGATAGGCAGTCGATATTTTGTCCCTCGATATTTTTTCCTCGATATTTTTGTATCTCAATATTTTTGTGGTTGATATAATGTCAGTGATCCGCGGGCGTGGGTCGGGCAGACTAGACATGGGCAAACCAGATGCTAGACAGTCCAAACTTAAACTCCTTCTCCTGATTTTGACAACAAGACTTATAATGCTATCCTACCTTGGGCAGAGATTGCACAAGTCGGGAATTCAGTCTAAGCGTGGGTTACCAAATTTACAAATTAATCAATTGCAGATCAGTATTGCCATGAACAAATATTGCAAACACAAAATTTAAAATTTCATTCATTTATTAATTTTTTTTTGTTAAAAACACTAATACATTATATCATATGTATTCTGCAGACAATTCTATGCACATCAGTATAAAATGTTTTTCAACTCTATTTAAAAAACAATTCCTAAATACTACTATTAAGCATTGTTGCATAAATCTCAATATACATCATATTTCTCAAACATACATAGCACACTATCTCATTCCATCAATGTACAACTTGTTTATTACACATAGAGAACAAAATGTCGACGCGGCGTTTCGGTGCCTCACACAATCTTGCACCTTCTTCAGGACTTGTTCATTAATATAGTATCCAGGGTTATATTTCCTTCCTGGCACTCCCTTGTCACTTTTCGGAGTGGGTTGTCTGCAGTTATTATGCTATCAAACAGTATTTATGATGTGTCATCTTCTTTATTCTTTAGAGTAGCTATGTTTAATACACATCCAGGTTGATTAAAAAAGAGAGGGACCAACTTCTCAGAAGACACGTGAAGCAGGAAGACGCCGCGCAGTTCAGCTACTTTAAACAATTGGCAGGCAATCCACAAAAACTGCAATATAGTGGCCCTTGTTTCCATACTTAAAAGAAATAAGAAAGTGGAATTCAAGTTTAAAAGCAGGTTCTTGCACTAACCAAAGATTAAATAGTGTGAGAAGAGCATTGAACAGTAAGCTCCCAGAGGCGTCTTCCTATCATCACAAGACATCAAGAGATAGGACCGGATTGAAGTTGGTCCCTCTCTTTTTTAATCAATCAACCTGGATGTGTATTAAACATAGCTACTCTAAAGAATAAAGAAGATGACACTTGGAATAAAGAAGATGGAACCTGGAGTGGGAATATTTTGCCAACCCTGAACCACGCACGTCGACATTAGAATTAAACTTACACTTTATGGGGAGGAAGCTGATAGGAAAGCTAACTACCTTGGCAAAGAGGCACGAGCGAGGAGATATGGGGAGGGCGACCATCCTGGGAAGATGCTGGCAGGCAGGCTTGCTGCGCAAACCCCATGAATCGACAAACATGGATGAACTACGGGGCTAGATGCCCGGCTTATTTCTTCCTCGACAGAGCTGCCTGAGGTGATGTCCGCCTTCTATAGTTGCCTGCACACAGCAGGTGTGGTGGAAGACCCTGCAGCGCTGAAGGAGCTCTTTGACTCCATTCAGTTATTGTGGCTAGACCAGGCGTACAGAAACTACCTGGATACTCCGGTCACCCCTGAGGAGATCGCACGAGTGATCGTGAGCCTTCCAGATGACAGTGCACCTGGGCTTAATGGCCTTACGCTGGCCTTCTATAAAGAATGCCCCTCTGCTCATTCCACATTGGATAGAAATGTATCATGAGTTGCTGGAGGCGGGACTCCTACAACCCTCACTTCGAGGGGCAGTAATTGTAACGATCTTGAAACCTGACAAGCTCGCAGAACTTTGCGACTCGTACTGTCTCATATGGTTAATCAATATTGACAATAAAATATACGCGAAGGTGCTGGCGAACCGCCTAGTGCCCCTTCTACCATTGATAGTCCGTCCAGATCAGTCGGGCTTTACTGTTGGCCGCACTACATCACACAATCTACGCACCATCTTCGTGGTTATGCATCACCTACACCCAGACATAAAGGCAGTGGCGGCCTTATTGGACGCCACCAAAGCGTTTCATTCAATAGAATGGTCTTTTCTCTTTCTACTGCTTGGCCGATTGGGGCTAAACTCTGAGTACATCCTTAAAGTATGCCTTTTATACACTCTCCCAATGTCACGTATACGATTAAATGGAGGGGTCTCAAAACCAATAAATATCACCCAAGGCACAAGACAGGGATGCCCACTATGCCCCCACTTATTTGCCTTTGCCATAGAACCGTTTGGCAGCCAGGCTGCAGCAACATCATGAAGAAAGGGGCATTGGCTTTGGGAATAGGGGCCTAATAGTATCCATGTAGGCCGATGACGTGGCCCTTTATGTCAGAGATCCTATAAACAATCTGGAATCAGTCATACGTGAGGTGATACATTATGGCGGGCATTCTGGTATCCATATTAACTGGTCTAAATCAATTTTATTCCCCCTGACAGACACCACTCAACCATATATCACTGAATACCACCTACAATGGGCATTGGAACCAGTCAAATATCTGGGCACATGGCTTATTAGAGACCCAGAGGAGGTATGGAGAACTAATTACGGTAGGGCAATGCACTGGCTAGAGGCCCGAATTCAACTATGGATTAAACCCCTGTTGCCACTGGCGGGCCATATAGCCATTGCTAAAAAGGTTGTATTTCCGAAGCTCTTGTACTTATTTGTTAGTATACCGAACCCTCTCATGGCCAGTTCTTCAAAAGGTTGCGATCTAACTTGATAGCGCTTGTGTGGGCCGGTATGGATTGCCTACGAACCGTTGACTCTGCCGTCGCATCGTGGAGGCCTCGGGGTGCCCGATATGCAGTTATATGCACTTTACAGCCAAGCGCAATTCTTCCATCACTGGGTGCACCCTACTCCCTTCCAGCCGCATGTTGCGTTAGAACATAACCAGGCAATGCAGCTGCGGACTGCGGTATTTCAACATCATACAATTCTTAAAAAGGAGATCAACACCATAGAGTGTCTACGATGGGCGTCGTGGGGCATTCCCAAACGGACAGGCCGCCTGATGCTGTTCGCACCTGCAGCTCCTGTAAGAGATAGCAGTCTGTTAGACTCGCCATTGCAGGACGGAGGGGCTGCGCGGCAGAGAATTCCTCATGTAAGAGACAGAGCAGATATAGGTGGAGATTATTGGCTGGAGGTTTGTGAACAGCAATTTGTGAGTACTTAAAGTGCTCTACTGAAGAACTACTTTATATACTCAAAACTGCTTTTGGTTAAACAGGCCCACTCAAAGATGTTGGGAGAAGCCAGCAGGGGAAACAGGGAGAATACGCTACATCAGAAGACAGTGTCCATCACCCATCAGACAGGATTGTCCTCACTTTTCTTGACATTGGGGAGTTGTATACAGCATCGTCTACACCCAGAGTGATTTATTGGAGGAGTCTTCAGGCCCTTCGATATGCTCTGTACATAGGAAAGGATGGAGATTCCCGACCGTCAGAACCCTAGATATTTGAACTTGATACATCCATTTCCCACAAGGTCCATCTGGCACGGACGCCACTGGACCTTCATTGGCCGGATTCAACAAAAGCAAATATGGAAACCTCAGAACTACTGCATTATGATAACTACAGCTAGCACCCATTAGAATTAGCCAGTAAAAATTAAGGATTAGGTTCCACTCTTGGAAAATACTTTCTTCACTATCTTCTTGTCCTGCTGTTTCAGTGGAACCATCAATCTACCCTGTATAACCTGACAAAGGCTCTGCCGAAACGCGCGTAGTGTGTCAACATACCGCCAGATGTCTTACTATTTCCAGTCATCTCCTGTGTGCATGATGCACAGAATAATGTTGTTCACTCAAATGATGTGACTCTACTGACAAAAAAGAGAACTGAATAATATTTAGATTGGATTGATGTGTCATTTATGTATTCACTGGAAACGTGTGACAACGGTTACTATCTTTTTAACATTTCTGTATATATGTATCGCTTTATATAAAAGTGTTTATATTTTTTTTTAAATCTACACAAAAAAATATGTTGAATAAATAATTTGATAATATTAGTGTATGCATCATCGTAATTGTTTTTTCCACTTAGAAGCCATTATATCCCACTTGTCATAGATTTTTTTGCCCACGCTTGTATTTTTATCACCTTGCCGAGGCTTTTTCTCAAATGCCATTCAAAGATATTTACACATTCCATCATTACAAGTGGGAGCCATCTAGTGGTCAGAGTGAAAAGACAATTGAGAAAGATGCAATGCCTCTAAGGTGTATATTGCTGGAAACCAACTGGTTGCAGTGCACTCATACTACAGCACATTTTGAAATCATACTTTAACAATAACTGTTTGCAGCGGTAGCATTTTTTTACACAAGTGTAAAATGTGTTTTGAAAATGTGCCACATGCAAAGCATCTCTGAAGGGATTTTGTAGAAGCTGGCCTGCTTATTACACAATCACATTTTTTTCATGAAGACACGGGTCATACATAATCTAGAAGCAAAGGCTAAAACGATAATTTTCCTGTTCGAGTTTATGCTTCTATTTTATTACAGGAAAACACACGTGTCTATTTGGTTAAAATATAGCAAAACAAAACACAAGCTTATGAGCGACAGCATTTATGAAGAAACTGCTGTTGAGCAATGAATGTTTTCATTGCAAATTCCAGGATAATAGTGGCCACTTTGGGGTGCAAAGATCACAGATTGAAATAAGGATTGTGTTCAGTGAGGTCATTCTTCTCTTCACTGCCAGGGGAAGCCTGCAGAGGTTGATAAACAAACGGAGACCGGTAGAACATAGGCCATATACATACATCTCTTATAAAAGCTGCCCTATAGTCTATGGGGCACATTGTGCTTCATTACAGAAAGGCAGTGTAATGCTTCAGAATTTGACCCCTCGCAATGGTGGTCGGAGTGACACCAAATTAAATAGATTATCTAATTACTTTAACGTAAACTTACAATCTTACCTCTTGTAGCTCATGTAATCCAGATCCAAATGCACATTTTATAGAAAGAAACCCTAAAACCTGGCGTTGAATGAAGATGGAACTCAGCTCAATACTCTGTAATGTATTATTTAGTAACTCTCTAAACCGCAGCTTGCAGGTTTTGTGTGTGGGTTTCAAGATGCTAAGCTATTGCTGAATTTGTTAAGGCAGTTCGTGTAATATTTATCAATTTCAGATTTTGACCTCCCAGCAGCTCCTGAAGTGAACAGCTCCCCCACTCCTACACCAGGTGGGTAGAAAATGGGAACAACCTGGGTTTATGTCACATTAGGTAAATCTGCATGATGTGTACCTTCCACAACAGCAGAGAGATTTAGGAAAAGACGTGTTGTATGTAAATTATATTTCTATAGGGCTATACTCAATTCAATTCAATTCAATTCAATTATAATCTTTATTCGGTTCTTAAAAAGACACCATAAAAGCACAAATACAAAATACACACATAAAAAGCTTTTAGTGTAACACATAAATAAATCACTAAATACGGGAGTCCTTGATCAAAATGTTCGTGCAATTTAACTCATCATGGGGACAGGCAAATGTCAATGGTCAATTTTCTCTAGTATTTCTTAGTCTTATCGCTACACGAATAAAATTTATGGTGCAAAAGAGGGTGTATGCGTCCTCTGCTTCCTGTAGGAATCTCAGGGCCGTTCTTGCATGTTTAGGTTTTATGTCTTTCAGAATCCCCACCTGGAACTTACGTCTAGGCATAGTATAAAAAGGACACAATAGGATAAAATGAAGGGTATCCTGCGGAGACCTGTGGTCGCAGCCGCAGGTACCCTTCTCCGCCAGTGTGTGAGTAAACCCTGCCGGGACCGCAAGAATATGATGTAGCATGTTTAGTCTGAACCGTGTCATGACAAAGCGGTCCTGGGCGTTAAACATGATTCTTAAATAAGGTTCCATTCCATGCTTTGCTGTGAGTTCGTTATAGGTGGAATTTGTGGGTTTACAATTTTCTTTTTCTGCTCTTAATAGCTTGAGCTGTGCCAAGAAGAGGTTCTTTACCAATGATTTACTCTCAGATGTTATAGAGTCTGGGGATGTGAAAAAGTTTGTGCAATCGATTTCGGCTAGGGATTTCTTTACATATTTCAGCCAAGGGATGATATCACCTTTATCTTTTTTGAGGCAGTCCTCGATGATTTGTCTTGTTAGGCCGGCCTCTGGGTTAGTCCATATTTTGACCCATGCCAGGAGGGGTTTAATTTTGATTTTATCTTCTATGAAGAGTTCTCCTAGTTCTTCATGGATTATGTGGGCCGATACGCTCTGAGGGACCTTCAAAATTCTCCTCATAAATTTGTTTTCTTCAGTCTGTATCTGCTGGGCTTTACTATCCAAGAAGCCCCACACTTCTGCGCCATAAGAGACTTTCGCGCAACAAATTGCCCTATAAAGGATCAGGATTTGTTCCGGGGACCATTTTCCCAGTCTTTGCCCATATCCCATGATAGCTCCTACTGAAGCTGCAAGTTTCGTAGAATGTTTTTCGACCAAGGGTTTAAAAGTGAGGTGATGATCAAATAGTACCCCCAAATACGAAAAGGTCTGGACTTTGTCGATTTTGTGTGACCCAATGTGAAAGGAGAAAGATCCTTTTGTAGGTTTTCCGACGGACATGATATAGGATTTTTCCAGATTAGTTGCCAGGTCTAGTTTGTCCATAAATCTGACAAACCCGTCAATCAGTTTTTGCAGGCCAACGGGGGTTCTAGCAAGCAAAACCGCGTCATCGGCGTATAATAACACAGGTACCGCACGATGACCGATTTGGGGTGAGTCCACCTTGAATTTAAGCAGGTCTTTTTCCAGCGAATTAATGTAAATGGAGAACAAAAAGGGCGCAAGGATACATCCTTGCCTTACTCCACTAGTGCAAGTGAAGGGGTCGGTCTTCTTACCCTTTTGGCTGTACCTTACACTTGCAGTGGTGTTCCGGTGGAGGTTTTGCAAGGTGTCCACTAGCGGTTGGTCCACTCCTAGTTCTACTAACATGCTCCAGAGCTTTCTCCTATTTACACGGTCGAAAGCCGCTGAAAGGTCCATAAACCCCATGTGGATGGACCCCTTTCCCGCGATGGTATATTTGGCTATCAGGAGGTAAAGATTTAAACATTGGTCAGTAGTAGATCTACCTTTCCTGAAGCCGTATTGCATTTCTGAGAGGATTTGATGTTCCTCGGCCCAATCTTGCAATCGCTGTAGGATGACTCGCCCTAGAACTTTTGCGGTCACGTCTATAAGCGATATGGGTCGGTAGCATTGGGGGTCGTCGCGGTTCCCTTTCTTGTAAATTGGGACTATGGTCGCCGTTGACCAGGACTGGGGTAGACCTGCCACCACCGCCTCGTTTAAAACCCTGGTGAGTAACGATGCCCACCAATCAGGTTGACTTGGGTACAGGTCTGGTGGAATTCCGTCCGGGCCCGGGGCCTTATTTTTACTTAGTCCAATTATTCCCCTTTTGACTTCTTTCAAAGAGAAGTCTAGCTTTGCCGGCTGATGTTTCCTCGATGTATCCTCCAGGGCTAGGTGATTTGAGTGGTTATATAGTCTCTGGAAGTGGGTCTGCCATTGCTCCGGTAAGATGATGTTTGTGATTTTTGGAGCACCTTGGTCCTGGAAGCAAGGGGAATTAATCACTTTCCAGAAGCTAACAATGTCTTTTCTTTCAGTGGCGTTCCTTAGGTCCTCCCAGGCCTGGTTCTGTAGGTTTTGCTTGCGGATTTTCAATGTCTTTTTATACTCCGCTCTGCTCTTTGTCACCCAGATCTTATCCCTTGGTTTGCAGTGGAGGCTATCCTTCAGTTCTTTAAACGCCTTGGTGCAGTTCGCATCAAACCAGCGGGGATTTGAATTCATTTTGTTAGATCCCGTGATTGTTAGTGAATTATTTACGTGTTGTGCGATTTCTTCGAAAGCCTTGACCACCCGGTCCCCGCATACACTTGGGTCTAAGCATTTATCAATTGCATCTGAAGCATCTATTAATAATTTTTTATAAAAACTGACCCCATCAATTTTTACCCATTTAATTCTTCTTCCCTGATCCACAGCTTTTTCCACGGTGTCAGGTTTCTTTGGGCATGTGTTAAAATCAAAACCTTCAATTGCAATAAAGACCGGGTTATGATCACTAGAACTGCTGGCCTCTATTTTAGTGCTAGTAATGTTTCTTTTTAGGATGGGCGAGACTAGAATAAAATCAATGTAGGAGTGGCACCCTCTTCCTTTGTACGTTGGTGTCAGTTCTCCTAGTTCGCCCAATGCCACAAGGTCTAGCGTTTGATTTAAGTTGTTCCTTTTCGTTAATCTCTCCAAATCCCATCCCTCTTTTGTATGTACAAAGTGTGGGCCTTTCATTAAAGTGCATCTTGACCAGTCTTTATTAAAAGGTTTTAGTTTGTCGCATAAATGACAATTAAAATCTCCCGTTAGTATAACGCTCAATTCATTTGGTGTCTTGTGTAAAAGGTTTAAGTTTCTTAAGCATTCCTCTAATTCGAAAATGACTTTTCCCCTCTCCATCAATCCTGGGGAATTGTACCAATTAACTAGGAAAAAGGTTATTCTTGCTGAGTTGAACCTTAGAACTTGTAGGTTATGTGAGGCCCATTTGATGTTACTCCAAGTGCCCTTAATGTCTAGGTTGACATATATGGCCAGGCCCCCACATGCTCTCCCAGAGGTTACTTTTTTGGCTGGGACACAAAAGCTTTTGTATCCTTCCAGGCTGTAGTCATTTAATTCTAGGGCCTAAGTTTCCTGCAGGCAAATGATTTGGAATTTTTTGATGTGACTCAGCCATTCCTGTGATTCAAACTTGGCCGCTAGTCCTGCAATGTTCCAGGATGCTATTAGTAGATTTGGTGGCGTCATTTCTTTAATGGTTCTTTTTGGTTCATCTGGTAGGGGCGTAACCTGTTTGCTTATTTCTGTTAAGGTGGCATTGTTGAGATGAGTGTCGCTAAGAATATTTGGCGGGTTTGTCCCTTTTTCTCTTCCAAGGCTGGTATTCGGGATTTTGGTGTATCCTCCTCTGTTGGGCACGTCCACTATTTCATTGTCCATCCCTTTTTCCCTTCCTGTTAGTGGTGGATTTTCCACCTTCAACCTCTCAGTCTTGGAAGACTGATTGTCCCATCCCTGTCAATCGACCTCTTCCAGCGCACTGAATCTGTTCCAGTGTGCGTATTGCATTAGGGAGGAGTCGTAGTTTGGCATGGCAAAGTTTGGTCTTTGCCATTGTGGTGGACCATAGTGGATACCAGGATATGGTAAGTTATTAGGGAAGGTTCTGTTGTTCTGCCTGATTCTTTGGGGTGCAAAGGGATAGAAATAAGACAAATGTACCGGGTGGATCTGTGTTCGGGTATAGCTAGGGGGGGCATTACAGATAAAATTGACTGTGTCCATATCTCTAAAGTTTATCGTAATTATATCCCCTGCTATGGTCTTGGTGCCTTTACCGATCCACTCCCCTCTTCTTACAGACAGGATTCCCCCAAAAACATTGGGGGGCAAGGGTCTGTGTGTTTGTAGCCACTGTGCGCATTTGTTTTTCAGTTCTATTTGTGTTTCCCGTTGGCCTTCCCTTAGAGGTGGAACTCCTGTTAACACCACTACATAGGGCAGTGCTTCGGGCGGGAGGTTAATTGACCTAAAGCGAGTAGATGTTTTGTTTTCTTTAGTTGGTGCAGTTGGCAGAGGCTTTGGGTTCACGTTGGGAGTTTGGGCGTTATTTGCTTCCAACGTTTGGGGAGGTCCTGGGTTTGATTTGTTATTTTCAGTCGTTGTTTTTCTGCTGCTTTTCCCTCTGTCTGGTGTAGAGGAAACCTTTTGCTTATCTTTGCTACTTTTTTGACTGGCTCTATTTGGGGTTTTTGTAGGCGCATCAGGGATCGTAGGGACCTTGTCCTTAGTTTGGCTATGGGGTGTAACATCGGTCTGTTTTCTTAAACCGCCTTCTTGCCCTGGTTGGGATTTTATGCCATTCCCTCTGTTGTTTACAATTGAGGTTAGTCTGTCTATTTTAGCTATGAGGGGTTTTAGCAGCACAGTAATTGAATGTTCGAGGTCCGTTTTAAGGTCAGCTACCATATTGGTGATCCAACACGGTATTCCCGAAGCAGGTGGGTTTATTGGTGTAACCAAGTTGTGATTTCTAGTTTTAGAGGATACTTTTGATGATCCTTTTCCCCCCCCACGTTTAGGGCCCTCCTTATGCAGATTTTTCTCAATGCTGCAGGGAGCGTTAGTATGGTTGTGTGTTTGTACAGCAGATCTCTCGCTACGAGTATCTGCAGAGACCTGCGCGCAAGGTAGGTCAGCAAAAGAAGAGGGAGAGAGGGGCAAGCTGGTGTCGAATTCCTCTACCGAGTCTCGAGAGGCCTCGGTCAGGTTAATGAGGGATTCCTGAGTTTCCTGAATAATTGTCACAGGTGGTAGTGACATTCTTCTTTCTGTATCTGCGATGGCATTTGACACTGCCCCTAATGTTTGTTTGAGCATTTTGTCAATCGCGGTCAGTGTTGGTAGTGGCGGTGGAGGATCCATTTTATTTTTTGCGCTTGACCTTAAGGTGGGCATCTTGGGCTTCTTGGTGGTCTTCCTCATAATCTGTAGTGCTGGATACAGATGGTAGATTTTACTAGAGCAGATGTAACCGACTAGAAGCCTGGATCAAGAGTTGTAAAGTGCGATTTTTCAGGGGGGTGGCCCAGCCTGGCCTCTGAGGGCCACAGAGGGCCCGCCCTTTGCCCGGGCTTCGCTTGGCGTCCCGCTCGCGTCCCGCTATGCGGTAAGCTGCTAAATATGAGGAGGTTTTGCAAGCAGGGGGCGTGTCTTCCTGGGGGCGCGCCCGTGCACACCTGTGCTGCGCAGGGACTCCTGGTCTTTTGAGTCCCTGCGGCGCGCTCCCTCGATGTTATCTCGGTGCTCCTCCTCCTGGGACAGACCCAACAGCGCGAGTGCTCTCCCAGCCTCGACCCCACGCCACTCACCGCGCAGCAGCGCCCGCGAAGCGGGTGCTGCAAGTTGTAGCGTTGCGGGAGGGCGGTCGATCCCTCCTGGGACACAGGGAGGCCGGGTGTCAGCAAAGGCGAGGGTAAAAAGTCTGGAAAGCCTAACGGCGACAACAGCAACAGTCTAGTAAGTACAGCGGATCCCACTGGAGGCTACACAGTTTCCCGATTAAGTAGGCTGGACAAGCAGGGGGCGTGTCTTCCTGGGGGCGCGCCCGTGCACACCTGTGCTGCGCAGGGACTCCTGGTCTTTTGAGTCCCTGCGGCGCGCTCCCTCGATGTTATCTCGGTGCTCCTCCTCTTTGGACAGACCCAACAGCGCGAGTGCTCTCCCAGCCTCGACCCCACGCCACTCACCACGCAGCAGCGCCCGCGAAGCGGGTGCTGCAAGTTGTAGCGTTGCGGGAGGGCGATCGATCCCTCCTGGGACACAGGGAGGCCGGGTGTCAGCAAAGGCGAGGGTAAAAAGTCTGGAAAGCCTAACGGCGACAACAGCAACAGTCTAGTAAGTACAGCGGATCCCCTCACTCACCAATAGCCCATATACCAATTATCAATAACCAGTCAGTTGGCAGTGAGGAAAGTTCAATCGTTTATTAGCAAAGTACTCTACGCAGAGGAGCCTCGCCACGGCCTCCACCCTCGAGGTCCGCAGAGACGACTGTTGGCTTACATTCAAAACAGGGCCTATATACCTTTTCATTACACACATGAAACACTATAATAGGAAAAGTACCAGCCGAACCTCGAGCTCCAAGGAAAGACCATATATGGCACACATAATAGGCTTCATTATTAGACACGGCTATTGTGGGTGTAGGTCAGTAGGGGTGACTCCCTTTCGTCTTGGTGCCAGGGAGGGCAAGAACGGCGCCTTCGGGAATGTGCTTATCGCACTAGCAGCCAGATGCGACCTTAGTTCCCAGGGCAGAAAGGAGAACACCCCACTTTCAGCTGTCCACTATAACTCATTATATTCGTGCAAGGAATAACACGTGACCACCGCTAAAACGTAAGTAACCACATATCAACCTGGTGCTGGTCTTGCGAGGGCCTAGCCTATGTACAAGAACAATCGATACACTTCTTTAAATACGAATAAATGCGAGATACATTCTATTAATTCAAAGGCAAATACTTTTTGATACATCATGCTAATACAATATATATCGACAGTACGGGTTTATTATATGTAATACATGAGCACGAGGATATCAGATTTTTATCCTTCAGACGACCAGTCTAACGCACATAGGCCCAGATGTACAAAGCATTGTAAGGCCACAAATGGCCTCATTGGCAGAATCGGGCGGCAAAAATGCTTTTGTAAATGTACAAAACCTAAATTGTGATTCAGTATTTGTACAGGGTGTGTTTAGGGCATACCTTCCAATTACCAAATCGCTGTGGTATGTATTAAAGTTTTGCAACGGAATTTCGGTTTCAAAACAGAAATACTTTACCACCGATTCAAATGGGAAGAGGTCTCCCGGTGATCCTTCCCCCTTTGAGAATGTTAAATAAAATATTTTTTAAGAGCAAGCAGTTATCCCACTGTATACTGTTTACAAAAAGAAGCTTGCGACCAGCCCATTGCTTAACATTTGTTGGCTTCATTGTTTCTCTTATTTGATACCTTCAAATTGGCCTGTACATGCTGGTTTCACTTCATCTTTTTTCAACAGTGGCATGGACCAATTACTGATTGCTTCAATTTGATTGGTGTCCTTCCGCTGATCATACTGTGATTCAGGAAGGCCCTTTATTTTATTGTAATATTGTGCTTAATAAGTTATTATCCTTTCAATACTGACGTCCAATGTTTACTTTTATGTAGCACCATGGTGATGGAACTTAGTGAGCTCTGTGAGTAAGTCAGTTACTCCCAGTTGCTCCTTTGGTTAGCTGATAGATGGATGGGACCACTCTTTACTAGGAATAAACTTACCTTCACCACTACTCTGGATTGGATCTTCGTTATTTACAGCAACCAATGTTACACTGGCGACGAGCGGAAACCTCCCCAAGTGCATCTGATGGAATTTCATGTTTTTAATGATTTTCAATTTTTCTTCATACTGTTTTTATGAAGATATCAAACGCGTGGTCTCAACATCCCAATTTTTATACACATCGATTTCTCATCAAATGATGATTTGGTCATGTGAGTTTTTATTCAAACTTTCTCTCCTTGAGATTTCCATGTACTGTGATATTGTGAGGTTACAAAAGGGGTGGGGTCGCACACTACTCACACACCGGCGGTGTCGCCCCTAAGGACTCTGGTCAATTTAGTAAAGTGTTCGCGATGCATCATCTTTCGATCTTCTGCTATCTTCGCTGTCTTCGCCATCCCTGGACACGTGTTTCGGGGTATCACCCCTCGTCAGCAGGGATAGGCCGTGAACTGGGGTTGCCGATGGCTGCCAATATCTGCCAGGTATAGTACCACTCAGGCGCGTAGGTGCGGGATCCCAGGCTCGTCAACCCACTGCTCACGGGAGCTTTAAAGTTACAAAAGGGGGTGGGGTCGCACACTACTCACACACCGCCGGTGTCGCCCCTAAGGACTCTGGTCAATGTAGTAAAGTGTTCGCGATGCATCATCTTTCGATCTTCTGCTATCTTCGCTGTCTTCGCCATCCCTGGACACGTGTTTCGGGGTATCACCCCTCGTCAGCAGGGATAGGCCGTGTACTGGGGTTGCCGATGGCTGCCAATATCTGCCAGGTATAGTACCACTCAGGCGCGTAGGTGCGGGATCCCAGGCTCGTCAGCCCACTGCTCACGGGAGCTTTAAAGTTACAAAAGGGGGAGGGGTCGCACACTACTCACACACCGGCGGTGTCGCCCCTAAGGACTCTGGTCAATGTAGTAAAGTGTTCGCGATGCATCATCTTTCGATCTTCTGCTATCTTCGCTGTCTTCGCCATCCCTGGACACGTGTTTCGGGGTTTCACCCCTCGTCAGCAGGGATAGGCCGTGTACTGGGGTTGCCGATGGCTGCCAATATCTGCCAGGTATAGTACCACTCAGGCGCGTAGGTGCGGGATCCCAGGCTCGTCAGCCCACTGCTCACGGGAGCTTTAAAGTTACAAAAGGGGGTGGGGTCGCACACTACTCACACACCGGCGGTGTCGCCCCTAAGGACTCTGGTCAATGTAGTAAAGTGTTCGCGATGCATCATCTTTCGATCTTCTGCTATCTTCGCTGTCTTCGCCATCCCTGGACACGTGTTTCGGGGTATCACCCCTCGTCAGCAGGGATAGGCCGTGTACTGGGGTTGCAGATGGCTGCCAATATCTGCCAGGTATAGTACCACTCAGGCGCATAGGTGCGGGATCCCAGGCTCGTCAGCCCACCGCTCACGGGAGCTTTAAAGTTACAAAAGGGGGTGGGGTCACACACTACTCACACACTGGCAGTGTCGCCCCTAAGGACTCTGGTCAATGTAGTAAAGTGTTCGCGATGCATCATCTTTCGATCTTCTGCTATCTTCGCTGTCTTCGCCATCCCTGGACACGTGTTTCGGGGTATCACCCCTCATCAGCAGGGATAGGCCGTGTACTGGGGTTGCCGATGGCTGCCAATATCTGCCAGGTATAGTACCACTCAGGCGCGTAGGTGCGGGATCACAGGCTCGTCAGCCCACTGCTCACGGGAGCTTTAAAGTTATGAAAGGGGGTGGGGTCGCACACTACTCACACACCGGCGGTGTCGCCCCTAAGGACTCTGGTCAATGTAGTAAAGTGTTCGCGATGCATCATCTTTCGATTTTCTGCTATCTTCGCTGCCTTCGCAATCCCTGGACACGTGTTTCGGGGTATCACCCCTCGTCAGCAGGGACAGGCCGTGTACTGGGGTTGCCGATGGCTGCCAATATCTGCCAGGTATAGTACCACTCAGGCGCGTAGGTGCGGGATCCCAGGCTCATCAGCCCACTGCTCACGGGAGCTTTAAAGTTACAAAAGGGGGTGGGGTCGCACACTACTCACACACCGGCGGTGTCGCCCCTAAGGACTCTGGTCAATGTAGTAAAGTGTTCGCGATGCATCATCTTTCGATCTTCTGCTATCTTCGCTGCCTTCGCCATCCCTGGACACGTGTTTCGGGGTATCACTCCTCGTCAGCAGGGACAGGCCGTGTACTGGGGTTGCCGATGGCTGCCAATATCTGCCAGGTATAGTACCACTCAGGCGCGTAGGTGCGGGATCCCAGGCTCATCAGCCCACTGCTCACGGGAGCTTTAAAGTTACAAAAGGGGGTGGGGTCGCACACTACTCACACACCGGCGGTGTTGCCCCTAAGGACTCTGGTCAATGTAGTAAAGTGTTTGCGATGCATCATCTTTCGATCTTCTGCTATCTTCGCTGTCTTCGCCATCCCTGGACACGTGTTTCGGGGCATCACCCCTCGTCAGCAGGGATAGGCCGTGTACTGGGGTTGCCTAGGGCTGCCAATATCTGCCAGGTATAGTACCACTCAGGCGCGTAGGTGCGGGATCCCAGGCTCGTCAGCCCACTGCTCACGAGAGCTTTGAAGTTACAAAAGGGGGTGGGGTCGCACACTACTCACACACCGGCGGTGTCGCCGCTAAGGACTCTGGTCAATGTAGTGAAGTGTTCGCGATGCATCATCTTTCGATCTTCTGCTATCTTCGCTGTCTTCGCCATCCCTGGACACGTGTTTCGGGGTATCACCCCTCGTCAGCAGGGATAGGCCGTGTACTGGGGTTGCCGATGGCTGCCAATATCTGCCAGGTATAGTACCACTCAGGCGCGTAGGTGCGGGATCCCAGGCTCGCCAGCCCACTGCTCACGGGAGCTTTAAAGTTACAAAAGGGGGTGGGGTCGCACACTACTCACACACCGGCGGTGTTGCCCCTAAGGACTCTGGTCAATGTAGTAAAGTGTTCGCGATGCATCATCTTTCGATCTTCTGCTATCTTCGCTGTCTTCGCCATCCCTGGACACGTGTTTCGGGGTATCACCCCTCGTCAGCAGGGATAGGCCGTGTACTGGGGTTGCCGATGGCTGCCAATATCTGCCAGGTATAGTACCACTCAGGCGCGTAGGTGCGGGATCCCAGGCTTGTCAGCCCACTGCTCACGGGAGCTTTAAAGTTACAAAAGAGGGTGGGGTCGCACACTACTCACACACCAGCGGTGTCGCCCCTAAGGACTCTGGTCAATGTAGTAAAGTGTGCGCGATGCATCATCTTTCGATCTTCTGCTATCTTTGCGGTCTTCGCCATCCCTGGACACGTGTTTCGGGGTATCACCCCTCGTCAGCAGGGATAGGCCGTGTACTGGGGTTGCCGATGGCTGCCAATATCTGCCAGGTATAGTACCACTCAGGCGCGTAGGTGCGGGATCCCAGGCTCGTCAGTCCACTGCTCACGGGAGATTTAAAGTTACAAAAGGGGGTGGGGGCGCACACTACTCACATACCGGTGGTGTCGCCCCTAATGACTCTGGTCAATGTAGTAAAGTGTTCGCGATGCATCATCTTTCGATCTTCTGCTATCTTCGCTGTCTTCGCCATCCCTGGACACGTGTTTCCGGGTATCACCCCTCGTCAGCAGGGATAGGCTGTGTACTGGGGTTGCCGATGGCTGCCAATATCTGCCAGGTATAGTACCACTCAGGCGCGTAGGTGCGGGATCCCAGGCTCGTCAGCCCACTGCTCACGGGAGCTTTAAAGTTCCAAAAGGGGGTGGGGTCGCACACTACTCACACACCGGCGGTGTCGCCCCTAAGGACTCTGGTCAATGTAGTAAAGTGTTCGCGATGCATCATCTTTCGATCTTCTGCTATCTTCGCTGTCTTCGCCATCCCTGGACACGTGTTTCGGGGTATCACCCCTCGTCAGCAGGGATAGGCCGTGTACTGGGGTTGCCGATGGCTGCCAATATCTGCCAGGTATAGCACCACTCAGGCGCGTAGGTGCGGGATCCCAGGCTTGTCAGCCCACTGCTCACGGGAGCTTTAAAGTTACAAAAGGGGGTGGGGTCGCACACTACTCACACACCGGCGGTGTCACCCCTAAGGACTCTGGTCAATGTAGTAAAGTGTTTGCGATGCATCATCTTTCGATCTTCTGCTATCTTCGCTGTCTTCGCCATCCCTGGACACGTGTTTCGGGGTATCACCCCTCGTCAGCAGGGATAGGCCGTGTACTGGGGTTGCCGATGGCTGCCAATATCTGCCAGGTATAGTACCACTCAGGCGCGTAGGTGCGGGATCCCAGGCTCGTCAGCCCACTGCTCACAGGAGCTTTAAAGTTACAAAAGGGGGTGGGGTCGCACACTACTCACACACTGGCGGTGTCGCCCCTAAGGACTCTGGTCAATGTAGTAAAGTGTTCGCGATGCATCATCTTTCGATCTTCTGCTATCTTCGCTGTCTTCGGCATCCCTGGACACGTGTTTTGGGGCATCACCCCTCGTCAGCAGGGATAGGCCGTGTACTGGGGTTGCCGATGGCTGCCAATATCTGCCAGGTATAGTACCACTCAGGCGCGTAGGTGCGGGATCCCAGGCTCGTCAGCCCACTGCTCACGGGAGCTTTAAAGTTACAAAAGGGGGTGGGGTCGCACACTACTCACACACCGGCGGTGTCGCCCCTAAGGACTCTGGTCAATGTAGTAAAGTGTTCGCGATGCATCATCTTTCGATCTTCTGCTATCTTCGCTGTCTTCGCCATCCCTGGACACGTGTTTCCGGGTATCACCCCTCGTCAGCAGGGATAGGCTGTGTACTGGGGTTGCCGATGGCTGCCAATATCTGCCAGGTATAGTACCACTCAGGCGCGTAGGTGCGGGATCCCAGGCTCGTCAGCCCACTGCTCACGGGAGCTTTAAAGTTACAAAAGGGGGTGGGGTCGCACACTACTCACACACCGGCGGTGTCGCCCCTAAGGACTCTGGTCAATGTAGTAAAGTGTTCGCGATGCATCATCTTTCGATCTTCTGCTATCTTCGCTGTCTTCGCCATCCCTGGACACGTGTTTCGGGGTATCACCCCTCGTCAGCAGGGATAGGCCGTGTACTGGGGTTGCCGATGGCTGCCAATATCTGCCAGGTATAGCACCACTCAGGCGCGTAGGTGCGGGATCCCAGGCTTGTCAGCCCACTGCTCACGGGAGCTTTAAAGTTACAAAAGGGGGTGGGGTCGCACACTACTCACACACCGGCGGTGTCACCCCTAAGGACTCTGGTCAATGTAGTAAAGTGTTTGCGATGCATCATCTTTCGATCTTCTGCTATCTTCGCTGTCTTCGCCATCCCTGGACACGTGTTTCGGGGTATCACCCCTCGTCAGCAGGGATAGGCCGTGTACTGGGGTTGCCGATGGCTGCCAATATCTGCCAGGTATAGTACCACTCAGGCGCGTAGGTGCGGGATCCCAGGCTCGTCAGCCCACTGCTCACAGGAGCTTTAAAGTTACAAAAGGGGGTGGGGTCGCACACTACTCACACACTGGCGGTGTCGCCCCTAAGGACTCTGGTCAATGTAGTAAAGTGTTCGCGATGCATCATCTTTCGATCTTCTGCTATCTTCGCTGTCTTCGGCATCCCTGGACACGTGTTTTGGGGCATCACCCCTCGTCAGCAGGGATAGGCCGTGTACTGGGGTTGCCGATGGCTGCCAATATCTGCCAGGTATAGTACCACTCAGGCGCGTAGGTGCGGGATCCCAGGCTCGTCAGCCCACTGCTCACGGGAGCTTTAAAGTTACAAAAGGGGGTGGGGTCGCACACTACTCACACACCGGCGGTGTCGCCCCTAAGGACTCTGGTCAATGTAGTAAAGTGTTCGCGATGCATCATATTTCGATCTTCTGCTATCTTCGCTGTCTTCGCCATCCCTGGACACGTGTTTCCGGGTATCACCCCTCGTCAGCAGGGATAGGCCGTGTACTGGGGTTGCCGATGGCTGCCAATATCTGCCAGGTATAGTACCACTCAGGCGCGTAGGTGCGGGATCCCAGGCTCGTCAGCCCACTGCTCACAGGAGCTTTAAAGTTACAAAAGGGGTGGCGTCGCACACTACTCACACACCGGCGGTGTCGCCCCTAAGGACTCTGGTCAATGTAGTAAAGTGTTCGCGATGCATCATCTTTCGATCTTCTGCTATCTTTGCTGCCTTCGCCATCCCTGGACACGTGTTTCGGGGTATCACCCCTCGTCAGCAGGGATAGGCCGAGTACTGGGGTTGCCGATGGCTGCCAATATCTGCCAGGTATAGTACCACTCAGGCGCGTAGGTGCGGGATCCCAGGCTCGTCAGCCCACTGCTCACGGGAGCTTTAAAGTTACAAAAGGGGGTGGGGTCGCACACTACTCACACACCGGCGGTGTTGCCCCTAAGGACTCTGGTCAATGTAGTAAAGTATTCGCGATGCATCATCTTTCGATCTTCTGCTATCTTCGCTGTCTTCGCCATCCCTGGACACGTGTTTTGGGGCATCACCCCTCGTCAGCAGGGATAGGCAGTGTACTGGGGTTGCCTAGGGCTGCCAATATCTGCCAGGTATAGTACCACTCCGGCGCGTAGGTGCGGGATCCCAGGCTCGTCAGCCCACTGCTCACGGGAGCTTTGAAGTTACAAAATGGGGTTGGGTCACACACTACTCACACACCGGCGGTGTCGCCCCTAAGGACTCTGGTCAATGTAGTAAAGTGTTCGCGATGCATCATCTTTCGATCTTCTGCTATCTTCGCTGCCTTCGCCATCCCTGGACACGTGTTTTGGGGTATCACCCCTCGTCAGCAGGGATAGGCCGTGTACTGGGGTTGCCGATGGCTGCCAATATCTGCCAGGTATAGTACCACTCAGGCGCGTAGGTGCGGGATCCCAGGCTCGTCAGCCCACTGCTCACGGGAGCTTTAAAGTTACAAAAGGGGGTGGGGTCGCACACTACTCACACACCGGCGGTGTCGCCGCAAAGGACTCTGGTCAATGTAGTAAAGTGTTCGCGATGCATCATCTTTCGATCTTCTGCTATCTTCGCTGTCTTCGCCATCCCTGGACACGTGTTTCGGGGTATCACCCCTCGTCAGCAGGGATAGGCCGTGTACTGGGGTTGCCGATGGCTGCCAATATCTGCCAGGTATAGTACCACTCAGGCGCGTAGGTGCGGGATCCCAGGCTCGTCAGCCCACTGCTCACGGGAGCTTTAAAGTTACAAAAGGGGGTGGGGTCGCACACTACTCACACACCGGCGGTTTCGCCCCTAAGGACTCTGGTCAATGTAGTAAAGTGTTCGCGATGCATCATCTTTCGATCTTCTGCTATCTTCGCTGTCTTCGCCATCCCTGGACACGTGTTTCGGGGTATCACCCCTCGTCAGCAGGGATAGACCGTGTACTGGGGTTGCCGATGGCTGCCAATATCTGCCAGGTATAGTACCACTCAGGCACGTAGGTGCGGGATCCCAGGCTCGTCAGCCCACTGCTCACGGGAGCTTTAAAGTTACAAAAGGGGGTGGGGTCGCACACTACTCACACACCGGCGGTGTCGCCCCTAAGGACTCTGGTCAATGTAGTAAAGTGTTTGCGATGCATCATCTTTCGATCTTCTGCTATCTTCGCGGTCTTCGCCATCCCTGGACACGTGTTTCGGGGTATCACCCCTCGTCAGCAGGGATAGGCCGTGTACTGGGGTTGCCGATGGCTGCCAATATCTGCCAGGTATAGTACCACTCAGGCGCGTAGGTGCGGGATCCCAGGCTCGTCAGCCCACTGCTCACGGGAGCTTTAAAGTTACAAAAGGGGGTGGGGTCGCACACTACACACATACCGGTGGTGTCGCCCCTAATGACTATGGTCAATGTAGTAAAGTGTGCGCGATGCATCATCTTTCGATCTTCTGCTATCTTCGCTGTCTTCGCCATCCCTGGACACGTGTTTCGGGGTATCACCCCTCGTCAGCAGGGATGGGCCGTGTACTGGGGTTGCCGATGGCTGCCAATATCTGCCAGGTATAGTACCACTCAGGCGCGTAGGTGCGGGATCCCAGGCTAGTCAGCCCACTGCTCACAGGAGCTTTAAAGTTACAAAAGGGGGTGGGGTCGCACACTACTCACACACCGGCGGTGTCACCCCTAAGGACTCTGGTCAATGTAGTAAAGTGTTCGCGATGCATCATCTTTCGATCTTCTGCTATCTTCGCTGTCTTCGGCATCCCTGGACACGTGTTTCGGGGTATCACCCCTCGTCAGCAGGGATAGGCCGTGTACTGGGGTTGCCGATGGCTGCCAATATCTGCCAGGTATAGTACCACTCAGGCTCGTAGGTGCGGGATCCCAGGCTCGTCAGCCCACTGCTCACAGGAGCTTTAAAGTTACAAAAGTGGTGGCGTCGCACACTACTCACACACCGGCGGTGTCGCCCCTAAGGACTCTGGTCAATGTAGTAAAGTGTTCGTGATGCATCATCTTTCGATCTTCTGCTATCTTCGCTGTATTTGCCATCCCTGGACACGTGTTTCGGGGTATCACCCCTCGTCAGCAGGGATAGGCCGTGTACTGGGGTTGCCGATGGCTGCCAATATCTGCCAGGTATAGTACCACTCAGGCGCGTAGGTGCGGGATCCCAGTGAAGGACTGGACTTTTTAACAGTACCAGCGGTGCCAGGGAACAACACCTATAACCTTCATGGGATACCTGTTTCGGCGCACAAACTACAGAGACACGGGACACTTCCTTCGGCGTCAAAGATTCAAGGTTTATTTACTGCAGGGAACACAGAAGTCACAACAAGTACAACACGTGCAACTTGGGGAGACTGCTTCAAATTGGTTCTGTGGAGCGCTCCTTTTATACAGAATTTACTCATAGGACAACATGGTACACAAAAGTTTACAACCTGGTTCCCATAATTATCGGCAGTAAAACAGATCGAAATAGGGACAAAGACAGGTGCAGAGGAAGATGGAGACAGTGGGGAGATCGAAAAGGGTGTAAAAGGGGAGGTATCGGGAAACACGAGATACAGGCATCAAAGGGACGTGCCTAATAAGATGCACGGCTGAGACAATAAACCGGCACGGCAGAAGCGGGGCCATCTGCCTTACAGTATCATCCCCCTCATCGTAAAAGATACTTACAAAGAACATGTGTCTTCCACAAATATCTTGAGAGTCCCAAGGTAACGAAGCGGACAGTGTCCGTTCGCTGGCTACTTGAGGGCAAGAGACAAAATGGATGCCGTATCTAAGATGGAACCCCTGGGTACAGATGAAAAACCCACATATCAAATGAACGGTTTAAGTTAGCACAGCGAAACTGCGCATACTTACTAAACTCGTCATTTGCGGTTCTTAGATACCAGACTCGACCATATTCGTGCGAGTCGAAAACATCACTTACAATTGTCACGGAACCTCAGACGCTCCTTTTGCCCTCATGTAGGCAAGCACTAGTCGGAATCATATTCGATATTCATCAGACCCTCGAGATGTTGCTGTAGCATAGCTCTGTCCAACCAAGACCCTTTGGTAACAGGTGGCTGTCTCATACACGTTGTAGCACAGAGGCCACATAAGGCAGGACCGCACTGCACGCAAAGGCAACACGTGAACAGGAACGCTACAACGACTCCAATGATCATCAGAATCTTCCAACCCCAAGTCGACATCAGGCCCCAAAACCATCCAAGTAGCGTCCAATCCCCTACATCCACGTGTATGGATTCGGAGATCTTATGCAACTTAGAGATGGCTTGATAGACAGTCGGAGCGTTATCAGGAATGAAAATACAGCAGCTCGAATGGATCACCTTACATACCCCACCTCGATCTGCTAAGATCACGTCTAAAACCATACGGTTTTGTAACGTCATAAGTCTATCCGCCTGAAGTTCTGTGGTGATATTACCAAGGGCACTGGCAGTAATATTAGCTGTCGATTCTACCACTCGAGTCAACTGTCTCAGGTTCCTACTATTAACCATAGGTCCCCAAAATGGGAGGAAACCCTTGAAAAAGTCTCCTGCCTCTTGACCGGCAGTATCTTCTTCGCTAATTACGCCTCTCACAACTCTAGTTTTGTGATAATCTGCATCTACAGTAAACGTCGGAGGCAACAAGTTTGCGATAAAACATGAGCCCATGAAGTCAGAGGGCAACCATGCATACGCACGATCATGACAAATAAAGTATGTACCCTTGGCAGCCAAAAACACAGGGGACGAGACCATTGGCAAAATATAATTTTCAGTGCAAGCACTCTCTCCAAGTCGGGCTTTCGATCTACGGCCGCGACCTATTAAACAAAAATTACCAATGTGGGGTACGACCCATATCGGAGGCGAGCTTTTAAGCTGTTTTTCACCAGTGAACACACTATACTCGCCTCTACTTAGGACCCTATAGGCTTGTACCTCTTCTTCAGGGATAAGCGAGGGATCATAGATATCGCTATCTAAATCCTCTATTGCTATAGACAAAGATTTTTGGTACGAGGTAGGACCAGAGTAGGGGGAACGTGGTTCTCGAATGGGGTGGAAACCCAGTGCGCTTTGAAACATTGTTTGAAATGCTCGAGCAGACCCTTGGGAGCTATACGGTAACACCAGATATGGAATTCCCTTATCCGTAGTATGCGGCATCAACCCACACACCCAACAATTAGTAGTGTTAACCACTAACTGATGCTGATGAAGGAGCTGAATAAAGGAATTGTTGCGGAATTCTGCACGTCTAGCCTGCTCGTGTTCAGGTAAAATGTGAAAAGAATGAGGAGAAACAGTGGAGGTGAGTTTAAGGTCAGGGGTAGGAGTAGGTATGGTAGAAGGCAAGAAGTAAGACATCGTGTAATATACTCCACCCACCAATAACGCAGAAACAGTCACAAACAGTACGAATATTTGGAACACAAAACATTTGGTACGACTGAGTTGCTGCAGCTTGAATCTTTGTGCTTGAGCTCTTTCCAAGTCCATCAGCTTTGAAAATGCCATTCCCTATGACCGTCCGCAACGTTTCTTGACGCACTTCGTTCTGTGTAGCAATAGTCAATTCCTAGGAGTTCCCAGGAACCGACGGTCTTTAACCTAGCGTCAAGACCTACTAACCAGGAGGAAGTACGCGCGCGGCCCTACGGCCTTCATTTCACAAATATATATATATGTGAAAACAATGTCTCTCAGCTGTGGAAACAAAAAGTGTAAGGAACGAAGCTCAATGAATATGTACAAAATAATTACAATAGTATGAGTGTTCAAACTGATCATGGAAAACTGGATAATGCACTTGTCAAGGGACAGAACGGGGTTTTTTATTAGTCTTTAGTGCTGGATCGCAAAAAATATCGGGTTTTCCCAGGACGTGTCTGTTCGTTAAACAAAAGATCCGTCGAAGGGACAACGCCCTGTTGATCAGCTGAATGTTCTGGTCTTGAGTCTTCTGATGACAAGTGTTCAACAATGCCTTTTCGCTGCACTGAGGATTCTTCGACAGGTTGTGCGTCGCTGAAAGGTACAAACGCTGACAATCCTTCGGTTTCAGTTGATGCACTGCCTTTCCTCACCCACGAGTCTGCTGGCAACGGGATGGGGACTTTCTTGGTATGGGTGGCATGCACCCAATTCTTCCGCCCCTCGAGACGAACTGCAGTTCTCGTGGCAAGGAGGACCTGATAGGGTCCAGTGAACCTGGGATCCAAATTGTTCTTGCGCGAAAAGTTTCGTGTTACCACCCAATCTCCGGGCTGGAGCGGGTGGCCTGGACCCTCCGTCTGCGTCGGCAATGCTTCGTGAACCTGTTGGTGAATTAACCTCAGTTTAGCAGTCAAGTCATAAAGATAATCGATCAACATTGGATACTCAAGATCACAAAAGGCACCCGGTCTAGGGACCCCCCAAACATTGGCAGGGCGACCGAACACTATTTCATAGGGACTGAGCCCTACTCGGGAGTGTACAGTTGCCCTTGTTGACAGCAATGCTAAGGGTAAAGCGTCAGGCCATGAAAGACCTGTCGTAGCCTGAATCTTTGCTAGTTTTAGTTTAAGGGTGCCATTGTACCCTTCAACCAAACCAGCTGACTGAGGATGATTGGCACTATGGAATTTCTGATTAATTCCAAGGCCCTTGCACACACTCTTCATCACACTCCCCACAAACTCACTTCCGTTGTCTGACCACACAATTCTAGGCATTCCATACCGAGGAAAGTATTCCTTCAGTAGGATTTTCGCAGTGGATAAAGCAGTATTGTCTTTGAGAGGATAGGCCTCAATCCATTGGGAGTAAGTCCAGTGGGTCGCTCACTACTTATCCTACCAGCGTGTAGCCCCGATGCGTTGTGGTCCTTGTAGTCAGCATCAGCGGGTGCGCCTCTGCCTGGGTCTTGAGGAAAAATCAGTCGCGTTGGCCATCCCTGGACACCGGTGTTTCGAGGTTGTTGCCTCTCGTCAGCAGGGAGTAGGAAAGTGTGAAGGGGTGCTGTGTAGGCTGCCAAAAATATTTTCAGGTTTGGTACCGCTCGTGGCACGTAGGAGCGTAACCCGGGCTCGTCAGCCCCACCGGCTCAAGGGAGCCTGAATATACAAGTAAGTCCAGTGGGTCGCTCACTACTTATCCTACCAGCGTGTAGCCCCGATGCGTTGTGGTCCTTGTAGTCAGCATCAGCGGGTGCGCCTCTGCCTGGGTCTTGAGGAAAAATCAGTCGCGTTGGCCATCCCTGGACACCGGTGTTTCGAGGTTGTTGCCTCTCGTCAGCAGGGAGTAGGAAAGTGTGAAGGGGTGCTGTGTAGGCTGCCAAAAATATTTTCAGGTTTGGTACCGCTCGTGGCACGTAGGAGCGTAACCCGGGCTCGTCAGCCCCACCGGCTCAAGGGAGCCTGAATATACAAGTAAGTCCAGTGGGTCGCTCACTACTTATCCTACCAGCGTGTAGCCCCGATGCGTTGTGGTCCTTGTAGTCAGCATCAGCGGGTGCGCCTCTGCCTGGGTCTTGAGGAAAAGTCAGTCGCGTTGGCCATCCCTGGACACCGGTGTTTCGAGGTTGTTGCCTCTCGTCAGCAGGGAGTAGGAAAGTGTGAAGGGGTGCTGTGTAGGCTGCCAAAAATATTTTCAGGTTTGGTACCGCTCGTGGCACGTAGGAGCGTAACCCGGGCTCGTCAGCCCCACCGGCTCAAGGGAGCCTGAATATACAAGTAAGTCCAGTGGGTCGCTCACTACTTATCCTACCAGCGTGTAGCCCCGATGCGTTGTGGTCCTTGTAGTCAGCATCAGCGGGTGCGCCTCTGCCTGGGTCTTGAGGAAAAATCAGTCGCGTTGGCCATCCCTGGACACCGGTGTTTCGAGGTTGTTGCCTCTCGTCAGCAGGGAGTAGGAAAGTGTGAAGGGGTGCTGTGTAGGCTGCCAAAAATATTTTCAGGTTTGGTACCGCTCGTGGCACGTAGGAGCGTAACCCGGGCTCGTCAGCCCCACCGGCTCAAGGGAGCCTGAATATACAAGTAAGTCCAGTGGGTCGCTCACTACTTATCCTACCAGCGTGTAGCCCCGATGCGTTGTGGTCCTTGTAGTCAGCATCAGCGGGTGCGCCTCTGCCTGGGTCTTGAGGAAAAATCAGTCGCGTTGGCCATCCCTGGACACCGGTGTTTCGAGGTTGTTGCCTCTCGTCAGCAGGGAGTAGGAAAGTGTGAAGGGGTGCTGTGTAGGCTGCCAAAAATATTTTCAGGTTTGGTACCGCTCGTGGCACGTAGGAGCGTAACCCGGGCTCGTCAGCCCCACCGGCTCAAGGGAGCCTGAATATACAAGTAAGTCCAGTGGGTCGCTCACTACTTATCCTACCAGCGTGTAGCCCCGATGCGTTGTGGTCCTTGTAGTCAGCATCAGCGGGTGCGCCTCTGCCTGGGTCTTGAGGAAAAATCAGTCGCGTTGGCCATCCCTGGACACCGGTGTTTCGAGGTTGTTGCCTCTCGTCAGCAGGGAGTAGGAAAGTGTGAAGGGGTGCTGTGTAGGCTGCCAAAAATATTTTCAGGTTTGGTACCGCTCGTGGCACGTAGGAGCGTAACCCGGGCTCGTCAGCCCCACCGGCTCAAGGGAGCCTGAATATACAAGTAAGTCCAGTGGGTCGCTCACTACTTTTCCTACCAGCGTGTAGCCCCGATGCGTTGTGGTCCTTGTAGTCAGCATCAGCGGGTGCGCCTCTGCCTGGGTCTTGAGGAAAAATCAGTCGCGTTGGCCATCCCTGGACACCGGTGTTTCGAGGTTGTTGCCTCTCGTCAGCAGGGAGTAGGAAAGTGTGAAGGGGTGCTGTGTAGGCTGCCAAAAATATTTTCAGGTTTGGTACCGCTCGTGGCACGTAGGAGCGTAACCCGGGCTCGTCAGCCCCACCGGCTCAAGGGAGCCTGAATATACAAGTAAGTCCAGTGGGTCGCTCACTACTTATCCTACCAGCGTGTAGCCCCGATGCGTTGTGGTCCTTGTAGTCAGCATCAGCGGGTGCGCCTCTGCCTGGGTCTTGAGGAAAAATCAGTCGCGTTGGCCATCCCTGGACACCGGTGTTTCGAGGTTGTTGCCTCTCGTCAGCAGGGAGTAGGAAAGTGTGAAGGGGTGCTGTGTAGGCTGCCAAAAATATTTTCAGGTTTGGTACCGCTCGTGGCACGTAGGAGCGTAACCCGGGCTCGTCAGCCCCACCGGCTCAAGGGAGCCTGAATATACAAGTAAGTCCAGTGGGTCGCTCACTACTTATCCTACCAGCGTGTAGCCCCGATGCGTTGTGGTCCTTGTAGTCAGCATCAGCGGGTGCGCCTCTGCCTGGGTCTTGAGGAAAAATCAGTCGCGTTGGCCATCCCTGGACACCGGTGTTTCGAGGTTGTTGCCTCTCGTCAGCAGGGAGTAGGAAAGTGTGAAGGGGTGCTGTGTAGGCTGCCAAAAATATTTTCAGGTTTGGTACCGCTCATGGCACGTAGGAGCGTAACCCGGGCTCGTCAGCCCCACCGGCTCAAGGGAGCCTGAATATACAAGTAAGTCCAGTGGGTCGCTCACTACTTATCCTACCAGCGTGTAGCCCCGATGCGTTGTGGTCCTTGTAGTCAGCATCAGCGGGTGCGCCTCTGCCTGGGTCTTGAGGAAAAATCAGTCGCGTTGGCCATCCCTGGACACCGGTGTTTCGAGGTTGTTGCCTCTCGTCAGCAGGGAGTAGGAAAGTGTGAAGGGGTGCTGTGTAGGCTGCCAAAAATATTTTCAGGTTTGGTACCGCTCGTGGCACGTAGGAGCGTAACCCGGGCTCGTCAGCCCCACCGGCTCAAGGGAGCCTGAATATACAAGTAAGTCCAGTGGGTCGCTCACTACTTATCCTACCAGCGTGTAGCCCCGATGCGTTGTGGTCCTTGTAGTCAGCATCAGCGGGTGCGCCTCTGCCTGGGTCTTGAGGAAAAATCAGTCGCGTTGGCCATCCCTGGACACCGGTGTTTCGAGGTTGTTGCCTCTCGTCAGCAGGGAGTAGGAAAGTGTGAAGGGGTGCTGTGTAGGCTGCCAAAAATATTTTCAGGTTTGGTACCGCTCGTGGCACGTAGGAGCGTAACCCGGGCTCGTCAGCCCCACCGGCTCAAGGGAGCCTGAATATACAAGTAAGTCCAGTGGGTCGCTCACTACTTATCCTACCAGCGTGTAGCCCCGATGCGTTGTGGTCCTTGTAGTCAGCATCAGCGGGTGCGCCTCTGCCTGGGTCTTGAGGAAAAATCAGTCGCGTTGGCCATCCCTGGACACCGGTGTTTCGAGGTTGTTGCCTCTCGTCAGCAGGGAGTAGGAAAGTGTGAAGGGGTGCTGTGTAGGCTGCCAAAAATATTTTCAGGTTTGGTACCGCTCGTGGCACGTAGGAGCGTAACCCGAGCTCGTCAGCCCCACCGGCTCAAGGGAGCCTGAATATACAAGTAAGTCCAGTGGGTCGCTCACTACTTATCCTACCAGCGTGTAGCCCCGATGCGTTGTGGTCCTTGTAGTCAGCATCAGCGGGTGCGCCTCTGCCTGGGTCTTGAGGAAAAATCAGTCGCGTTGGCCATCCCTGGACACCGGTGTTTCGAGGTTGTTGCCTCTCGTCAGCAGGGAGTAGGAAAGTGTGAAGGGGTGCTGTGTAGGCTGCCAAAAATATTTTCAGGTTTGGTACCGCTCGTGGCACGTAGGAGCGTAACCCGGGCTCGTCAGCCCCACCGGCTCAAGGGAGCCTGAATATACAAGTAAGTCCAGTGGGTCGCTCACTACTTATCCTACCAGCGTGTAGCCCCGATGCGTTGTGGTCCTTGTAGTCAGCATCAGCGGGTGCGCCTCTGCCTGGGTCTTGAGGAAAAATCAGTCGCGTTGGCCATCCCTGGACACCGGTGTTTCGAGGTTGTTGCCTCTCGTCAGCAGGGAGTAGGAAAGTGTGAAGGGGTGCTGTGTAGGCTGCCAAAAATATTTTCAGGTTTGGTACCGCTCGTGGCACGTAGGAGCGTAACCCGGGCTCGTCAACCCCACCGGCTCAAGGGAGCCTGAATATACAAGTAAGTCCAGTGGGTCGCTCACTACTTATCCTACCAGCGTGTAGCCCCGATGCGTTGTGGTCCTTGTAGTCAGCATCAGCGGGTGCGCCTCTGCCTGGGTCTTGAGGAAAAATCAGTCGCGTTGGCCATCCCTGGACACCGGTGTTTCGAGGTTGTTGCCTCTCGTCAGCAGGGAGTAGGAAAGTGTGAAGGGGTGCTGTGTAGGCTGCCAAAAATATTTTCAGGTTTGGTACCGCTCGTGGCACGTAGGAGCGTAACCTGGGCTCGTCAGCCCCACCGGCTCAAGGGAGGCTGACGAGGAACAATAATTCCGAAACACCGGTGTCCAGAGTTGGTGCTGCAAACTTGCATAAAACACACAAACTTTCGAAATAGCGCACTCGCTACAAAACTGCATCTACCATGATGCTCCTGGGGTTCACCCGCTGGTGGGTGGAGTCGGAGTGCGACCCATTGACTCTACTTAAATGGCTCCCTCGAGCCATGAGCTGACGAGCTCGGATCCCGCACCCGCGCCTTGAGAGGTATCAACCTGAGAACATTTGGCAGCCTGCACAGCAAACCCCTGACCGACCTACACTCTGCTGACGAGGAACAATAATTCCGAAACACCGGTGTCCAGAGTTGGTGCTGCAAACTTGCATAAAACACACAAACTTTCGAAATAGCGCACTCGCTACAAAACTGCATCTACCATGATGCTCCTGGGGTTCACCCGCTGGTGGGTGGAGTCGGAGTGCGACCCATTGACTCTACTTAAATGGCTCCCTTGAGCCATGAGCTGACGAGCTCGGATCCCGCACCCGCGCCTTGAGAGGTATCAACCTGAGAACATTTGGCAGCCTGCACAGCAAACCCCTGACCGACCTACACTCTGCTGACGAGGAACAATAATTCCGAAACACCGGTGTCCAGAGTTGGTGCTGCAAACTTGCATAAAACACACAAACTTTCGAAATAGCGCACTCGCTACAAAACTGCATCTACCATGATGCTCCTGGGGTTCACCCGCTGGTGGGTGGAGTCGGAGTGCGACCCATTGACTCTACTTAAATGGCTCCCTCGAGCCATGAGCTGACGAGCTCGGATCCCGCACCCGCGCCTTGAGAGGTATCAACCTGAGAACATTTGGCAGCCTGCACAGCAAACCCCTGACCGACCTACACTCTGCTGACGAGGAACAATAATTCCGAAACACCGGTGTCCAGAGTTGGTGCTGCAAACTTGCATAAAACACACAAACTTTCGAAATAGCGCACTCGCTACAAAACTGCATCTACCATGATGCTCCTGGGGTTCACCCGCTGGTGGGTGGAGTCGGAGTGCGACCCATTGACTCTACTTAAATGGCTCCCTCGAGCCATGAGCTGACGAGCTCGGATCCCGCACCCGCGCCTTGAGAGGTATCAACCTGAGAACATTTGGCAGCCTGCACAGCAAACCCCTGACCGACCTACACTCTGCTGACGAGGAACAATAATTCCGAAACACCGGTGTCCAGAGTTGGTGCTGCAAACTTGCATAAAACACACAAACTTTCGAAATAGCGCACTCGCTACAAAACTGCATCTACCATGATGCTCCTGGGGTTCACCCGCTGGTGGGTGGAGTCGGAGTGCGACCCATTGACTCTACTTAAATGGCTCCCTCGAGCCATGAGCTGACGAGCTCGGATCCCGCACCCGCGCCTTGAGAGGTATCAACCTGAGAACATTTGGCAGCCTGCACAGCAAACCCCTGACCGACCTACACTCTGCTGACGAGGAACAATAATTCCGAAACACCGGTGTCCAGAGTTGGTGCTGCAAACTTGCATAAAACACACAAACTTTCGAAATAGCGCACTCGCTACAAAACTGCATCTACCATGATGCTCCTGGGGTTCACCCGCTGGTGGGTGGAGTCGGAGTGCGACCCATTGACTCTACTTAAATGGCTCCCTCGAGCCATGAGCTGACGAGCTCGGATCCCGCACCCGCGCCTTGAGAGGTATCAACCTGAGAACATTTGGCAGCCTGCACAGCAAACCCCTGACCGACCTACACTCTGCTGACGAGGAACAATAATTCCGAAACACCGGTGTCCAGAGTTGGTGCTGCAAACTTGCATAAAACACACAAACTTTCGAAATAGCGCACTCGCTACAAAACTGCATCTACCATGATGCTCCTGGGGTTCACCCGCTGGTGGGTGGAGTCGGAGTGCGACCCATTGACTCTACTTAAATGGCTCCCTCGAGCCATGAGCTGACGAGCTCGGATCCCGCACCCGCGCCTTGAGAGGTATCAACCTGAGAACATTTGGCAGCCTGCACAGCAAACCCCTGACCGACCTACACTCTGCTGACGAGGAACAATAATTCCGAAACACCGGTGTCCAGAGTTGGTGCTGCAAACTTGCATAAAACACACAAACTTTCGAAATAGCGCACTCGCTACAAAACTGCATCTACCATGATGCTCCTGGGGTTCACCCGCTGGTGGGTGGAGTCGGAGTGCGACCCATTGACTCTACTCAATCCATTGGGAGAATGCGCAAACAACAACTAAAACGTATTTCAAGTTATTGCATCGCTCCATATGGATGAAGTCCAATTGGATCACCTCAAAGGGACATGAAGGGGGAGCAAAACTACCAGGAGGAGTTGGGGTTCCCTTACCAGGATTGTACAACATACATACCATACAATTCTTAACCAAGCGTTCAGCACATTTCGTAATACCATCATTCTTCCACACAGGAAACAGCAATTTACAGATACCTTTCGCGCTAATATGTGCTAACCCATGTGCCATAGTCACAACAGCCAGCACATACGCATCAGGCAACATCCATCTTTTCTGTTCCGATAAGTCAATCCAACAACCATTCGCATCCAACTTTCCCGTACTTTCTTTCCACTTCGTCTTTTCAGTCTCGGTGGCCTCATTCTGAATTGCTTTCACACTCTCGATAGTGTTTTCACACATACTTGATTCTGCAGGCCACCTAACCGAACTTGTCACATACATTCGAGTGCTAAGGTTCCGGGCAGTCTCCTTAGCAGTCTCATCCGCAAACGCATTACCACGACCAACATCATCCGTCACCTTTCGATGCGCACTACATTTAACAATCGCCACTTGCTTAGGCAACGTAAGTGCATCCAAAAGATCATTTACAAGCTGGCCATGTTGAATCTTTGTACCATGTGACGTAAGGAATCCTCTCTCTCTCCACAGTCGTCCAAAACTATGTGCCACACCAAACGCATACTGGCTATCTGTAAACACATTCACCCGTTTATCTTTAGACAACACACACGCCCTCGTCAAAGCAATTAACTCAGCAGCCTGAGCCGAATTCTGACTTAACCTTGCGTTTTCCACAATCGTTCTCAATGTAACTACAGCATACGCAGTTGTCACATCACCGTTCGGCAACTTGAAACAGGAACCATCCACATATAAAGTACCATCGGGATCTGTCAATGGAGTATCTCTTAGGTCAATGCGACCCTTGGTTTCCTCTTCAGTTCTGAGATAGCAGTCATGTACTGCTTCATCACTTGATTCTGTGTCGATCGGCAGCAATGTTGCTGGATTCAACACATTACATCGTTTTATCCGTATGTGACTGGCCAGCAACGTCAACTCATATCCAGACAATCTTGCACTTGTCAGATGTTGAGTTTTCGTTCGGTTCAATAGAGTGTCGACTGCATGCGGAACCATTACCGTGAGCATATTATCCATGACTAGACCTGCGGACTGTCGAATGGACGCCGCAGCTGCCGCTGTTGCCCTTAAGCAACTTGGCAAGGCTCTTGCTACTGGGTCTAAAGTCGAAGAAAAGTAGGCACATGGGCGTTGCTTACCACCAAAAGGTTGTGCCAGAACACTCAACGCGCAACCATCCCTCTCGTGAACGTATAGTGTAAACGGCTTACTGTAGTCAGGAGTGCCCAACACAGGAGCCGAACACAACGCATTACGCAATTCAGAAAAACTTTTCTGACATTCTTCAGACCAAGGTACTGGGGATGAAACATCTTTGCATGTAAGGGCTATCAATGGTTTCGCCAACAATGAAAAATTTGGAATCCATTGTCTGCAGTAGGACGTAATACCCAAAAAGGCGCGAACATCTCTTTGGGTTTTTGGCACAGTCATTCGGGAAATCGCTGCAATTCTCTCTGGGGTCCACCTTCTCCCTTCTTTTGACAATAAGTGACCTAAATAGGTAACTTCTTGACAACAATACTGTAGCTTTGAAGGCGATACCTTGTGGTGTAAGTTATGTAGATAGTGCAATAATGATACTGTAGCCGTTTTGCAAATAGCTTCTGTATCAGCTGCCACTAAAAGATCGTCAACATATTGAATCAAAGCTGCACCTTTTGGTAATACAAAGGCATCAAGCTGTCCTTTAAGTGCTTGGCTGTAGATTGACGGACTCTCACAGTAGCCCTGTGGAGCGCGTTTTAGCCTAAAACTGCGACCTCCTAATGAAAATCCGAATAGATCTCTGCTTTCCTCTGCAATTGGGATGCTAAAGAAAGCATTCTTTAGATCGATCACTGTGAACCAGGAGGCAGATGCCGGAATCATTGTTAGTAAAGCCGTAATGTCAGGGACCACGGGAAATTGTGGAACCACTATTTTATTTACCTCTCTCAAATCTATAACGAAACGATACACAGGAGGTTTAGTTGGGTCAGTTCGTTTCAGAATTGGCAATACAGGGCTATTACATACATTTCCACGAGTTTCTTCAACAACACCCTTTCCAATGAGATCATAAACAATTGCTAACAGCGCTCGTTCGCCCTCAAGAGAAATACGATATTGAGGTAAACGCGGTAATCGCGCATTTGGTTTCAATTGAATCACATAGGGTGGAATGTCTAACAGGCCCACGTCATTGGGACCTGTGGCCCATAAGGACGCAGGGAGGGAACTCAATTCCGGTGGGAATTTATCAACCGATAAATACATGGGAGAGATCACTCTCCGTCCCAATGTAAGTTCCACTCCTTCGGGGGAACAATACAATGTTGCATATAATCGTTTCAACAAATCCAGGCCCAAAAGATTTTCACCGCAACCTGTAGAGAGAATCAGTGGAGCGGTTAGCTCACGAGGTCCAATCATAAGAGGCAAAGGGTTAGAGACTGGGTTACTAACAGGGGCGCCAGAGAATCCAACGGAAACGTTCGTTAAGCCAGACAAAGGTGCGCCAGGGAGTTTTGAATGCATGATGGAACTTTTTGTCGCACCAGTGTCTAACAGAAAAGGCTCAACTACACCTGATGTAGCCACTGCAACGTAAGGCCCACTCTGATCGACCGGAACTGACACTACTCCCTCTCTTTGTCGTTGGCTGTCCTAGTAATGGTCATTTACAACAGTTTCATGGTCTGCATAATAATCATCAACATTATACTGTGCAGATCGAACTGACCCCGCATTTCGCTGGTCAAAACAATTATTTGTGTCTGATTGATTTTGATAACGATCACTCTGATTGTGGAATGAACCACGACCTCTACCACGAGGTGCCTGTTGAGGACCACCACCACGGTTTCCACGTGTCGACACACCATTCAGACGGTCCCGTAAGGCAAGACAATCATATTTTAGGTGTCCCTCTTTCCTACAATATGCGCACTGATTATACCCAAGTGAAGATCTATAATCAAAGTTGTCAGAGCGCGGCTGTGTCCTATCGGGCTGTGCTCGTGGTCGATACTGCTGTTGCGAATCATTTTGGTTTGATCGTGGAGGGTATGCTTGCTGCAACAAAACCTTCGTTTTGAGCTCCTTAGTTTTCTTTTCTACACGATCACTTTCTTCCTTTTCCCTATTCTCATAATACTGAGCCGTTGCTAGTATTTGCGCAGGGGTTGAAACTGCCCATGCACTTTCTGAATTCTTTAATTTGTTGCTTAGTTCAGGCAACAAATTCGACACGAATTTGTCAACGAATAACCGCTGGCCTCCCTCAGCGCCCATGTCCTGGCCGCTGTGGTCGACAAACGCTTCCTCAAACCTTGTAAAGAAATCCGAGACACTCTCGTCTTTCTTTTGCTTACAAGCTGATAACTTATCCCAGTTCACCTTCATCGCTGGCATGAGAGTTTTCATGAGCGTAATGATTTTCTGAGGCAAATCCAAAATCAGCTGTTCAGGCTTGGCCCCACCAACTTGTAATGCATCAGCTGCTAGCAGTGCAGCCCAATCACCCCCTAATTCAACTGCATGATTGGCTTGACGAATTTTAGCCCAAACTGGTTGCGGTACAACGTTGCCAAACAACATGTCGATGTCGGCAAGGTTCATAATAGAAGCTTCTATCAGTTGTGATAACTCCTTATAATAACCAGCCGGATTTTTACGCGGATCAGGTAAGGATTGCTTCACTTGCAAAACTTCTGATCGTTTCCATGGAAGATGTATCCACACCCTTCGAAAATGCGGTAGCACCACAGGGTTTGCATTAGGATCACCAGGCACCCACAGTGGCGGAACCTCTCTCATAGGATACTGACCAGGAACCGCTTTCCAGTTCTCAGTGGTATCTTCTAATGATATCCGAGAATGTGCTGTGGGTCTGAATGCTAATAAGCGTTCCACGGCACGTCGTACATCGTCTCCTATAATCATACCGTTTGAAAAGTGACTCTGAAGTTCAATTATGTCGGACGGTACATTATCTACATCATCATTATACCATTCTTCTCTCAAAAAGTTACACATCTCCTCAAATACGAATCTCTGCGTAGGCTCATTAAACTGGGAAAACGTATCAAAGACTACACGTGGAGTGTAATTAGCAGGATGTCTTATCCACCTATGTGCCATTGTTACTAACGTCTCTTTCTCCCTACCACTAGGGATCTGACTCCGTCTCTGAGGAGTTTCAGATAAATTAGACGAAAATAACGGACCAGAAAGAGGTGAATAAAGGGTAGCAACAGAGTTAGGAACACGCTTACGAACAGAAGGAGAAAGAAAAACAGGGGCAACAACACTGGAGGTGAAAGAAGGCATAGTAGGAACGGACAAGATAGTTGGAGTGGCAGAAACAACAGTCTGCGAAGGTACAGGTACAGGAGCAGTAGGAACAAGAACAAGTGGTGAAACAAACGTAGGGTTAACAGCGGGCTGGCCCGCAGCCGCTGGAGCAACAAGAGGTACAACAGGAGGTACTACAGGAGCAACTACAGGAGCAGTAGCACCCTGTACATAAGGAGGTGGTGATTTCATCAAGTATGACAGCAAGGAATCCTCCTTCAAATCTTCTTTTTTCTTTTCTAGATTATTCGGTAAAACTGGGTAACATTTATCTATTTTCATGTGATGCAATCTAGTAGCGATTTCCATGTCTTTTTCTTCTTTGTCTTGTCTACATTCTTTTATAGCTTGCAGTACAGGAACAAACTCTTGTTTTTGATCCTTTTTAAGTTGTTTGATTTCTTTCTGCTTGGCCTCTTTATGCCATATCCGAAAGGAATCAAACATAGCTGGCCTAGCTTTCTTTAAAAATAATTTAGCCTCAAGATTATCTAAAATCGAAAGTTCAAAAGTTCCATGTTGTGGCCATCTAAGATCACCGTCTTTCTTTGTATAGCGGACCCAGTAATCATTATATATTATAGGACCCACCCCATGTCGACTATAAAGATCATGTATCGGAGTTCCAACTGGAGGTATCGGACACGAGTCCTCCAACCGGGAATCCATTGCGCAACATTTGAAAATACGAAACAAATCACTATGGCTAGGCATCGTGCACACTAACCTAGTATCAAACTTCAAGGATTACCGAAGCAATAAAACCTCGTGTAAGTCAAAACCCTCGGTTTTTGGCAATTGCAACTGTCAAATAATACTAAGGACCAATACTAAGAACCACAAATGCAATGGAACCATGCAATACAACAAAGCCTTAAGGCTATCACAAAGCTCGGAGAGCTAACCACAAAGCCTGAGGAGGCTATTACAAAGCTCAGTGAGCTATTACCACAAAGCCTTAAAGGCTAACAACAAAGCTTTCAAAAGCTAGAACAACCACTAAGGACTGGGAGCGACCCACAAATACTTAACTCAGAACTTCAATGGCGTCACCAGGAAGGCCCGTCTATCGTCTCGCTTGTACATAAGGTCTACGCCGGGCGTCGAAGACAGGTCGACAGTCAGGGCATCGGTCCGTCGCAGCCGTCAGGAGGCGGGAATCTTCGCAGGGAAAAACTTCGGGCCACTTATTTCGACAACAGGATCGATGAAGCGGGGTGCACCTTCCCTCGGAGATTTCACACGAAGTTCCTCACGATCATTAGGCTTTGGACCGGTACCGCTGAAGTCGCCCCACGTTGGGCGCCAACTCAAGGACTGGACTTTTTAACAGTACCAGCGGTGCCAGGGAACAACACCTATAACCTTCATGGGATACCTGTTTCGGCGCACAAACTACAGAGACACGGGACACTTCCTTCGGCGTCAAAGATTCAAGGTTTATTTACTGCAGGGAACACAGAAGTCACAACAAGTACAACACGTGCAACTTGGGGAGACTGCTTCAAATTGGTTCTGTGGAGCGCTCCTTTTATACAGAATTTACTCATAGGACAACATGGTACACAAAAGTTTACAACCTGGTTCCCATAATTATCCCCCAGAGGGGTCGCTTTGGTCACTTTGGTACACATAAGGTCCGGAACATAAGTGCGGAAACATTTGGCGGTTCCCAACTGTAAAAACCCGTCTTCCCAACATTAGTGAATTCCGATCGGCAGTAAAACAGATCGAAATAGGGACAAAGACAGGTGCAGAGGAAGATGGAGACAGTGGGGAGATCGAAAAGGGTGTAAAAGGGGAGGTATCGGGAAACACGAGATACAGGCATCAAAGGGACGTGCCTAATGAGATGCACGGCTGAGACAATAAACCGGCACGGCAGAAGCGGGGCCATCTGCCTTACAGTATCATCCCCCTCATCGTAAAAGATACTTACAAAGAACATGTGTCTTCCACAAATATCTTGAGAGTCCCAAGGTAACGAAGCGGACAGTGTCCGTTCGCTGGCTACTTGAGGGCAAGAGACAAAATGGATGCCGTATCTAAGATGGAACCCGTGGGTACAGATGAAAAACCCACATATCAAATGAACGGTTTAAGTTAGCACAGCGAAACTGCGCATACTTACTAAACTCGTCATTTGCGGTTCTTAGATACCAGACTCGACCATATTCGTGCGAGTCGAAAACATCACTTACAATTGTCACGGAACCTCACCAGGCTCGTCAGCCCACTGCTCACGGGAGCTTTAAAGTTACAAAAGGGGGTGGGGTCGCACACTACTCACACACCGGCGGTGTCGCCCCCAAGGACTCTGGTCAATGTAGTAAAGTGTTCACGATGCATCATCTTTCGATCTTCTGCTATCTTCGCTGCCTTCGCCATCCCTGGACACGTGTTTCGGGATATCACCCCTCGTCAGCAGGGATAGGCGGTGTACTGGGGTTTCCGATGGCTGCCAATATCTGCCAGGTATAGTACCAGTCAGGCGCGTAGGTGCGGGATCCCAGGCTCGTCAGCCCACTGCTCACGGGAGCTTTAAAGTTACAAAAGGGGGTGGGGTCGCACACTACTCACACACCGGCGGTGTCGCCCCTAAGGACTGTGGTCAATGTAGTAAAGTGTTCGCGATGCATCATATTTCGATCTTCTGCTATCTTCGCTGTCTTCGCCATCCCTGGACACGTGTTTCGGGGCATCACCCCTCGTCAGCAGGGATAGGCCGTGTACTGGGGTTGCCTAGGGCTGCCAATATCTGCCAGGTATAGTACCACTCAGGCGCGTAGGTGCGGGATCCCAGGCTCGTCAGCCCACTGCTCACGGGAGCTTTAAAGTTACAAAAGGGGGTGGGGTCGCACACTACTCACACACCGGCGGTGTCGTCCCTAAGGACTCTGGTCAATGTAGTAAAGTGTTCGCGATGCATCATCTTTCGATCTTCTGCTATCTTCACTGTCTTCGCCATCCCTGTACACGTGTTTTGGGGTATCACCCCTCGTCAGCAGGGATAGGCTGTGTACTGGGGTTGCCGATGGCTGCCAATATCTGCCAGGTATAGTACCACTCAGGCGCGTAGGTGCGGGATCCCAGGCTCGTCAGCCCACTGCTCACGGGAGCTTTAAAGTTACAAAAGGGGGTGGGGTCGCACACTACTCACACACCGGCGGTCGCGCCCCTAAGGACTCTGGTCAATGTAGTAAAGTGTTTGCGATGCATCATCATGACCACCGCGCCTCTGGCCTGGTTGCCCCCTCGCTCCTCCGCGCTCCTGCTCCAGAGACCCCTGCTGTGCCAGACCTTCACCAACGCCGAGAGCAGCGCCCCAGCCGCCGCAGGGCCGCCCGCTCAGACCGATCCTGTTTTCCCGCCGCTTCCTGCCGGCGGCCTCGCCACACGATTGGTGGACGCGACCCCGCCTCCCAGCTGACCTGCCCTCCCGGCTCCCCTCTTAAGGAGACCCTGCACGCACCTGGGCAGTGACCACCGCGCCTCTGGCCTGGTTGCCCCCTCGCTCCTCCGCGCTCCTGCTCCAGAGACCCCTGCTGTGCCAGACCTTCACCAACGCCGAGAGCAGCGCCCCAGCCGCCGCAGGGCCGCCCGCTCAGACCAAACCCGTTTTCCCGCCGCTTCCTGCCGGCGGCCTCGCCCCCTCGCCACACGATTGGTGGACGCGACCCCGCCTCCCAGCTGACCCGCCCTCCCGGCTCCCCTCTTAAGGAGACCCTGCACGCACCTGGGAAGTGACCACCGCGCCTCTGGCCTGGTTGCCCCCTCGCTCCTCCGTGCTCCTGCTCCAGAGACCCCTGCTGTGCCAGACCTTCACCAACGCCGAGAGCAGCGCCCCAGCCGCCGCAGGGCCGCCCGCTCAGACCGATCCCGTTTTCCCGCCGCTTCCTGCCGGCGGCCTCGCCCCCTCGCCACACGATTGGTGGACACGACCCCGCCTCCCAGCTGACCCGCCCTCCCGGCTCCCCTCTTATGTCGCCCCCCCAGCGGACGCGCGCAGCGGGAGCACCGAATGAGCGCCGAAGGTGCGCCAAAGGTAAGCCCTTCTGCGCCCGTCCGCGCCTGGACCGCGCCCAGTGCCAGGACCCCTGGCCCCCACCGCCGGACGCCGACCAGACGGACCTACGACGCCACCGAACTCATCGCTCTCAACACCGGCCGAACCCCGGGTTGCTACCGAGCCACACCGAGACGCACCCACGGACCCTTCATCTGCAACGCCTGCAAGTTCACCTGCAACCGGACCGGCTCCACTCCGGCAGTGCTCAAAACCTCGACGAGCAGCAACAGCACCCACCTGAAGTGCATCCTGCTCAACACCCGCTCCGTCCACAGACACGCCGTCGAGCTCTGGAACCTGCTCGACACCACAGACCCAGCCGTCGCCTTCCTCACGGAAACCTGGATGAACGCCTCCTCAGCGCCCGACATCGCCATCGCCATCCCGGATGGCTACAAGATCATCCGGAGGGACCGCGCCAACCAGACCGGAGGAGGCATTGCCATCATCCACAGGAATACCATCCGCATCAGGACCGACACCGACACCGACGACACCCTCGCACCCGCCTAACACCTGCACTTCCAGATCCACGTCAACCCCAAGCCCACCCTCAGAGGCACCCTGATCTACCGTCCCCCGGGACCCCGCACACAATTCAGCGAAGACATCGCTGACTTCATCAGCCCGCACGCCCTCCCCTCCGCTGACTACATCCTCCTCGGGGACCTCAACTTCCATCTGGAGAACAACAACGACCGCAACACCACCACCCTGCTGGACAACCTCGCCAACCTCGGACTTAAGCAACTGGTGACCACCCCCACCCACTACGCCGGACACACACTCGACACGATCTTCTCTTCCAGCAAGGACATCGCCTTCAGCCACACCACGGAACTCAACTGGACGGACCACAGCTGCGTCCACTTCAGCTACAGAAAAACCACGCTCCACCATCACCAGCAACAGGCTCCCCGCAGAAGCTGGAACAAGATCACTGCAGACCAGCTCGCTACTTCCCTGAGCAAGAACCCTCCCACCAGCACTACGAACCCCAGCCAAGCAGCAACCAACCTCACGAAATGGATCAGCGACTGCGCAGACGACCTCGCCCCGCTGAAGACCCCGCCGAGTAGACCCGGAAGCAAGAAAGCCCCATGGTTTAACGACGAACTCAAGAGCTCCAAGAAGAACTGCAGAGCACTCGAGAAAACTTGGCGCAGAGACCCAACACCGGACAACAAGACTGCCCTCAAGCTCGCCACCCGAAAACACCACCAGCTGATCCACGCCACCAAGAAAACCGCATTCAAGGAACGACTGGACAACAACGCACACAACAGCAAGGAACTCTTCAACATCGTGAAAGAGCTCTCCAACCCCAATGCCGGAAACAACGACATCACCCCCTCGCAAGACCTCTGCAACTCCCTCGCCTCCTACTTCCACAAAAAGATCGCGGACATACACAACAGCTTCAGCACTCAACCGACGCACACCGCGACCGAACCACCGCCCCCCACCACCACCCTCCGCGCCTGGACCCCGATCAGCACCGAAGACACCATCCGCACGATGAACTCCATCCACTCCGGATCCCCAACAGAACCCTGCCCTCACCACGTCTTCAACAAGGCCGACGCTGTCATCGCACCCCACCTGCGGGACATCATCAACACCTCCTTCGACACCGCTACCTTCCCGGAGAGCTGGAAGCATGCCGAACTCAGCGCTCTACTCAAGAAACCATCAGCCGACCCCACCGACCTCAAGAACTACCGCCCCATCTCGCTGCTCCCGTTCCCGGCTAAAGTCATCGAGAAGACCGTCAACAAGCAACTGGCCGCCTTCCTCGAGACGAACGGCTCCCTCGACCTCTCGCAGTCTGGCTTCCGGGCCAACCACAGCACCGAGACCGCCTTGATCGCAGCTACAGACGACATCCGAGCCCTGCTTGACAACGAAGAAACAGCGGCCCTCATCCTCCTGGACCTCTCCGCGGCCTTCGACACTGTCTGCCACCGTACCCTAGTACAGCGCCTCAGCAACGTCGGAATCCAGGAGAAGGCACTGGAGTGGATCACCTCCTTCCTCGCCGGAAGGACACAGAGAGTCCGCCTCCCTCCGTTCAGATCGGAAGCCACCGAAGTCATCTGCGGCGTCCCTCAAGGCTCCTCGCTCAGTCCAACACTCTTCAACGTGTACATGAGCCCCCTCGCAGCCATCGCACGCCAGCACAACCTGAACATCATCTCCTACGCCGACGACACCCAGCTGATCCTCTCTCTCACCAACGACCCCGCCACCGCCAGAGCCAACCTGCACGAAGGGATGACAGACGTAGCCAAATGGATGTCGAACAGCCGCCTGAAACTGAAGTCAGACAAGACGGAAGTCCTCATCCTGGGATCCTCCCCCTCCGCCTGGGACGACTCCTGGTGGCCCCCCGCCCTGGGCAGCGCACCCAAACCAACTGACCACGCACGCAACCTGGGCTTCATCCTGGACTCCTCCCTCTCCATGACCAGACAAGTCAACGCAGTCTCCTCGTCGTGCTTCAACATCCTGCGCATGCTACGCAAGATCTTCCGATGGATCCCCACCGAGACCAGGAAGACGGTCACCCAGGCCCTCGTCACCAGCCGCCTGGACTACGGCAACTCCCTCTACGCCGGAACCACCGCCAAACTCCAGAAAAGACTCCAGCAGATCCAGAACACCTCAGCACGACTCATCCTGGATATCCCCCGCCGCAGCCACATCTCCGGACACCTGAGAGACCTGCACTGGCTCCCGGTCAACAAGAGAATCACCTTCCGGCTCCTCACCCACGCACACAAAGCCCTACACAACCAAGGACCAGGATACCTCAACAGCCGCCTCAACTTCTACGCTCCCAAACGCCAGCTTCGATCGACCAGCCACGCCCTCGCCGCCGTCCCCCGCATCCGAAGAGCCACCACTGGAGGAAGGTCCTTCTCCTACCTGGCCGCCAAGACTTGGAACTCCCTTCCGATCCACCTCCGCCTGACCCAGGACCACCTCGCCTTCAGGAAGCAGCTCAAGACCTGGCTGTTCGAGCAGTAGCGGATCCCCTCCCCCCCAGCGCCTTGAGACCCTCCGGGTGAGTAGTGCGCTATACAAATGCTCTGATTGATTGATTGATTGATCTTCTGCTATCTTCGCTGTCTTCGCCATCACTGGACACGTGTTTCGGGGTATCACCCCTCGTCAGCAGGGATAGGCCGTGCACTGGGGTTGCCGATGGCTGCCAATATCTGCCAGGTATAGTACCACTCAGGCGCGTAGGTGCGGGATCCCAGGCTCGTCAGCCCACTGCTCACGGGAGGGGTGATACCCCGAAACACGTGTCCAGGGATGGCGAAGACAGCAGAAGATCGAAAGATGATGCATCGCGAACACTTTACTACATTGACCAGAGTCCTTAGGGGCGACACCGCCGGTGTGTGAGTAGTGTGCGACCCCACCCCCATTTGTAACTTTAAAGCTCCCATGAGCAGTGGGCTGACGAGCCTGGGATTCCGCACCTACGCGCCTGAGTGGTACTATACCTGGCAGATACTGGCAGCCATCGGTAACCCCAGTACACGGCCTATCCCTGCTGACGAGGGGTGATTCCCCGAAACACGTGTCCAGGGATGGAGAAGACAGCGAAGGCAGCAGAAGATCGAAAACCGATGCATCGCGAACACTTTACTACATTGACCAGAGTCCATAGGGGCGACACCGCTGGTGTGTGAGTAGTATGCGACCCCACCCCTATTTGTGATATTGTGGGGTGACTCCATTAAAGCTGTTCCTTTTATTGAGGGGTCATTCTGCACTTGCACTCTCACAGAGACTATTTTGAGAGTTGGTGAGCATTATCGCCGCACAACTCGCCCTTTTTCTGCTGGGCTGGGAGACTTTGGTGCGGGCCACTTTTCTGCTAATACAAATGGAGTGCTCTTGTGCCCCATACTGCACTTGGAGTTGGAGAGAGATTGTATTGAGCATTGGCGAGCATTATCGCCGCACAACTCGCCCCCTGCCTGGCTTGGAGACTTCGGTGTGGGCCACTTTTGCGTTAATACAGATGGAACCCTCTTATAATGTTGAGGATCCCCACTGCCAGTATTTTCTACCGTGTGTCACTTTAATAGAACTGTTGTTGTGGAATCTAATTTTTTTACAATCTGTACAACGGTAATCCACGTACCTTTGCCCCATGCGGAGACCGTAGGTAGCGTTCTCCTTCAGCAGTATTTTACAAGCCGCATAGAGGTTCCAATGACGTTTCAGATCTTCAGTATTCTCTGGCATCTTCTGAAAAGCACCTGCACTCGAGCTCTCAAAGCTGCGAGGTCCTCTGCTTCCATCTACACGTCACAACGCAAGATCGCATAAGAGTCATCTTGGGAGTTTTGGCTGCTACCTAGCAACCACTACTGGAACTGCGATGGAGTTTTCTGGTTACGCGTCATCACGTAGGGTCACGCACCGTCACCTTGCGTGGCGGCCATTTTGGGAAATTCACTTTACACAGCAACCTACTTTGGTTTGCCGATACAACACGAGCTCTACGAGGGAAAGGAAATGGTAATTTTGATAATTTTGATTTCATTTTAACTCACCTCAGTGATATGCACACCGCTTGACTTAGCGCATGTTTACCAAGCAACTTAACTGTCTACAACGGTGATATGCACACCCCTTCACTCAGTGCATATTCACCTGAGTTTCAAACCATTGTATTGAAGCATTAAGGGTATGCTCTCTTTGATATTTTAGGGTGTTTTATCTTCTGCAGTGGTGATAATTTAGTGCATATTCACCTGAGTTTCGAATCATTGCACTGGAGTGCTAACTGTCTGTTCTCCTTGGTATTCTGGGGTGTATTTCTCGTGGTGATAATGCTTTACATTTCATCACCCAGCAAAACGTCACAACAACACCTTTTTTCCTTTCGTCACCTCATGATCCCCCCATTAGGTGGCAGAAGTGGAAGAAGGTGTTTGAAAGGTATGCGAAAGTGTGTGGCACTAATCTCAGCGCGGAAAGAAAAACTGCTCTTCTTTTACATTGCCTTGGCTCAGAAGGGCAAGCGGTATTTGAACCTGAGGTTAATGATCCCAACTTAAATGAGTATGAAGAGTGCATGGTGAAGTTAGATAAACACTATCTACCAAAAATAAGCACTGTACTTGAACGATACCATTTTGGTCGTAGAATGCAAAATTAGGGTGAATCCGTAGAGAATTACATTACTGCACTAAGAAAACTTGGGTCTTCATGCAGGTTTGGTACATTAATAGAAGAGAGGATAAGAGATCAGTTCATGCTGGGGTGCAATGTTCAAAAGGTTAAAGAAGAAATTTGGCAAAAGGATGAGCCCTCCTTGGATGAAGTCATTACCATTGCTAAACAGATAGAGCATTCTCAAAAGTGTGTAGAAGTAATCACGAAGCATGAATCCAAGGGTGAGAGTATTCATACAATAAAAGTGGTTTCCAAAGATAAGATTGTAAACAAAGGGCATTCCAAGGATAAAAAGGTGCATAAAGGGGGTAATACCAAAACAGAGACAAAAGGTTATCATAACTTTCAACCTAAATGCTTCAGGTGTGGTAATCCAGGATATTTTGCCAATGACAAAAAATGCCCCGCACTTAAGGCCATTTGCTCCAATTGTAAAAAGGTTGGGCATTTCACTACAGCCTGCAGAGCTAAAAAAGGCAAAGGCAAGGTTAATGCTGCTTCCCGTGACTGTGACACTGATAGTGAAGAGCTTTCTGATTTTGACTGTGGTCAAATTGTATCTCAAATCACGGGCAATAGGAAGAAGGGCCCCATAGATGATGTACTAGTAGAAGGTAGAAACACAAAAGTACTTTTTGATTCAGGTGCTAAAATAACCATTGTATCTAAAGAATTGTACTTATCTAATCTAAATGGAAGTATTAGGATGTTGAAAGCTGACATACAACCTAGCGCTTATGGAGGGGAACCCAAAAAATTGATGGGATACTTTCAGGGTTTAATTGAATATAAAGGCAGATACGTCTCTGGTAAGATCTATTTTTCACATAGCTGAGATAGTATTCTTAGCTGGTTTCAACCAGAGTGACCTAGGTGTGATGCTTGACCCAAATAGTGATCCCCCCATCATTCTTAGGGAAGATTTTCAGATGAATGAAGTTAATGTGCAGGACTGTAGTTCTGACTATGCGTATTCATTGAAGAAGTAATTCCCCAGTGTGTTTAGAAATGAGTTAGGCTGTTTAAGGGAGTATGTTCACCAGATCCGCCTGATTCCCGATGCTGTACCTGTTGCAGGCAAAGTACGTGGTGTGCCCTTTGCCGTGAGGTAAGAGAGGAAATCCCAATTAGATAAACGTATGCTTGAGGGGATAATAGAACAGGTAGAAGGAACCCAATGGTTGACTCCGGTTGTAGCTGCCCGTAAGGCTGAAGGCAGTCTCCGTTTGTGCATTGATTTGATTTTTAGGGAACTTAATAAACAAGTTATAGTTGATAAATATCCCTTACCTAAAATATCTTACATGCTCATGGTATTGGAGGGAGCTAATGTATTTTCAACTGTGGACCTAAAATCCGCCTATCACCAGATATGGTTAGATGAAGAGTCCAAAGACTATACTGCTTTTATAACGCCCTTTGGCACGTTTAGATTTTTTTGGCTCCCCTTTGGTTTAGTTTCTGCAGCCTCAGTATTCCAAAGGGCTTTAGAAAGAGTATTGAGTGAAAAATCAGGGGTTAAGATTTATCAAGACGATGTTCTCATTTATGGCAAGGATGAGTGAGAACTTGACTTGAGAGTCAGGCAAGTCTTGGAAAGGTTTCATCTTTACAATCTTACTGTTAGAATAAACAGATGTAAATCGAGGAATTGATTACCTCGGACACTCCATATACGGTAAAGGAGTAGAACCCAAGGATGAATTGATTAATGCAATACAAAACCTAGCTCCTCCCACGAGTAAAGAAGAACTTATGAAGTTTATCGGCATGGCCAAATATTATAGCAAATTTGTGAAAGGTTTTGATGGCAGGTGCATTAATATGCGGAAACGTTTGTGTAAAGGATTGGACCTTGTATGGTCTGATGAGTGTGATTCTGAATTTAACACGATCAAAAGTTTGCTTAAGAAAACGCCCAATCTAAAAAGCTTTGACCCCTCCAAAAAGTCAATTTTAGTTACAGATGCCAGTATGAAAGGCTTAGAGTCCGTTTTGCAACAGCAGGATGGCAATTCGGAGAATTTCATTCTGTTCCTCTCGAGGAGTCTTCGAGGGGCAGAATTACGTTATTCTGTTATTGAAAGAGAGGCCTTGGCTGTACACTGGGTGATAAAAAAACTCAAAAATATTCTTTGGGGTACAAAGTTCATTGTGCGCTCTGATCACAAACCCTTGTGTGAAGTGTTCAAAAAGAAAGGTATTGATGCAATATCAAGTAGAATTTCAAAGCCATTGCCCTGCAAGGGTATGATTTTGTAGTGGAATACCTTCCTGGAGTTAGGAACAAGACTGCTGATACGCTTTCTAGACTTGTGGCTCATAATGAGGAAAGTGAAGGAGATGAAGAATATGATTTAAAAGAATGGGTGTGTAACATTGAGAACGATGAAGTAAAAGGAAGCAGGTGGCATGAAATCTGTGCCTCCGACATGGAATTTCAGTAACTTTCTCAGCTACTGAAAGAAGGTTGGAATAGCAAAGTCAAAGGCATCTGTGAAAAGTATTGGAATGTGAGACATTAACTTGCTGAGCCTGAAGGGTTATTATTTAGGGGAACAAGGCTAATTCCACCTGTTTTACTTCATCAAGATTTGTTAGACTTAGCACACCAGGGACATCATGGGATATCAAAGACCAAAGAAAGACTTAGACTCAACTATTGGTGGCCTGGAATGGACATTCAGGTTGAACGGCTAGTGAGGGAATGTGTAGCTTGTACCATGAGCGAAAGGTGCACAAAGCCAAGGATGCAACCCAAGGTAATCAGAGATCGGCCCAAAGGACCTTGGCAAGAAATAGCTTTTTATATTCTAGGCCCCATACAAGGTAACGATGTGACATTTATGTGCTTGTTCTCATTGACTTATATTCCAGGTGGCAAGAGATCATGTTCACAAGAGATATTGACACCAAGCATGTTGTTTCATTCCTCAAAGATGTGTTTGCATGTGAGGGTCTTCCTGGAGTTCTTCTAACAGACAATGGGGTTCAATTTGTATCCAGTGATATGGAAAGTTTTCTGCTAAGCAGGTCCATCAAGCACAAGCGTTGTTCTCTTTATCATCCCGAGACAAACAGCATGGTGGAACGCTTTAACCGGGTGCTAAAAGAGACCATAGCCATGGCCAGACAGAACAATTTAGATTGGAAAGAAGAGTTGAACAAGAAAGTTGAAGTCTATAGGGTTTCTCCTCATGCCACCACTTGTCGAACCCCGTTTGAGTTACTCAGAGGATGACTCCCTAACACAATGATCGCTCCTCTGAGTTAATGATGCTGAGTTAAAGAAAGGTAGAACCTCTTCTGACAGTGAGTGGAAGGCAAAGGAGGCTAAAAATATTGAAGCAAGGAAGATTCATTTCGACAATAAAAAGGGCGTTAAAGTTACCCCTGTTAAGGTTGGTGTTTGTGTCATGTTCAGGGCACCTTTAGGCAGAAAAGGGTACAAATTGTTCCAAATCCCACATAAAGTCATCAAAGTGTTTAACAATGCTATAAAGACAGAAGATTCCCCGATATGTAATCTTAATAGGGTTGTTCTACTTAGGAATGATGCAATCACACCTTCCAATGCAGTCATACCCTCCACTCCATTCTCTTCCCATAAGAAATCTACTGTATTTAAGGGGTCAGGGGTGTGTGACTAATCAGAGAAGTAAGAGAGAGATTGTCAAACCTGCAAAATGTTCATCTGATGTTGTGTTTTGAACCTTGTTTATCAAACTTTTTGTATATAGGAGGAAGATGAATGAAATAGTCATCTGACCTTGTGTTTTGAACCTTGTTTAGCAAACTTTTTGTACATAGAAGGAAGATGTGTAATATTGTGCTTAATAAGTTATTATCCTTTCAATACTGACGCACAATGTGTACTTTCATGTAGCAACATGGTGATAGAACTTAGCGAGCTCTGAGAGTAAGTCACTTGCTCCCAGTTGCTCCTTTGGTTAGCTGATGGATGAATGGGACCACTCTTTTCCAGGAAGTTGAACTTACCTACACCACTACTCTGGATTGGATCTTCGTTATTTACAGCAAACAATGTTACATTCATCTTCTTCCCTGTCGCCCTTGTTGAACCTCTTGCCATTGTAGCTAGGTTTTATTATGCCACAAACACATCAAAGAAGCCTTTTTATCCTTTTGAAATGGATGCTTATTGTGATAGCAGATATTATCTGCTTTTATTGTGACACCAGATTTTATCAGCTTCCACTTGTATTTTCATTTAGACAAGGGTACAATTGCTTTCTTTATGTGATTATATTTTTTGCCAAGTGTCATATTTTTTTCTTTTTCATACATGGGGAGATTTACTGATCACAGAGGTGTTGAGCCAAGACCTAACAGCATTGGGAAAGCCAAAAGGTCTCACCTTTGAGATTATTCGCTCCAACATTGACTTTTGTGCATGCTGTACAGCATGGGCTTTGCTGACTGTGGCAATGATTTGCAGCCGTGCTGTATAGTCAGTCAAAGTTTTTATTGTTCGAATAATTAGAATCCTCAACAATACAATAATCATGCATCACCATAATCATCATCATCATAAAATCAAGTAAAAACATGTTTCATAACTATATTACCATGTAAAACATGCACAGTGGGTGAAGGGTCTACATTAAAATGATATTGTTCTAACATCAATTTGACTATTTAAGGTGATAAAGTGCTATGTGCCTGAGAACTGTCTTTCAGTGATTTTAGAATTATTTTAAAATGTTTCTGTACCAAGCCAAGACCATGGTATCTAAAGAGGTGACACAAAATAATGTAGCCTACGTGCATATGACATCTGTAGGACAGGAACAAGGGGTTGAGGAGAGAATGACGTGTATTACCAAACTCAGGGCAGCAGAGGAGTAAGTGAGTGAAGGTCTAATTTTTGTAATCACAAAACCTACAACTTGGTGTTATTATTGGGTCATGGCACCATCACCATTGTAGGAGCTAGCAGCCTTGCAATCAAGATGTTTCTACTACATTCCCTATTTAATGGGAATTTTAGGTAGCGTTTTAGTCCTTTGATGTCGTGGAAAGAGAGAATGTCTTTGAGATAACTGAATGAAATGTGACTTATAAAGCGCACGGCTGCTCCATGGAGTGTCCCAGCGCCGAGCCTTCAGTAACGAAGTGCAGTGAGATCAACTAGTCTTAAACAAGGTGGTAGCAGCTACAGAGCATAGGTCAAAAGGAAGTTTGTTTCAGGCCACTGGTACGAAATAGAGGAAGGTCCTTCCACCAATTCTCATGTGGCGAATCTTGGAGATCCTAGCAAGAAGGAAGTGGGCTGACCGTAAGTTTTTAGGGGGCATAGAAACTGATTCTGGCCCTCAGGTAGCCTGCACCAGAGTGGTGCAGTGGTCTCTGGACCAAGACCAATATTTTAAAGAGAATTATCTTCTTTATCGGAAGCCAATGGAGGGCACGCAAGAGCGGGACACGTGTTTCCTGTGGGCAGGCTAAGGAGAATGCGGGCTGCCCTATTTCGGACAACTTGAAGCTTATTAAGCAGATAGTCTTGGAGTCCCAAATATAGGTCACTGTCATAGTGCAGCCATGATGTTATGAGTTCCTGGATGACCACCTTTCTTGCAGACAAGGAGAGAAAGTGTAAAAACCTTTTTAATATCCACAGGAGTCTAAACATGTTCAGACCACAGACACAATCTGTGGCTGAAAAGAGAGAGAATTATTGAATTTAATGCCTAAGTTCATGACTGTTCCCCATTGAGGACCTTGGGGTGGGGCTTCTTTGGGCCACAGCGTCTGCCAATCAGTGGTATTGGAACCGAACAATAGTATTTCGGTCTTGTCTACATTGCATTTTAGTTTCTGGATGGTCAACCAGTGAAAAACAGAAGAAAAGCATGTTTTAATGACTCTCCTGCAATCTGCTTTCCCTTCCCACATGTGGACAGCAGCTGGGTGTGATCAGTGTATGTATTTACCTTAGACCCCAAGGCCTCTGCAAACTGTGCTAAAGGTGTGAGGTACGTGATAAATAGAGTGGGGCTCAGAGCAGGGCCCTGCAGCAGTTCCACTGTCAGATAGTATGCTCTAGAAGAGTATTCAGAGACCCACACTTCCTACCCTCTGTCCTTCAAAAGGGATACTAGCCAGTTCAGGCCACTCCACCTATCCCGATCATTTGGAGGCATGCTAGAAACATAGAGTGTGGGACTGTATCGAAGGTCACTGACAGATTCAACATAATAAGAATGGCCTTCCCTCGATGTCTAAGGTACCTGTGATATGTTTGGTGACCTCAAACAGTGCTGTCTCAATACTGAAGTTGGGCCTAAAGGCAGACTAGCTATGACGGAGCAGCTCATTAGTTTAAAGATACTGGGAGAGCTGTTGATTAATAGATTTTTCCAGTATCTTAGACAATGTTGGCAGTAGATGGATTGGCCTGTAGTTTGATTGCTCCATAGGGTTCGTTGCGATTTTTTTTTAGCAGGACCAGCATTTTAGCCTGCTTCCATGACATAGGGACTATTGCTGAGGAAAATGACACATTGGGCACCCTATAAGCCAGTGGGTTAATGGCGGCTGCCCCTATCGCTAGCAGGTTTGGAAGGCAAGGATCAGCTGGACATCCTGATTTGAGGCCACATATGGCTGACAGTGATTCCTCCAAGGGGATAAACTGGAAATTTAAGAGTGAAGCCATAGTGGAAGAGGTTGTGCTGGAACATGCTTTCTCCATCAGACTCTCCTCTGTCTGGATATCAAACGTGAGGCTGGCTTGAATGGTTGTGATTTTCTTATGGTAATATGAGGCCAGCTGGTAACACCATTACACTGTAGGTTGGTGTAATCTGGTGCCGGCCTCAGGGGACATTAAGTTCTTGACGACTCTGAAGGTGGATTATTACCTGCCTCCTCTATCTTCTCCTCAAAATTAGCCTTTTTTAGCTATCCTGACACCTGCATAACATTTTTTGGAGCTGTCTTATAGGTGACTTTGTCTTTGGCATTGTAGTTTCTTCGCAGTTGCCTCTCTAAACTTTTGTGGTGAGTCCTGAGACTGTCTTTAAAGCAGGGGTCAGATGGTTGTTTGTGCAGGGTGTATGTGAGGAGACCGGTGTTAGCTTATTGGAAGTGTTCCCAATCCAGCTATTAAGCAGGCTTGCGTCTTCATCCTTTAGGCCAGAGAGAGAGGGGTTACTCTCTTCCAGAGAGCGCATAAATTCTAAAGGTAGGATTTTATCAAATGCTCTTGTGCTTAATGGAACTTTGTTTGTTATGGGTTGTGATTTTACTAATAAAGACCAGTAAAACTTCATTAAGTAATGATCTGTCCAGACTAGTGGTGTAGGCGTTTCTAGATGCAGCCTGATGTTGGAGTAATTTTGATCAAGCGCATGAGCTTCAAGGATGGTATAGGGCATGTTTAAGAGTTTGATGGTCCTTGAGCAGGCTGCCATGCCAGCACCCTGCTCCAGGTCTGCAAAACCCGTAGTGAGACCGCCCGCCAGATTAGGAGTTTTCTCCTGGTCTGGCAGGCGGTCCTTTGATGTTCCCACGGTGGTGCCCGTTAAAAAGGCACTGCATTGGGAATATCAAAGCCCTTTCCTGCATGGCATGGACTGTAAAGACCATGCTGTGCAGGAAAGGGGGTGCATGCAGACACAGGGGCACACCATGTTCCCCCCTGCACGCATACTATGGCTCTGAGGCAACAGGGGGTTCTGTAGGACCCCCGAAGTTTCCTCACTGCCACACGTTTAACGGCAGGTGCACCGCCATTGAAAGTGAAGTGGCCAGGAAACTCTTAATATGCACAGTGGTGCCGCAGTGGCCTCGCCAAGCTTATTAGGGCCTCTGACCGCCACGCCACCGCTGCGGGTTCCATGATCCTTGATGTTTGCAGTGGTCCTGTGGTGGTCCCACTGCCGTATCTGAATACAGCAGGTGGATCACCACCACGGATTCGGACCACCAAACTCATAATCAGGCACATAGTATCTAACAGTGTTGTGTAGTTCCTATATACCCTCATGCAGGACCTGTGCTTTTGGATAACATACACTGTGGGTCTGGTGGCAGACTGACTCTGTGCACCCCCGCCGAGTATGATAGCCTTGTTTTGCATTCGCTAGCTCACAGTGCCACTAGAATCTCCTTTTATCAGAGAGATTAGTTTTTGGCAACCTCAGAACACAACAAACCCTGATTCCTCAGACTCGTGGAAACATATACTACTTTTCACCCAGTCAATCGTGCTTGCTCATTTTCTCGCCGAGAGAGATACACAGAAGAAACAGTCGGGCATGTTTACAATAAGAATTTATTGTACCGTTGTTCTTCTCGTGTAAAATATATGCACTGCTACAACTGTCACACAGTAGCAGAGATATAGCATCAGCAGTACAGTGAATTAAAAGGAATAGTACAGTTCTACCGTTTTAGAATAGTCATGAACATATACATGAATATAAAAGGCATTTATGAAATAAAGCGCATACTCTTAAGATGCCTGTCTAGATGTACCTAAGTGTACCAAGCATGTGAGTAGGTGTGAAAGAGCTAATAAACCTAAGAGCCAAGAATCCCGCTAGGATTTAGTCGAACCCCATTACCTGAATAGTGAGAGTGTGGGACTTCGTCCTGGACTCGAGTTGGACACCCCGTGAGGGATGGTTAGACCACTGTCAGCTGGAGCGACTGCATATCGGAGCTTCAGCGTCAGTGTGTCGGCCTTGAAGTCTTGGTTCCTTTCTGACTACTGATAGCAAGAGGTTCTGTATTTATATAGTCCATGTGCCTGTGTTAGCTATTGCTTAGTATGAGAATGATGTTGGGGATTAAACCTCGTGCGTAGATATGAGAGGTGAGGTATACCCCCCGGGTAGTGTTCTCATAAATTATTCATATGTGCTAAGGAAGACGTCTTAGCAATATCGATTGAGAAAACCCTCCCTCTGCATGGAACTAGGTGCAAGGTTTAGTCCATAAAAGGCGTCAGTCCTTATAAGGTGTTATGTCCCCATAAGGCATTCTGTCCTTATTAGGAGTTATGTCCTTATAAGCCTCGTTCATATGAAATGTAGGGGAGATGATGTAGGGAAAGTGTACGATGTTCCCTGGACCTATATTAGGGTACCGATATGAAATATAACAACAGTGCCGTCACCTCATTGTTTTCTATTTTGTCAATATGTAGATTAAGGTCCCCCAATACTATAAAATGTGGATATCTTAAGCCCTAAGGAGCAAGAGCATTGTCCAGAGATTTCAAAAAAGGGTCCTGCATTGCCTGTATATTAAATCCCCGGCTACTGATTGGTGGGGCGTCAGGGAGAGGCGAACCTCAACACCACCGTACCTTCCAGTTTCTCAATAAAGAGAGTGGTCCATTCATACGTCTCCTTATGTACCATAGCCACACCGCCTCCTCTTCCCCCTAAACGGTCCTTCCTGTAGATTTTCTAGCCTCTAGGAATGGGCATGGCTATGGTGGGGTGGATGATTCAGATAGCCATGTTTCGGTCATAAACAATATATATCTGGCTTTCCATCTCTCAAGAAGTCAAAGATATTGGCATCATGTTTTTGTAGAGAATGGACATCAATCAGGGCTGCAGAGAACTGCATATTCCTTTGCCTACTTCAAAGGGATGCAAAAGAGTTTTTTTTGCAACAGCATAGAGGACAAGAACATTCCTCTTTTAATAGAGGTGGGGGACAGTGAGGTGTACATTTTAGTGTAGGGGCCATGCCAAGAAACTTATCTTTGTTGAAGCAGTTGTGTGGCATATCCTCTGAGGGGCCACAGGCAGAGTGGCTGGCGCTCGCTGCTTCCGGGACGCTGATGGGCGCAGACGGGCTTGCCTTTGTCGTGCCTACAGTGCACTAGCGGCGTGTCCACCCATCATCTATATTTATAAGTATGTGGACCACAGAAAAGCTAGAGTGTGCACTACCAAAAATGGTGCCTCTAGCTGTCCCAAAGTTGTAGAAATGGGCGAAAGAAGTATCAATTTTTTAGCTGCTCCCAATCTCCCTATTCAATGTGCAATACTTGCAGGTTTAAAAGTTCATACAAGCAGCACTGCATTAGTTAAAAAGGTTTTAAAACAAATGGAAACGATTCTGTGCAAAGAGCAAATAACCTAAATCTGTAGCCTCCGTGCAGCGTCTGTCTTTACATGCATGTGGCCCAAAGAAAAACCCCTGCTGTGAGAGGCTCTGTTTTTCGAGTTCTCTGTATTTTACCATGACCACTTTTTAAAAAAATATTGTTTAAGTGCTGTGTTTGACAGATTGCTAGTTTTTATAGTTTCTGTTTCAAGAGCAAGTCCAGCACATGCAGAGCAAAGATATCTAGACCAGTTTTTAGTAGATCCATTGAAAATGGCCTGCAAGGTCACCTTCAGTGATTCTGCTGCCACATGGTATATCTGAGGGTAAAACTTGAGGAACAAGGACTTATTTGCAAGGCCTTGTTTTGCCAGACCGAATCCATGGCAAATCTGGGCTCGCCTGATATAGCTAGTTAGCTGAAAAATCCTTTTGTAAGCAACTGTTTGTAATCTGTCTAACATTGTGTCCATTTTTGATGTGAAGCCTTGTTGGCCATACAAATTGTCGAAATCAATTTGGCCTACATTACTCTTATAAAAGGCTGTGCAATTTCATATTCAGCTTGCATAGTGCAAATATTAAATTTCATGCTTTTGATCTAAGTTGTGTGTGTGCTCTTTACCTGAGTCAGTTAACCCGACGCCTTGATAACTGTATGTTTTAGTGAACACTCTTCTGGATGGGACATGTTTCCAAACATTTTTTGTTTTACCTTTGAGTATCCCAAAAACGATTATTTTAGTATTATTTGTGTTTACCACCAAGTTGTTTCTCTGATTATATTGATCCAGTTGGCCCAGCGCTCGCTGGAGACCTATTGGTGTATGATCCAGTATAACTAGTTTGTCTGTGGAATTGTATTATTTCAATTTTGTGTGATCTGAGGTTTGGTGGAAAGGATTTGACTCTTGCAATTATAAGGCCCAAGTCTGCTGTGTAAAGGTTAAACAATAGTGGGGCTGATTCACAGCCTTGTTTAATGCCTATGTTTGTGTATATTTTTAGAGATAGCCTGTCCTCCTGGCCAAGCTTAACCTGTACCCATGTTTTCTAGTAGAGTGAAATTATGGCTTTTACCAGGGGGTGTGGAATGCCCCAGTTTGCTAGTTTTTTTCATATTATTTGTCGGTCTACACTGTCAAATGCCGCAGAGTAATCCACAAAGCAAAGCATGCCATTAAGGGGGGCTTGGCAGGGCTATTCTATCTCTGAGCATGATATGAAGGGGTGTCTATTTTGTCTATAGTCGAAGCGCCTTACCTGAATCCCATCTGATAATATTGGATAAGTTGGCTGCTTCTCCAATAAGATTTTTGCGTCAGCTTTGGCATTGACATCTAAAAGTTCTGTCATGCTGTAATTAGTGGGATCCTTTGTAGCTCCTTTTTTACGTATGGATCGCAAAATAGGCCCACGCTATGAGTCTGGTACATCTGCAGACCAATAAGCTGCATGTATTAATGGCGTAAAATGTTTGGACCAGAACTCAATGTTGGATTTGAATAAAGAGCCAGGTAGGCCGTTAGGTCGGCGTTTTTTAAATAGCCTTGTTTACTTTTTCAACTGATTTTTTGTTGATGTTCACTTCCAGTTCAGTCGAAGCGGGGGTTGCTTACAGTTCGGAGTTATATTAGCAGCATTTGTAATTTCTAAATAGTTTTGATCTCTTAAGTGGGCCAGCCATGTTTCCTGAGGTATGCAATTACCTTTCTTATAACCTGTTTCTTGTAGGCTGTTGACCTTGTGGCAAAATAGTGATTGGTGCCTACTCTCCATTAGTACATGTAGTTTTACTCATTACCCATCAAATGTATTTTCTTTGCCTCCCAAAGACCTTTCTTATACAATCTCCTGTATTTAGTTAAGGTAAGTTTCACTTTTCGGTTGAAGTTATCTTTCCTGTGGGCCTTTGTGACTTTCCTCAAGGCAGTTTTAGTTTTTTTTAGCTTTTTATTGTACCAAACTGTCTTGTCCAAAGCACGTGGGGGTTGAGTGTTTTTAGATATCAGATTTCGACCTTTGCCTGACAGTGTCGCATGGATAGATGTTATTGTTTCTGGCCATGTTATTATTGGATTCCTGGTTGTTTTGTTGATTTGCAGAGTTGGAGTTTGATCAATGGCAGTTTACCAGCAATTAATTTGTACTTCTTTTAAGTTACACCATTTTAATCTCTTCAATACTTTGGCCTTTTCTTCCCCGTTGGGGTTACCAATTGTTGACAATCTTTTGCCCACTCTGTATGTGGTATCAAAGCACGCTACAAGTGGGAAATGATCGCTTTCACTTTCTTGTTGAATTGTCATTCCCGTTTAGTGCTTGCTGATAAAACTTGACGTAAATATATAATCTAAGGTAGACCCTCCTTGTTATGGGTGCATAGGCTTGGGTGACTACCGGGGAGAGTATTCTGGAGGGAAGAGAGATTGTATGTCTGCAGGATGTATGACAGTTTGCATTTCCTTTCCAGGCGACCAATTGGGTTAAAGTTTGTCTGTGCCAGTTGTTTCAGGTTGAAGTCTCCCATTAGCAAAAATCTTGTGATTTGGAAACCTGCAGTACATGTCCTCTAGGGACTCACAGAAGATGTTTATTATTTCATCCTAGGGTCCTTGGATAAATTCAGGTAGAGGTTCAGTATGAGGATTGATTTAGACATTTGACCCAGTTGAATACCTCCCATAGTTAGAGCTTGGAATGTTGAGTTTTGATTAATTATATCTACCTTGACATTTAAACCCGTGGGGCCTTCCATGTAGGATGTTTTTTTCTGTTATTTGAAATACTTCCAAATATCCTTCCATTACCAATGAGCTCTGACTCCATGTCTCTTGGATACAGAATACATCCCCTGTCTTCAGAAAATATGTTGCGTCAGAACTACAAGTAATTTGTTTTAATCCTACCACGTTGTACGATATTGAGGTTAATTGGTTCATGTCATGTGAGCGCACTGATCATGATTAATAGATGCCTCTGGTTAGGTATGGGGCTGGTTCCAAGTTGGAGGATGCGAGCCAGGTCAAGCCCGGCTGTAAAGGATCTTCATCTGGTTTTATTGAAACTAATTTCCTGATGTTACTTATGTTAAGATGAATGCGCAATTCTGGCATCCTGGTCAGGATATTAGTAGTGTGCTCTTTTGTGCTTATTTTGGGTTTGGGAATGCAGAAGGATATTTCTCTGATTCCATAGAATTGATGTCAATGCCCTACTGGGCAAAACATGTGTTTCCTCGCTACAACATGCATTGCCATTTCCCTCCATTCCCAGGTCACTGTTGTTGTCACATTTCCTGGCGATTGTCTATTTACTGGAATGTGGATTTTGACTACGTCTTCTGGTTCTAAATGCCTTAGGGATGAAACATTTTGTAGCAAGCATAGAATGTTTGTGCTATTTAGTACTTCTTGACTACCTCTTGTGGTTTAATTTGGGCAAAATGTAGTTGCCTGGTGGTGATTTTCTAGTCTGTTGTTGGTAGTAGCTTCAACGGCATGGAGATCTAGTTGTTCGTGCTGCAAGTGTAATACAGGGAGGCTAGTGGCAGTGAAATTGCAGGCAGCCATTGTAGGCGGTGTAAATGCTGTGGGTGCTGCCCTAGGCTGGCTAATTGTTTTGTTTTCATGCTGTAAGTGTAATGTAGGGAAGCTAACAGCAGTGAAACAGCAGGCAGCCTTTGCAGTTGGTGTAAGTACAGTGGGTGCTGCTGATGGCTGGCTAACGGATTCACGGGACACTTTTAAAGATACCAAGACAGGTACTTTGTGGCATGCCACCTATTTGGAATCTTGCATTAACAGGGAGATTCACAGTACCGTAGACAATGCGTCATTACTTACAGCTAATGCCTCCGCGTCTTCTTGGATCATTATCCTCGGTGTGGTTGCCGGGTGTTTACCTTCTTTCACATGATTTGTGTGTTTGCTAGGGAGGCATGCTCTATAGATGATATCACCATGTTGATATTGGCAATTGTTAGCTTCTTGCGAGTGGAAGAAGCCTTCAATGCATTCGCCTCTTTGAATATGGGGTAAAACAGAGCTCCTATGGATGTGCTGGTCAAGCCTTAGTTGGTGTTGGTGCAGAGCCTTTTTTTTCTTGTTCTTAGCTTTTCCCCCCTCCTTGTTAAAATTTGGGTTGGTTCATGTGGTTCCAACTGACCATTTGGTGTAGGGGTTTTCCATGCCTCGCACACAGCCACTGAGGTTTCAAGGTTTTTGGCTCGTGGGGGACATTTAGATTCAAGAGTATCTTGTGTAATCCTTTGAAGTGATTCATCAGGTTTACTGTTAGTATGAACATCTGTTTTGGGGGTGATGCCTTGCTTGGAAATTAATGCTTATCATGATTAGACTCTACCGAGATACCCTGTTTGACTATAGTTCCCTTTAAGTTCTCCAACAATAGTGCTAGCACATCTGGAAGAGATACAGTTTGTCCATAAATGGGACACAGGCAAATAGCTTTTAGTCTTGTGCTCTATTGCAGTGTTTAGTCTGTCTTCAAGAGAGCAGACCTTAATATTCTGGTTTGAGAGACTATTTGCCATGGATTCTAGTAAGTCAACCTGTAATTAGAGTTTTTGTGACTGTCAGGTGCAGGGGGGCACCTGGCAGTCACAAAAACTTGCATGCATCCTAGGCACAGGGCCAAGAGGGGGCCCTGTAATGCCCCCTTTCTTTCCCTCACCGCCAGCAGTTTCATTGAGTAAGAACCTCCATGAGACCGCTAGTAGTGAAGAAAGTTGTAATATGCGGCACTCAGACAGCTATACCACTGCCAAGGATATCTGATCCCTGGCAGCTGCAACATTGCCACCGCAGGGCAACTGCCCTAGTTGCAATCCGGCAGTTGGACTGCCGTCGCAGTGGTGGCCAGACTGCCAGCACTGTACCACCTTGCGTATGAACTCCTCGGACCGCCAAACTCATTATTGGGCCCCTTGTGTGTACTTGTGTGTTTCATCCAGTAGCCTTACCTCTGCAATGCTTAGCTCAAAGCAGTCCTTGATGACCTCCCCTGAGCCTCTTTCCAAGTCCTTTTCTGTAGGTATGTCGGGTAACTTCTCCAGTTCAGGTCAGGTTGTATTATGCACTTGTGCCTTTGTCTTCATTACTGAATTACAGGGTACTCCTAACTTTTTGCCCTTGTTTGTTTCTAGCTTGTGCGTCAACTCTTTATTCATGTCCATGCTGTTATTTATGACTCCAGTCTCTGCTCTCCTAATGTTATTTTGTGGGATCACTGTATTTGTTGTTGTCTCATTTCTATCCTTTAGGGTGTCCTGGCCTCAGCTTCCGGCCTCAACGTAGGAGTTGATCTTGCGGTGTCCGAGAGTCATTAAGTGATTGGCTGGGTATTTTTCACTCTAGTTCTGACTCTGGTAGTCATCCCAGTCCCTCCTGTTCTAGGGTTGGCCATGAGTTTCCTTCCCATTACCCACATCCTATATGAGAGTTTACAACTAGACTCAAAGTCTGTGGGCCTTGAAAGGGATCAACTGGTAATTTGTCTCCGAGATGACCTCCATTTGTTGGTGTCTTATCTGGTTGTCTACACATAATACTTAATACTTTTTGTGGCTTTCCAATGGTGTTCCAATGACAATACAAGCGTGTTTGCATGTGATGGGTATGTTGTGTGGAAGGTAGTATATCCTATGCACAGTTGTGATAACCCTGATAACAACCAGTCCGAAACTAAAGTAGCTAAAGTCACGATCAGACAAGAGCTGCTCCAGTATTACATGCAGGTAGGTAGGTATAGAGGTTTGGGAGGAAAACAGTCAGCTGATCTGCAGGCTAACAGTTTAAGTAGTAATGTAAAGTGTAGGCTGGTTGCCTCCACCCTCTGGTGACCTTGCAGCTCCTGCTCATTGTTCAGTGTTGAGAAGGGTTGCAGGAATGAAGACAACAAGCCAGGGGTAAAGAGGAAGTTCTTTACTTGAAAGCACAACCTGGCATCCGACTACCTGAATGACCCAGCTGCAACTGTCGATCGTGGAGTGCCTTACATTCTAGGAACGAGAACGAGGAGAAGAACATGATGAGCATGCAAGCTCCAACACAGGTAAGAGACCATATCAAGAGGTAAGTGACTTCAAAACACATTCTCTCCCTTAGAACAACAGAAAAGAAAACAGAAGGAGTAAAGAGGAAGTTCTTTACTGGAAAGCACAACCTGGCATCCGACCACCTCAACGACCCAGCTGCAACTGTCGATCGTGGAGTGCCGTCAACCTTACATTCTAGGAACGAGAAAGCTCCAACACAGGTAAGAGACCATATCAAGAGGTAAGTAACTTCATAACATGCTGTCCAAACTGTCATGGTGGCTGACACAGCCATGGATCACTGGACAGCAAGGGCTCAGTCGTGGTTTTCAGAGGCCATTCAAAATTAATAAATGGCGGGTCAAACCCACCTTATGGGCCTCATAGAGCTTGCAATGTTTTGTGGTGAATCTGCCTCCCATTCGCAGTGAGCCCGCAGAGAGTCGGAGGAGCAAGCAGGAAGCCAAATGTCCAGATTCTAGAGGCATTGAGGAAGGTCAGAGAGCAGGTACAAGCATGGCATGAAAGGAGTCCTAGTCCTATCACATGCGAAGCACTACAAGTATCACTTTTACTGTTGGATAGCAGTGTGGCTGCTGTGCTGCATAGCTAAAATCAATAATAAAAAAGGGTAATGATGCAGGTGTCCTAAATAGGTTACCCTCCAACTCTATTTTCAATAACATCGGTTCCAAAGAGCGGTTTACTAGATGATGGAAACATTGTTTCCCTGACTTCTAAATGGAAACAGAGGGCAAATTGGCCAATTTATAGGGGATGTCCCATTGCTGCCACCTCTAAAGGATTTACAAATTACTGGCAGCTGAAGTGTGTATGACAGCATTTAACAGTTTATTGATAAGGCACTATCGTCAACTTAAAGATAGGCTTTCAGCAGCACTACAAAAGAGGGAGGCTTCACGTGCATCTTAGATCATGAATGTGAGAATTCAAAGCTCTGGTTCTTCACATGAGAATACATACTGTTTGAAATTGGGTTGTCTGGGAATGGCCCTGCTCAAGCAGCAACCACAGTATTAGTCAGGGTCAAAGGCAGGCAAAGCCAAAATTATCCTGTGCGCATACCTTCCTGGGGAGTGTCCATTTCTTTTCCCTCTGATTTAGATTCCTGTGTTCTTCATTGTGCCCATGTCTGCAGGTCCCTTAGCATTTAAAAAGACTCATCGAAGGGTTTAGTAGAACTTGAACAGGAGATTACTTGAAACCTTTGAACAATCATTGTATTCTACAGAATGGCAAGCATAGAACTCTTTCTTTTGCGAAGTTTTTGTGGTATCATGTAGGTATTTAAGAGCTGATTTCTGAACATATGATATATCTGGGCTTAAGAGACATCCGGTCCAGAATGCATAAAAGATGTGATTATAGAGCTGTATTCATGTTATGCCTTATAGCTGTGAATAGCAGTTATCACTGGAATGGGCATATACCAGGTTTATATTTTCCCAAAAGGTTACTTGAGAAAGGAGGCTGCGTTGTTTTTTAAAAGCTGGGTGGGAGCGGTAGTTTGCCACAGCACAAAAGCATATACATATCTATAGTTTGTCCCCAGAATGGGGGGGGGGTGTCTGTGTGTGTGTGTGGGTGTGGGTGTGGGTGTATATATAAATAAATATAAATATAAATATAGTATACCTCAGTATTGGGCCTCTCATGTTTGCTGCTGATGTAGATACTTGACGGGTTTCTCCGTGCCCGTTGTCAGAGGCCACCCTGAAGGGTCGGGGGCTCCAAATTGGAGGTTCTTTTGTGTATATTAAATATGGAGCATGACCCACTCACCAGACTACACACCCACTGAGGTTTGCCAATTTGCAAGTTGGAGTTCGGTGCTGGAAGGGATTGTGTGAGGAGTACATCCTCACAGATCGTGCTGGGGACTCGAGGTTTTGGACGGAGTCGAATATTCATCGAGCATTATGCTGTGACAGATATCACGTTGACTGCTGAACATTGTGAAATTGATTGCACTGGCAACCTGCAGTAAGTTCGGCACTGACTGAGCTACGAAAATGAAAAATGAAAACTATTTTGCTCAAACAAAAAAACATTTATGTTCCAGTTGCATTGTGGTACATTGATGCTAATTATGTCACGTGATTTTAAACATTCAAATTGCGCGCATTCACGCACTTGGTGGTTGGCTTCCTTCCGTGACCAAGGCCCACCCGCCTAAACATGTTGGAGTAAGGGAAGCTTTCCGATGCCGCATGACCCTGAATAAAGCCTCTTTTCCTCAGTATTGGGCCTCTCATGTTTGCTGCTGATGTAGATACTTGACGGGTTTCTCCGTGCCCGTTGTCAGAGGCCGCCCTGAAGGGTCGGGGGCTCCAAATTGGAGGTTCTTTTGTGTATATATATATATATATATATGCGAGAACCTCCCAACAACAAGAAGAAGAGAGCAGAGGCCCAAGGGGGAGTTCAGGAAACAGCTTTATTTAAAAGCAATTCTCTAGAATGGCGGATGCATTTCGGCAAGGGTGTTGCCTTCTTCAGCGCCTAGAGAAAATGTACGGGGATGGGGGTGGGAGACGTAGTGATGTAGTGTCCAGCCGCACACCGATAGGGTGACATCTGACTCCGCCCCGCAGCTCACCTGACGACTGGAGGCCTGCCTTGTGGACTACAGGACCCAGCATGCCGTGTAGTGGCGCGGTGACTGCAGCGGGAGCAGATGGATGTAAGTGCGGCTTCGTGGATTCCAAGCTGCCACTCCCCAATGTGTCCCAATGTTTGCAGGTAAACAAGTTGCCTCCTTGCGCCCCCTGAACCGCATCAACCCCCAAGGTACCGGAAGTCCAAATGGCGGGGGTAAGTCCAGAAGTCCAGCTTTGCCCAACGTACAGCACTGTGGCTGCAACACCGCTGACTCTTCTTCCCGATAACTGGAGGCGGACCCGGGTAGGTATCAGTAACCTGATATGCTCAATTCCACCGAAGCAGCAGCCAGCAGAACCCAGGCCAACTTGACGATGCGGGGACCCCTGTAGCGCGATCCTGGCATGCGCGCATAACATAGGCGAGAACCTCCCAACAACAAGAAGAAGAGAGCAGAGGCCCAAGGGGGAGTTCAGGAAACAGCTTTATTTAAAAGCAATTCTCTAGAATGGCGGATGCATTTCGGCAAGGGTGTTGCCTTCTTCAGCGCCTAGAGAAAATGTACGGGGATGGGGGTGGGAGCCGTAGTGATGTAGTGTCCAGCCGCACACCGATAGGGTGACATCTGACTCCGCCCCGCAGCTCACCTGACGACTGGAGGCCTGCCTTGTGGACTACAGGACCCAGCATGCCGTGTAGTGGCGCGGTGACTGCAGCGGGAGCAGATGGATGTAAGTGCGGCTTCGTGGATTCCAAGCTGCCACTCCCCAATGTGTCCCAATGTTTGCAGGTAAACAAGTTGCCTCCTTGCGCCCCCTGAACCGCATCAACCCCCAAGGTACCGGAAGTCCAAATGGCGGAGGTAAGTCCAGAAGTCCAGCTTTGCCCAACGTACAGCACTGTGGCTGCAACACCGCTGACTCTTCTTCCCGATAACTGGAGGCGGACCCGGGTAGGTATCAGTAACCTGATATGCTCAATTCCACCGAAGCAGCAGCCAGCAGAACCCAGGCCAACTTGACGATGCGGGGACCCCTGTAGCGCGATCCTGGCATGCGCGCATAACATAGGCGAGAACCTCCCAACAACAAGAAGAAGAGAGCAGAGGCCCAATATATATATATATATTCCAACACTAAGTTGTCCCCAAAGGAGGGCCCACAGCAGAAAGGTAAGTTTTCAGCGTTTATTGGTGTAAGCAGCAGCCTTTCTGTCAAAACGAATCACCTCTATGATTGAGTCTTCAAAGGCCGAAGCGTTTTGTGCGGCTTGCGCACTTCTTCATAGGCAGACTCGGGAAGGGCGTCACCATGCAAGCTCCCAGCGTCAAAATCACCTGAAATACTCGCCCAAGTGGGCGGGACAAACCTGTTGCCTTCTGGTCTTCATGGTCCTTTTAACGTCGGGCAGTGTTCATTCAAGTGAATTTGCATGCGTTATGCCAAATGTTCCAAATTAAAACCACAGTGGGCTGGTGAGATGTCCCGTACATGAAGGGTTGCACATTAAACCTTACATCACGCAGCTCTCTGCTCCTAAATGCCGGCATCGGTTCGCTCCAGCAAAGACCGTGTTCACCCGGCGGGGCTTCATCCGCGGCAGGACTGGCCGCTAAGTATTCCAACACTAAGTTGCCCCCAAAGGAGAGCCCACAGCAGAAAGGTAAGTTTTCAGTGTTTATTGGTGTAAGCAGCAGCCTTTCTGTCAAAACGAATCACCTCTATGATTGAGTCTTCAAAGGCCGACGCGTTTCGTGCGGCTTGCGCACTTCTTCATAGACAGACTCGGGAAGGGCGTCACCATGCATGCTCCCAGCGTCAAAATCACCTGAAATACTCGCCCCAGTGGGCGGGACAAACCTGTTGCCTTCTGGTCTTGATGGTCCTTTTAACGTCGGGCAGTGTTCATTCAAGTGAATTTGCATGCGTTATGCCAAATGTTCCAAATTAAAACCACAGTGGGCAGGTGAGATGTCCCATACATGAAGGGTTGCACATTAATCCTTACATCACACAGCGCTCTGCTCCTGAATGCCGGCGTTGGTTGGCGCCAGCAAAGACCGTGTTCACACGGCGGGGCTTCATCCGCGGCAGGACTGGCCGCTAAGTATTCCAACACTAAGTTGTCCCCAAAGGAGAGCCCACAGCAGAAAGGTAAGTTTTCAGCGTTTATTGGTGTAAGCAGCAGCCTTTCTGTCAAAACGAATCACCTCTATGATTGAGTCTTCAAAGGCCGACGCGTTTTGTGCGGCTTGCGCACTTCTTCATAGGCAGACTCGGGAAGGGCGTCACCATGCAAGCTCCCAGCGTCAAAATCACCTGAAATACTCGCCCAAGTGGGCGGGGCAAACCTGTTGCCTTCTGGTCTTCATGGACCTTTTAACGTCGGGCAGTGTTCATTCAAGTGAATTTGCATGCGTTATGCCAAATGTTCCAAATTAAAACCACAGTGGGCTGGTGAGATTTCCCGTACATGAAGGGTTGCACATTAATCCTTACATCACGCAGCTCTCTGCACCTAAATGCCGGCATCGGTTCGCGCCAGCAAAGACCGTGTTCACCCGGCGGGGCTTCATCCGCGGCAGGACTGGCCGCTAAGTATTCCAACACTAAGTTGCCCCCAAAGGAGAGCCCACAGCAGAAAGGTACGTTTTCAGCGTTTATTGGTGTAAGCAGCAGCCTTTCTGTCAAAACGAATCACCTCTATGATTGAGTCTTCAAAGGCCGACGCGTTTCGTGCGGCTTGCGCACTTCTTCATAGACAGACTCGGGAAGGGCGTCACCATGCAAGCTCCCAGCGTCAAAATCACCTGAAATACTTGCCCCAGTGGGCGGGACAAACCTGTCGCCTTCTGGTCTTGATGGTCCTTTTAACGTCGGGCAGTGTTCATTCAAGTGAATTTGCATGCGTTATGCCAAATGTTCCAAATTAAAACCACAGTGGGCAGGTGAGATGTCCCATACATGAAGGGTTGCACATTAATCCTTACATCACACAGCGCTCTGCTCCTGAATGCCGGCGTCGGTTGGCGCCAGCAAAGACCGTGTTCACACGGCGGGGCTTCATCCGCGGCAGGACTGGCCGCTAAGTATTCCAACACTAAGTTGTCCCCAAAGGAGAGCCCACAGCAGAAAGGTAAGTTTTCAGCGTTTATTGGTGTAAGCAGCAGCCTTTCTGTCAAAACGAATCACCTCTATGATTGAGTCTTCAAAGGCCGACGCGTTTCGTGCGGCTTGCGCACTTCTTCATAGGCAGACTCTGGAAGGGCGTCACCATGCAAGCTCCCAGCGTCAAAATCACCTGAAATACTCGCCCCAGTGGGCGGGACAAACCTGTTGCCTTCTGGTCTTGATGGTCCTTTTCACGTCATGCAGTGTTCATTCAAGTGAATTTGCATGCGTTATGCCAAATGTTCCAAATTAAAACCACAGTGGGCTGGTGATATGTCCCGTACATGAAGGGTTGCACATTAATCCTTACATCACGCAGCTCTCTGCTCCTGAATGCCGGCCTCGGTTGGCGCCAGCAAAGACCGTGTTCACACGGCAGGGCTTCATCCGCGGCAGGACTGGCCGCTAAGTATTCCAACACTAAGTTGTCCCCAAAGGAGAGCCCACAGCAGAAAGGTAAGTTTTCAGCGTTTATTGGTGTAAGCAGCAGCCTTTCTGTCAAAACGAATCACCTCTATGATTGAGTCTTCAAAGGCCGACGCGTTTCGTGCGGCTTGCGCACTTCTTCATAGGCAGACTCGGGAAGGGCATCACCATGCAAGCTCCCAGCGTCAAAATCACCTGAAATACTCGCCCCAGTGGGCGGGACAAACCTGTTGCCTTCTGGTCTTGATGGTCCTTTTAACGTCGGGCAATGTTCATTCAAGTGAATTTGCATGCGTTATGCCAAATGTTCCAAATTAAAACCACAGCGGGCTGGTGAGATGTCCCGTACATGAAGGGTTGCACATTAATCAGAAATTCATTCCCCGATGCTGTTGGCACACTTGTTATAGATTGTGCCAACTATTCCATCTTGGGTGATTTGAACCTACATTTTGATACTCCTTCCAACTTGACGGTACGCAGCATCTCTGCTGACTTAGAGGCCTTTCAGCTCTCTCAGCTGGTTTCTCAGCCTACCCATATGGGGGGACATATCCTCGACCCCTTTTTTACTAATCTGCCGGAGACTAAAATCATATCTATTTCTCCATTAGCGTGGACCGACCATTCCCTGGTGACCATTCAATGTCCCATACCTGTGACCCCTTCCATCCCTCCGGGCAGACGGGTATCCAGGAGACTCTGGAACAAACTCAGGCTAGAAGACTTTCATCGCCTTCTAGTTGAAGATCCGCTGGACCCATTGAATGGCGTGGAAGAGGGCTATGACCACTTTTGCTCTTGGATTACCAGGGCTCTGGACACTCTGATTCCCATCGTATCGAGTAAAATCAGTATTAGAGAGTCGAGTCCCTGGTATGACAGCGCCTTACGTGCCTTGAAGGGAGCCTGTAGACGGGCGGAGAGAGCATGGCGGAAGACGTATGAGGCTGATTTAAAAGCTGCGTATGCTGCCTCCGTCAAGATCTATCACCGGGCCATCTGTCGAGCCCTTGCGCCATTTTATGCTGCAGAAATTCGCAACAGCTCAAACCCGTCGAAGACCATCTTCAAGGCCGTGAAAGATCTTTTGTCAAAGCGGACTTCCTCTGTGACTGTGGGTTCCATCTCCCACTGCGAATCCCTTGCTTCTTACTTTCTGGGAAAAGTCCAAGCTATCTATCGAGCATTCCCCAGCACAGGGATCGGCCTGGGAAGTTCCAACGGGGCACTATGTCATACTACCCTGCTTTCATTTCCCCCTCTTTCTCTGGAGGGGTTTGACAAACTTGCTTTGCAAGTTAAATCTGGCTCTCCATCGGATCCAGTAAGACCTGCTCTTTTTAGAGACCAGGCCTTTATGGGACGCTCAGTCGTACGCTCCCTAGTCAACCTCTCACTGGAGTCGGGTGTGGTTCCAACTAAGTGGAAGCAGGCGGTTGTGTCCCCAATCATCAAGAAGCCCTCCTTGGACCCATCGAAGCCCGAATGTTATCGTCCCATTTCACTGTTACCCTGGCTGGCGAAGATAACGGAGGCTCATGTCAGCTTGGCCCTATCAGAACATCTCGCCCGGACCAACGCCCTTGATCCCACGCAGAATGGTTTCCGTGCTGGCCACAGCACGGAGATTGCTCTCCTCGTGATGGTAGAGCATCTACGGGCGGTGCTGGATGCCGGTCAGACAGCGGCGCTGATATTGTTAGACCTCAGCGCCGCCTTTGACACGGTCTCTCACGATATCCTTCTGTGTCGGCTCGAGGAGATTGGTGTCGGGGGCCAGGCGCTACAGTGGTTCCGCTCCTTCCTCAGCAATCGTTCCTTCTGTGTTGCCATCCCTCCCTTCAAGTCCAATTTCCAGCCATTGGCCATGGGGGTTCCGCAGGGATCCTCGCTGAGTCCCACGTTGTTCAATCTGTACGTGAGACCGCTGGCTGTGGTCGCCAGGCAGTGGGGCCTAACTTTGGTCTCATATGCCGACGACACTCAGCTGGCGGTTACTCTCAGCGGGGATGCGGAACAAGATGCCCCCAGGTTTCAGGATGGACTGAAGGCGGTGGCTAGCTGGTTGACGGGGAACTGTCTCCAGCTCAATGCCACTAAGACAGAAGTTATGATTGTCGGAAGGGGAGTGGAACTATGGGGTGACCAATGGTGGCCACCAGAGTTGGGACCAACCCCGACGCCGGTGTAAGAGTTAAAAAATCTGGGAGTCTGGCTGGACGCTGGCCTTACCTTTGTAGGACACACCAAAAAAACAGCTGCCTGTTGTTTTGGCCAGCTGAGAGGCTTAAGACCAGTCCTCAAATATTTTGATGCCCCTACCAGGCAGCTGGTAATCCAGGCCACTATCATCTCTCGACTGGATTACGCTAGCTCTCTCCTGGTCGGGGCTAATCAGATCTGAGCTTACTCGCCTGCAACGGGTACAAAATGCTGCGGCCAGAGCGATTGTTGGCCTGCCCAGATTTTGCTCGGTGTCAAGTGTCCTTCGCTCCTTACACTGGCTTCCAGTGAGGAAGCGTATCCTTTTCAAGGTCCTTTGTTTGACCTTTAAGATTCTGAGAGGCATAGGCCCTGAAATTATGTCCAGCTTTCTTTCTTTCTCTGTCCCAACACGCACTCTCCGTTCCCTAGGCCAGGCCTTTGCTGTAGTTCCTAGATACAGGCTTTGCCGCGTGGGGGGACGTTCCTTCAGCGTTAAAGCTGCAATAACTTGGAACTCTCTTCCGGTTGAAATTCGCCTGCTGGAGGACCTCACGGCTTTCCGGAAAGCCATAAAAACCTTTCTGTTTTAGTTGCCCCCTTTAGTTTTCTGTTAGCACCTGTTGTGTTATGCCTTACCTTGTCAAATGCGCCAGGACGCTCCTTAGCTGGAGTAGCTGTGCGCACAACAAATAACAATAACATAACATAACATAACATTACGCAGCTCTCTGCTCCTGAATTCCGGCGTCGGTTGGCGCCAGCAAAGACCGTGTTCACACGGCGGGGCTTTATCCGCGGCAGGACTGGCCGCTAAGTATTCCAACACTAAGTTGTCCCCAAAGGAGAGCCCACAGCAGAAAGGTAAGTTTTCAGCGTTTATTGGTGTAAGCAGCAGCCTTTCTGTCAAAACGAATCACCTCTATATATACATTGAAAAAACAAAGGTAGAAATAACATTACAGTTAGGTGAGATAAAAAGATCTGTTTTCATGTCAAATAAACCTTAGACATTCACTGAAAAAAACAAAGGTTAAAGTGATATAGTTAGTTGAATATGTCAGTAAGAACATTAATGTTTTGAACCCAAAAAAAACCACAGAAATTCACCAGTTTCCTACCTGCATCATTGCGAGCAGGGAAACAGATCAAAAGTCTGCTGTCAGCCAATGGGAGCATTTTCAAAGCTCCTGACCGCTGGGAGGGGACTTTGTGTCTGCTCATGTTTGGCGGGAGTTTTGAAAATGGTCCCACCTGGCAGGAGCAAAGACAAGTTTTCCTGCCCACGCCGGTGCAGGCAGGGAAAGTGCTGTGCCTCTGGGGTGGACATAGCAAGTGGGCCAGCTCCCCTCCCCTTATTAAATAAATTTGTCCCAGAGGAATTCAACTAACTGGGTGGCCATTTTGATTTTTTAACTTTTTTCTAATCTCACTGGAGTCCCAGGGGATCAGATCACAAACTGCTACTTTGTTTTTTCAATTTTAGCCTTGGGGAACCCTCTGGCATGGGGGGCAGGATGTCCCTACCCTGACTCCTTCTATTATTTGTTTTCTAACTTAGAACAGGGGAGTAAGTCACTGAGTATTGTAATGCATTTTTTCCACATTGCTGGCAGCCAATCAGATTGCTTGCTCCCTTAGGAATTTGACTCCCTTTGGAGTAAGATGGCACAAGAGAAAAAAAGTCCATCGGCCAATCAGTGCACTCATTTTTTTTAAAACTGGGTTAGAGGGACTCTTACCAGAGTAGTTAAACACAACCTCCCAGATTTACAAACATTTTTAAACATTAATGTCGGAAAAGCTACTGAACGGATCTACACCAAATTGCAGAAAGTTCAATCTGTGGACAAAGATCTCACTTTCTGCCAAATTTGGTGTAGTTCTGTCCAGTAGTTTTTGCTATAGAGCTACCTAATGAAGTCTATGGAAATTGCATGGGTATTTTGCATTTTGACCCCCTTTTTCCTCTGCCCCGCTGGCAGATCACCACGAAACTTTCCATGCAGAAACTAGTCAAAAAGTAGCACCTATTTGGAAAGTTTTGTGAAAATGTGTCCAAAGGGGCGAGAGGTATTAGCGATACAAAAAACGCTATTTCTATGGAACAGTAGACCTAAATATAACTGCCCAGTGGTGAATGCCACTGGGTTTTATATATATATATATATATATATTCACTTAAAAAAAACAAAAGTTACAGTGACGCTTTAGTTAGGAAATAGTATTTAAAAAACGTAGAAATTCACTGGCCTGCCCTTTATCCACTGTCATGTCATCCACCATGTCATGAGAGATGTAGTATGTGAGGTCATAAGCAGTGCATTGCGGGGGTACGTTTTAGTTAGCTCAAGTAACGATAACTGCAGAATTTCACTGGTTTTGTATGGGTGGAGTCTGAGCCTAACTATATCATCCCTGTTACCTTTGTTTTATTCACGGAATTTCTAAGTTTTTAAAAATTCTATTTCCTAACTATAACGTCCGTGTAACCTTTGCTTTTTTCAGTGAATTTCCATGTTTTTTTATAAATTCTATTTCCTAAATACAACGTCCCAGAAACCCATGGTTTCTTAAGTGCATTTTAAAGGTTTTTTAAAATGTTATTTCCTAACAGTAACCTCTAACCTTTGACACTGAGTGTGTGAGTGAGTGTCTCTAAGAGTATCTGAGTAGGTTTGTAAGTGGGTATTTGAGTGTCTCAGTGGGTCTGTGAGTGGGTGTGTGACTCTCTGAGAGGGTCTGTGAATCTCTGATTAGATCTGTGAGTAGGTGAGAGAGTATGAATGATCCTGTAAGTGGGTGCATGAGCGAATGGGACTGTGAGTAGCTGCAAGAGTGTCAGAGTTCTTCGGTGAGTGGGTGCATGCGTGCCTGAGTGGGTTCTGTTCATTTTCTGCTCGTTTTCTGTAGGCCTGGGTGGAGGTCTACTCTGCAGAGATCTGTGATTGAGCGGAACATTGCTCGGCCAGTAGTCATGAAACCTCCCTGGCTGCTGAAGTTTTTGGGGGCCAAGAACCCCTGTTGTTGCTACAAGTAAGTCCCCCCAGCAGGGTTACTGAGACCTTGTTGGAGGTCCTGCCCCTTTCCCAACCACTCCTTAAACATGCCTCCTGGTGCGCTACTGGCTGGGGGATGAAGTCGCCTTGGATGCCGAGGATCGTTGGGGTCCAAGAACCCCTATTATGGCAACCAGTTAATTTCATGTAGCGCGATTGCTGAGACATCATCGGAGGCCCAGCCCCCTTTCTCAACCACTCTGCACACACGCCTCTGGGCAAAGTAGTGGTTGACGGATGAACTCCCCTTGGCTTAAGAGGGTTTTTGGGGGCCAAGAACCCCTATTGTTGCCACAAGTAAATCCCCACAGTGGGACTAGTGAGACCTCATCAGAGCCCCGCCCCCTTTCTCAACCACTCTGCAAACTCACCTCCTGGTGCACTACTAGTTAGGGGATGAACTCCCCTTGGCTGCTGAGGCTCATTGGGGATCAAGAACCCCTATTGTTGCTACAAGTAAGTTCCCCACAGCTAGATTGCTGAGACCTTGTTGGAAGCCTGTCCCCTTTCTCAACTACTCTGAAACACGCCTCCGGTCGCACTACTGGTTGGGGATGAAGTCTAGGTGTGAGCGCACCGGTAAACTCCGCTCCACCTGCTGTAGGCATAGTTTTTGTTTAACTCCATGTTCCAAGCAGAGAGGGGACTGGCAAAACTCTGCAAACTCTACCGGCAGAGCGGAGTTTACCGCCCACCACTAGTTTTATGCCTTTTTCTGCTCACTTCTGACTTTTATTTTGCCTCTTTCTCCTTGTTGCTGACTTTTATTTAGCCTCTTTCTGTTAATTTCCGATCTTATTTTGCCTCTTTATGCTCGTTTCTGACCTTTATTTTGTCTCTTTCTGTTAGTTTCTGTCCTTATTTTCCTCTTTCTGCTAGTTTCTCATCTTTAGTTTGACTCTTTGTGCTTGTTTCTTATCTCTATTTTGCCTCTTTCTGCTTGTTTCTGACTTCTATTCTGCCTCTTTCTGCTAATTTCTCACCTTTATTTTGCCCCTTTCTACTGGTTGTTGACCTTCATTTTGCCTTTTTCTGCTCATTTCTGACATTTATTTTGCCTCTTTCTGCCCGTTTCTGATCTCAATTTTTCCTTCTTCTGCTCTTTCCTGGCCTTTACTCTGCCTCTTGCTGCTCATTTCTGACCTCTATTCGGCCTCTTTTTGCTAATTTCTAACCTCTATTCTGGCTCTTTCTGCCCGTTTTGCACCGTTATCATGCTTATTCCTGCTCATTGCTGACCTTTATTCTGCCTCTTTTTGCTCGTTTCTCAAGTTTATTTTGCCTCTTTCTGCCCATTTCTCACCTTTATTTTGCTTCTTTCTGCTCGTTTCTGACCTTTATTCTGGTCCTTTCTTCCCATTGCTGATCTTTATTCTGCCTCTTCCTGACCTTTGTTTTGCCTCTTTCTGCTTGTTTCACCTTTATTTTGCCCCTTTCTGCTCATTTCTGACCTTTATTTTGCCCCTTTCTGCTAGTTGCTGACCTTTATTCTGCCTCTTTCTGCTTGTTTATGACCTTTATCTTTCCTCTTTCTGCTCATTGCTGACCTTTATTCTGCCTCATTCTTCTCATTTCCGACCTTTATTCTGCCTCTTTCTGCTAGTTTGTGACCTTACTTGCAACTTTCTTGCCTTTTCCCCCCGAGACAGTGGGAGGGACCGCAAGACCCTTGCGGTCCTAGCCGGCTGTCTGTCTCCTGCTGGAGGCAGTGTTTCTCTCACAGACGGAGCTGCTAAACATGCAGAGCCTTTCTGTCAGAGCAATACTTTAATCTGTTTCACTGTCTGCTTTTCAGCGGGCAGGGAGATAGATGAAAACTCAGCTCTCAGCAAGCATGAGTGGTTTCAGAGCTCTTACTTGCTGAGAGCAGATTTCATGTTTGCACTGACTTGGCGGGAGCTGTCAAAGCTCCAGCCAAGTCAGAACAAACAACTATGTCCTAGGAGTGGACACCCCGGGACATAGCAGGAGCCGGCCCTGGAAGGTGGAGGTTTGCAGGGCCATTATTGGCTCCAGGAGAGGGCCTGAGCATCCTACTCCTTTGATCTGCAAGAGCCAGCAACTCTCCCATTTTTTTGGCCCATGGTGGTGGTGGTCCCAGGGGCCATGGGGTCCTCGTATCAGGTGTCCCGACCAATAAATAGTGTGTGCCCTAGAGCCTATCCAGGGCACCCACTTCACCATTGTTCGGGTCTATCAGAGGGTGTCCTAATGCCCTCAAGGCCCCAGGCAGCTCCCCACCTCCAGTGGGAGCCGGCATTGCTCCTGTCCCAGGAAGCAACTACAGATGCTGCTCCCTGCAGGCGGGAGCAACTTATTCCTTAGATGAATAGTCTGCTCAAAAGCGGTGGGAGCATTTTTAAAGCTCCCGCCAGCTGGGAGAGGACTTAGTGTTTCGTCTCGCTTGGCAGGAGCTTTAAAATTGCTGCTGCCAAGCTAGAGGCAAGTTTTCCAGCCCACCTCAGTTCAGGCAGGAAAACCGCTACGTCCCAGGGATGGACATCCCCGGACATACCAGGAGCTGGCCCTGGGGGTGGAGTCACCAGAGCCATTAATGGCTCCAAGTTGGGGGTCACCCTCCCTCTTTATAGCACAGCCATGCCCCAGGGGATAGGGTCCCTGGGACCAAAACTAGCCCAAGGAGGGGGTCTGCATGCCACCCTTTTAAATCATGGTTGGGCCCTGGCAGATGGTGATGAAATCGGCTGGGAGGTGGACTGCCTGCCCACCTGCCAATTATTTGAAAGGCTGGGCCTTGTGGGATGGGGTTCCAGTGACAAAAATCAGTCCAAAGAGAGGGGCCCACCTCCCATTATTTTCTTCAGTCTGGCCCCGCAGGATGAGGTTCATGGGCCCAAATGCAGCCCAGCCAGGGGGGACATGTGTGCCCCTCCTGTCTATATAAAATGCATTCCCTGCGACCTGGTTCTACTGAGAGGCTAGTAAAACACAAGCGCGGTTTCCTGTGCTTGTGTTTTCTTTTTTTTTAAATTTTCCTGCAGATTTGCGGATCCTTCATGAATTTGTGAGGAAATAAAAAGAAATGTGGGCCCATAGGGTCCTGTGGCACCCCACCACCAAGCCTAGGGTCAGGTTATTCCTACCCTTCCCCATTATATTTAAAAAAAAAAATCTTTAGACTCGACCGTGTCAGAGTCCCAAGATAGCTACCAACACTTCCTGGTTAAAGTGTTGACAGCCAATCAGATCTCAGCATGAGAACTGTCAGATCCACCGAGGATCTGTTTCCCTTTTTTTTTAATAACTCCAAAACTACTGCACGGATTGGCACCAAATTACAAAAAGAGATCTTTCTGGACCAAGAACAAGCTTTGTGCCCAATTTGGTGCAATTCCGTTCAGCGGTTCGGGCTGTAGTCATGTCCAAAATCCCTATAGGAAATTGCATGTGGTAAGCAGACAGCAACTGAAGTGAGTGGCAAACTAGGTTTGAAAGTGTTGTGAAGATTCTTCAAGCAGCACCAAATGTATTAGCTAAAGAAAAACTCTTCTTCTATGGAAACTAGGTCGTAACTATCACTACCTACTTACAACCACCAGTAAGTAAAGTATATACATATATATTACCTACTGGCGGTCGCCAGTAGGTATATATAGTTAGGATTTTTTCTCTATGGGATTTTTGAAAATTCTATGTCTAATAACTTTGGCGTTTGTGGACGGAATTGGCTGAAATTTTCAGGAAAATGGAACATTTTGTTTCTGAGCAGCCCCTGAAAATTTGGGGGTGGTTCATCAAGGGGGGGCCGAGAAAAAAGGGGGGTCCCAAAACGTGTTTTTAACATTGAGTTTTCCATAGGGCGGTTGGCCTCACTTTTAGCCCGAACGGCTGAATGGATTTGCACGAAACTTGGCAAAATTGTAGGGACTGGTAGCCCGATGTGCCTTTTGTAGGTCTCAATATATGTGCTTCAGTGGATTTTGAGAAATTAAGGTTCAAAAAAAGATATATATCTGTAACCGCGGACTGGGCAGCGCTCCGCTACGCGTACTTTTCGCGCAACGGAGCTTTGTGAAGCGAAGCTGATTGGTTCTCCGGCGTCTGTCAACATTCCAAACAGTCCGTAGCGGCCGCCATCTTGTCTCTCGGTAGGATCGAGAGACAAGAGGAGGCGAAAGCGAAGGGGCAAATGACCATAAGGGGGAATAGTAGATCCTCGCTGACCCCCTAGGTTTGATGTGGAGGTTTTAAAAGGGCCCCGCGGGGCAAAAAAAAATAATAATAATAATAATCGAACGGCTGAATGGATTTGCACGAAACTTGGTAAAATATTAGGGACTGGTAGCCCGATGTGCCTTTGCTAGGTCTCAATATATGTGCTCCAGTGGATTTTGAGAAATTAACGTTCAAAAAAAGATATATATCTGTAACAGCGCTCCGCTTCGCGTACTTTTCGCGTTACGGAGCTTTGCGAAGCTGATTGGTTCTCCGGCGTCTGTCAACATTCCAAACAGTCCGTAGCGGCCGCCATCTTGTCTCTCGGTAGGATTGAGAGACAAGAGGAGGCCAAAGCGAAGGGGGAAATGACCATAAGGGGGCATAGTAGATCCTTCCTGACCTCTTAGGTTTGATGTACCATTTTGCCAAGTTTGGTGTAATTCCGTTCAGCCATTCAGGCTGTAGACGTATGTAAATGTCCTATGGAAAATTGCATGGGGAAAACACATTTGAAAGTGTTGAAATTTAGAACCAATTAAAATGTTACTTTGGTTTTGTATTTGTGTGTGATGAAAGTTAATTGGTTATGTATATATGTCAAATGAGAGGAAACCACAGCCATTTTGTGATACTACTGTCTGAGGTACATTTGTGAGGAATTTTTGGTGGTGAATTTCTGGTGTTTGATTTACACAGTACTAACACTTTTCCTACTTTTGAAAAGGTGAGTTGTTAATTTGTAAGGGGAACTATGTTGTACACTTGAAGATAATTTGAAAAATGTTTTCTGTTATTTATTTGCAGTCCTTCTGTTATACTAAATACTTGATAAAGTTAGTTTTATATTATGTATTACTAAAAACGATAAATGAAAGTGATTATTTTTTTCTGCAATTTACAGCAAGCAATTTCAAAATAAAATGGCTCACAATGAAGAGACCGTGGCAATTTCTTTTGAATCGTCCACTACATTGATTGAAATTGAGAGCACCAATAATGAAACATTGTCACAAGGAGGACATGACTTGTATGATTCCATTAGATTGATTGAAATGGACAGCACCAAGAATGAAATATTGTCACAAGGAGATGACTTGAATGATTCCACTACGTTGATTGAAATTGAGAGCAGCAATAATGAAATATTGTCACAAGGAGGAGATGACTTGTATGATTCCATTAGATTGATTGAAATGGACAGCACCAATAATGAAATATTGTCACAAGGAGGAGATGACTTGAATGATTCCACTACATTGATTGAAATTGAGAGCACCAATAATGAAATATTGTCACGAGGAGATGACTTGAATGATTCCACTACATTGATTGAAATTGACAGCACCAATAATGAAATATTGTCAGAAGGAGGAGATGACTTGAATGATTTTTTTGATCAATCTCTTGATGGCGAATTTATCGAGTGTTTGGAGACCATAGAGTTACAAGAATCATTATTGGAGACTTTTCATGAGGACATTGCTGATGAGGACATGTTACTAGTTCTTTCAAATTTAGAAAATTCTGAAGAATAAATTTATATTTAGAAATCAAAAATTGTTTGAGACATTATTCATTTTTATTTTTAATTTATGAGGTTGTAGCGAAGTGATTGTAGTATAAAATGAGACTTATAGTATAGAGTGCAACATTTTTATGTTACATGGTAAGTTTACTCATATTTACTTCCCTTCTGCCACTATATTATCTCCAATGTGTATTTGACATCTCTTCTTCATCTCCGGCCTCCTTTCTCTCACTGTGTGTCTCCGATGCATCTTATCGCTGCTATTTTGTGTAATTACAGAAGAGAGTAAAATAAAATAGTTCGGAACGTGAAAAGGGGGCAAAGTAGAGTACTCCTCACCCCCTAGGCCTTTTTAGGCGGTCCCAAAAGGATCAGTTTCTGCTTTCCTGAGAGATTATGGTATGAGTTCCATATACCACAATAACTTGCATTACAACATGCAAGATATCTATCTCCTATTACCAACTTTTGGAGATATTCGCGCTAAGCGCGAATATCTCCAAAAAGTAACACCTGCCCTGAGCAGTTCTTAGCCATGTTATCCAATGGGAGGTGGATAACATGGCTAAGAGCATTAGCTCGGTAATGTATGAATATCGCTGAGTTTTTAGCGATATTCATGCATTGCGGCCGTTTATTATCGCATTTGTGATAAACCTTGATAATAGCAAGGTTTATCTTCGATAATTTCTGATGATGTTTAGCGGTAAAAAATTCGTTGGTAAGCATCGTTAGCGATAAATATCGCTTAACTTTGGTAATATGCCCCAACGTCTGTTAACGTTCGATTCGAAGGAAATGAGGAAGTGTTGAAAAACATTGTCTGCGCCATCTTGCCTTTTTTGAAATGCCACACTTTTGTCGTGCACGGCAGCCATTTTAGATGTCTTGACCAGACCCACTCTCTGCACGCTGTCGATTCGTAGCATGGCTCCTCACCCTCGCAAGCATCTTCCCCAGGCACTGGTCACCCCCGCTCTCTGTCTTATGCATGGGCAATAAACCTCCCCCCATCTGCGCTGCTCTTCCCTGAGAATCACACTGTGCCCGCCCGACACCTCCCTTTCGCCCTATTCACTACCGCACCCTCTGACACTCCTCTTCCTCTGTGTCCGATTGTCCAGGCTATCAGCTAGCCCTGCAGATGTAGTTTATGGCCCCAGCTGTAAAGAATCACCCCTCTTCAAAGGAGTTATAGTAGATGAAGGCCCACACCCGATGAGATCCGTCACACCACACGTGTTCCTACTATCTGAAAACCATCCTGTATTGTGATTGGGGAGGGGACCGAGCCTGAAGCGGAAGATTCCAGGAATCACTCTTTGTACATCAAAGTTTTTACAATTATGTGTCACATTAAAAATATATAGCACTCCAACAAAGTAGTAGGAATATAAAACTTTAATAACATATAAATATATACAACAAAACAAAAACAGTAAAAACATTTAAACAACGAAGAGACCGTGGCAATTTCTTTTGAATTATCCAATAGATTTATTGAAATTGATAGCACCAATAATGAAATATTCTTGTCAGTAGCGGTCTGTTGTGCGAATAGTTCCAAGGCAGCAGAACGCGCTGAAATCTAGATGGCACGAAAGTGATGTCTAGCAAGTTGCCGCCCAGCAAATAACGGCGTGGGGCGCCGCGGGGGAGAGTGAGTCCAGTAGGCACCACAGCTATTCTTACCGGCATTGCAGAATTACTGCTGGGGACAATGCCTGTGCTGTAGCAGGGTCACAGCAGAAACAAAAAGGATTCTGTTCAAGATGTTGTTGGTTTTCAATTTGAAAACAGTTCTGGTGTCAACTGCTATGTTATTGTAGTGGTTAATGTTTTGTTTTCTCTAGAAAATGTAAAAGAGGGGGAGGCAGTCCAAAGTTCCGTTAAAAGGGCAAAGGAAAGGATCGGTGGTTTGAACTATCAGTCAAAAAGGGGAGGGGGTGCAACAATTTTTCCTACCGGGTCACACTGTGCTTTCACCGGAAGTGAGGTCTGCAGGATTCTAGTAATTCAAAGTGAGGCTGGCGCCGACGTCCCGCGGATACAGTTTCGTCACTCCACGGGTGATCATGGCAGTCATTCCCCATCGGGGGTCGGAGACTCCCGCGGCTCCTCTAGAATCTTCAAGGTCGTGGAGGACTACGGTGGTGGAGTCAACCAGTGACCGGGCCATTTCTTTATGCTGGGCCCGCTCTTGCCAGGTCGACCGCCATTTTGAGAGTTCGGTAGCTACTGGCGATCGCGGGGTCAAATGAGCGGACGGGCTCCACCCTGCCGGGCGAGACGTTGCAGCATGGCCACAGTGGAAGAACCCTTTTCCGGGCGCCTGGAGCGCTGAGGGTGCAGCTGGGAAGCCTCCACCTGGGGAGGCGGGAGAGGCCTGTTCGCACCGTCTCTCCCTCCCAGTGCACCCCACGGCGTCTCGCTTGAGATTTGTTATGGCCGGACCAGGCGATGAGGACGAGGGGGGGGGGGGGTCGGAGGCATGTGCAAGACATCCCCCCCCAGGGTTGTTGCAGCAATTATACAAGAAAGAAGAAGTGTCCCGTCCGTCTTCGGGCCGGGCTTCCGGTAGATGTCGGCCGGACGCCCCTGGCTCTGGCCCCATGAACGGGTTTCTTGGTTTATTGGCTGCAGCCGGATCCCGTCGGCCTCGGCCCCCCGACCGTTGGTGGCCGGACCGGAAGAGCATGTGGCGGGACTACCTGCAACTCTCAAGGGCCACCGCGGCCGGACTGGGAGAGAGAGGGGAGGGTCGAGGAGACATTCCCCCCCCCCCTGCAACTGTTCAGCGTTGTAAAGGCAATCCCCTGGCCGGGTCCCGCTGGTCTCGGCCTCTCCTCCGGCTACACCCTACGTTAGGATCTCCTGGCCGAGGCGTGGCAGCAGGACCTGCCTTATATGGGCTGCTCCCGGCTGGGCGTAGCCGGAACCCTGCCCCACCTTGGAAGTTTCCAGAGTGGGGGCGGATGTTCTACTGACTTGCATTTTCCCTAGTCTATCGATTTTTTTGGCGTGGCAGGCGGTGGGACAGCGAGGGGTGATTTGGTTTCTCTTACTGTTTTTCTGGTCTCTCACCACTGGCATATTTCGAACGTTTTCTTGTTTCTAGGACATTAATAGGTTTTATCATTACGTTATGTTATCGTTTCTTTGTTCGTTGTTTAATAAAAGTTCATGTTCATCAGTGGCCTACTGATTTTCGATTTCCTATTCTTTTCTTTCCAGGTTGTTTCATGCTAAAGTTTCTGTTAACAGGATACAGTGATCACTTCGTTATTATTGCATATGTCCTTTTCACTAGGGGTGCTCTCTGGTCGGGCCAGATGACGTATGTCTAGTAAATGGTCCGGGTGAAACAGGTGCATCAATCAGTGGGGAGTAGATCGGCATGACAGATTACAACGGGGGAGAAAGGTCCGCATTACGTACCCTTTCACTACTTGCAAAGATTTTCCTACGTTTATTTGCAAACAGGGAATACCTCCAAAAAGAACTAATTCCCAAACAGTCAATGTTCGGACAATCAATCAATCAATGAGGAATGAAATAGGTACGACGTGTTAAAGGCTTGCGTTACCTACCCTTCACTATCTGCAAAGGGAGAGAGAATATTCCTATTCTTCCTCGTTTGCAGGCAGAGAAGATCCTTAAGAGAACCAACTTCGAACAATTCAATGCTCGATTCAAACAATCAACAAGGGGTACTGTGAACACAAATGAACGCCGCTTATGTACATACGCATTGCTATTTTCAACAGGTTGTTCCTAATGTTTCTATTTTAGCGAGGTCAAAAAGAGATCCCATTAGTGGCCTACTGATTTTGCTCGATTCCTTTTGTTTTTTTACACGGTTTTTCGCTATCTGCAAAGACTAAACAGAGTATTTTGACTCTGTGCTTGTTTGTAAATAGAGAATGAACCAAAGAGAACAATCAATCAAATGGAGAGAGAAGCAGGCACGACGGATTACAAAGGGGGCAAAGGGCTGCGTTAACTACCCTTCACTATCTGCAAAGAGAGAGTACTCCTAATAGAAATGAGGGGTGGGGGGCAGCATTCAAAGCAGATCAGTGTGCATAAACACGAAAATGTTTTTACTTACCACGTACTTGACATTCGACAGCTTATGATATTTGCTATTAAAAAACCATTGAAATTCACTGAAAAAACCATAGGTTATAGACCATATATAGTTAGGAATTAGCATTTACAAAACCTTGAAAATTCACTGAAAAAACCATAGGTTATAGACCATATATAGTTAGGAATTAGCATTTAAAAAACCTTATTTTACTCACACAAAACCATTGAAATTCCATATATAGTTAGTTGCACTAACTATATATCGCGCACCCGCAATCCACTGCTGATGATGTCACATATTACATCATTCATGACATGGTCAGTGACATCACTGATGACATCACTGATGACATCTTAAATGACATCACTGATGACATCACACTTGACATCAATGATCACATCACTGATGATATCATTCATGTGATAATACAATGCATCTCCTCACACTGTAATATAACCTCCGTTACACCCAGTGTTAAATAGAGAGTATCATTTTTGAAACCATTGACACACCAATACTAGTTACTACATACGCACTCACTGATTCCTATGTCTACACACACATTCACTTATACAATCATTCATACATACAATCACTCATCTTTACAACACTATCATATGCACTCATACACTTATACAGACACTCACACTCTGCCACTCATTCATGGAGTTACTCACACACCTAGTCAGTCCTGAAAAGAATCAATCACACTTCCATTTTCTCATCTATACAGTTAAACACAGAACACCTTACATTTTTGAAACATATACTAACACATAGTTACTCTCTTATAGAATCACTGATACAAGTACACATTGATCTGCACAGAGTCACACACCTCCCAGCCAGCCATACACACACTCAGTCTCCCATACAAATACTTGTGCAACCAATCAATAACCCATATAGCTACTTATATAGCTACTGATCAACACATGCAGCAGCTTGCACAACAACAGAGATACTGATGCACACTTTCAGACAGTTTAGTCACTAACCCGTGCATTCAGTAAGACGCATTTAATCACTCACTCATACAGTCAATCACGCACCTACTAAAACCTTCATTCAGACACTTATACATCCACTCATTCTTCAATATGTAAAACATATTTAAACTTTACAGAAACACATAATCACTGGATGTTGTCATCAGTGATGTCATCAGTGATGTCACTGACCATGTCATGAATGATGTAATATGTGACATCATCAGCAGTGGATTGCGGGTGCGCGATATATAGTTAGTGCAACTAACTATATATGGAATTTCAATGGTTTTGTGTGAGTAAAATAAGGTTTTTTAAATGCTAATTCCTAACTATATATGGTCTATAACCTATGGTTTTTTTCAGTGAATATATATATATATATATACACACACACATACATACATATATATATTCACTGAAAAAACCATAGGTTATAGACCATATATAGTTAGGAATTAGCATTTACAAAACCTTATTTTACTCACACAAAACCATTGAAATTCGCATATATAGTTAGTTGCACTAACTATATATCGCGCACCCGCAATCCACTTCTGATCATGTCACATATTACATCATTCATGACATGGTCAGTGACATCACTGATGACATCTCAAATGACATCACTGATGACATCACTGATGACATCTCAAATGACATCACTGATGACATCACTGATGACATCTCAAATGACATCACTGATGACATCTCAAATGACATCACTGATGACATCACTGATGACATCTCAAATGACATCACTGATGACATCACTGATGACATCTCATTTGACATTACTGATCACATCACTGATGACATCATTCATGTGATAATACGATGAACCTCTTCAGACTCTAATATAACCTTAGATACACTCAGTGTAAACAGACACTCACAGACTGTCACTCATCCATGGAGTTACTCACACACCTAGTCAGTCATGCAAAGAATCAATCACACCTCCATTTCCTCAACTATACAGTTATACACACCTTACTTATTCAAACATATACTAACACATATTTACTCTCTTATACAATCCCTGATACAAGTTCACAATGATCCATACAGCCACTCACACATTCACTGGCTCTTATGCATAGTTATTTATATATGTCAACTCTCACATGTACTGTGTTTTACATATGTACTTACTTTGACATGTAGCACTGAGATATCCATTCACTCACCAATACACTCATGCACACAGTCAACCGCCCATACAGCTGTTTCCACATGCACTTTTGAACCCATACATTTAGTGAATCAACTGCTCACACATCTATGCACAGAGTCATACACCTCCCAGCCACCCACACACACACTCAGTCTCCTATACAAATACTTGGGCAACCAATCAATAACCCATATAGTTACTCATATAGCTACTGATCAACACATGCAGCAGTTTACAGAACAACAGACATAATGAAGCACAAATTAAGACAGTTTAGTCACTAACCCATGCACTCAGTGAGACACATTTAATCACTCACTCATACAGTCAGTCATGCACCTACTAAATCCTTCATCCAGACACTTATACATCCACTCATTCTTCAATATGTAAGACATATTTTAACTTTACAGAAACATACAGTCACTGGATGTTGTCATCAGTGATGTCATCAGTGATGTCATTTGAGATGTCATCAGTGATGTCATCAGTGATGTCACTGACCATGTCATGAATGATGTAATATGTGACATGATCAGCAGTGGATTGCGGGTGCGCGATATATAGTTAGTGCAACTAACTATATATGCGAATTTCAATGGTTTTGTGTGAGTAAAATAAGGTTTTGTAAATGCTAATTCCTAACTATATATGGTCTATAACCTATGGTTTTTTCAGTGAATTTTCAAGATTTTGTAAATGCTAATTCCTAACTATATATGGTCTATAACCTATGGTTTTTTCAGTGAATTTCAATGGTTTTTTAATAGCAAATATCAAAAGCTGTAAAATGTATTCTTCTTTTAAAGGAAAAATATATTTTATATGTATTTAATATCATTTTTTTATGTATATACATTTTTTGAGGGAACGAATTTATCAACTATCATGCTGAAGAAGAGTGTGGGGGAAAAAAAACAAAGAGGAGGACTAAGAGGAAAGAACAATCAGTTCAAAAATACAATTGCTTTAAAGCATGAAGTGCTTTTCCACACATTTACATTTAAATAACCCATATTAGAACATACAAAATATCTACAGAGGAGACGGTGTACATTGAATTTTAGACTCTTCATTGGTACCTACATGTTGGTACTTACATCACCCACACAACCGGGACGCTGTCACAGATATATATATTTTTTGAACGTTAATTTCTCAAAATCCACTGGAGCACATATCTTGAGACCTAGCAAAGGCACATCGGGCAAACAGTCTCTACAATTTTGCCAAGTTTCATAGAAATCCATTCAGCCGTTCGAGCTAAAAGTGAGTCCAACCGCCCTATGGAAAACTCAATGTTAAAAACACGTTTTGGGACCCCCCTTTTTTCTCGGCCCCCGCTTGACGAAACCCCCCCAAACCTTCAGGGGACGCTCAGAAACAAAATGTGCCATTTTCCTGAAAATTTCAGCCAATTCCGTCCATCAACGCCAAAGTTATTCAACATAGAATTTTCAGAAATCCCTATTCAAAAAAATCCTAACTATATATACCTACTGGCGACCGCCAGTAGGTAATATATATATATATATATAACATTTCTATGGCAAAATGAAACCCCTCATTTTGTTCTTTTTCAAATTAAATGTATTAAGTGTTACCACTTTATTCCAATCAAGATGACTTCAGGTGTGCCATACTTTTGTCATAAGTAAGACTGTTAGCGTTCTAGTTGTTCTTTAGAACACTCTGGGACATTCTGTCATTGGGCTATAGTTGGGCTACATCTGGCTGATATTTGGGCTACATTTGTTTTTTTTTGTCTCTGGTGGCCATCTTTGGGCTACATTGGGCTACATTGGGTTACATTGGGCTACATTTGGGCTCTAACATATATATAGCCCAATGTAGCCCAATATATATTTTTCAAAGTTAATTTTCGTAAAAACCACTGGAGCATATATCTTGAGACATAGCAAAGGCACATCGGTCTACCAGTCCCTACAATTTTGCCAAGTTTTGTGGAAATCCATTCAGCCGTTCGAGCTAAAAGTGAGTCCAACCGCCCTATGGAAAACTCAATGTTAAAAACACGTTTTGGGACCCCCGTTTTTTCTCGGCCCCCGCTTGACGAAACCCCCCCCCAAACTTTGAGGGGACGCTCAAAAACAAAATGTGCCATTTTCCTGAAAATTTCAGCCAATTCCGTCCATCAACGCCAAAGTTATTCAACATAGAATTTTCAGAAATCCCTATTCAAAAAAATCCTAACTATATATACCTACTGGCGACTGCCAGTAGGTAATATATATTTACATATACACACACATACATATACACACACATACATTACCTAATGCCAGTCGCCAGTAGATAGTTATAGTTAGGACCATGTTTCCATAGGAAACCCGCTTTTTGGCTTGCTTATATCTTTGGCATCGTTTGTCGAATATTCATGCAATTTTTTTAATAAGTGCTCCAGTGATTTTTGTTGTGTATGCAAAGTTTTGGGATGATCCGCCAAGCATGGACCAAGAAAAAAGGGGAAGTCAAAAAAGGTGCATTGGCCATGTTAATTCCAATTGGAATTTTGAACACAACTACCGCTGGACGGAATAATACCAAATTTGGCAGAAAGGTAGCTATTGGTCCAGACAGAGTGCTTTTTGTTATTTTTGTGTAAATTCATTCAGTAGTTTTTGAGTTCTTGAAAGAAATCCAAATTTGGTTATCTAGGGCAGCGAACCCTTCACAAACCCTCCCAATCTCGTGCTGAGATCTACCAATACTTCAACCTGGAAGTATTGGCAGCCATCTTGGGACTTGGCTTCAGCCGAGTCCCAGAGAAAACGTTAGAAAAAGAAAGGTCGTCAGGGTAGGAATCCCTTGGCATCTTAGCTCTGGTTGTCGGGTCCCAGACGGACCCTGTCTGGGCAAAAAAATAATTTTTTGCCAAAATCCACACGGATCAACTAATCTGGCGAAATTAAAAAATGAAAACAAAAAAAAAATGGGCTCCCGCACTTGTTTTGGAAAAAGCCTCTGGGTGGGCCAGGCCCCGGGGAGCATGTGCACATATAAACAATTAAAGGAAGGGGGCACACAGGCCCCTCTCCTAGGGCATTTGTAAGCCTCCGGGATCACCAACTCCCCAGGGCTTAAGATTGTATTATTGGGGGGGCTGCCCAGATCCTCCACCATGCCCCAAGGACAGCCACCTCCCTGGGGCTAGCTACAAAGAAATGGGGGGTCCTCGTAGAACCCCGTACCCTGGGGACCACCACCTCGCTGGGGCTAAATTGTTCATATTGGGGGGACTCGCGGCCCTCCTAGTGCCCAGGTGACCACCACCTCCCTGGGGCCAAATTAAAAATTTGTAACTGATCCCCCGTCCCGAAAAGAGGTCACTGGATGTCCTGGGTGGGACCAGGGCACCCACAATCCAGAGACCCAGCCTCGGGGGATGGGGTTGCACAGGACCGATATCAGCCTGGGGAGAGGGGCCACGCAGACCCCTTCCCCTATTAAAAATAAATACATTTTAATGCTGGGCCCTGGGAAAACGGGTCCCCGGGGCCAAAAATGGCATGGGGTGTGGGGCCATCCAGTCCCCCTCCCCTATTGATTTAAGGCCTTGCCCGGGTGATGGGGTCCCTGGGGCTCAAATCAGCCATCCCCTTGTATTATTGTGGGCTCCCATTGATATTACAGTGGCCCCCTACCCCATTATAGACAGGGGCATAGCTTGGTCAGTAAGATTGGGGGAGGTGTGAGCTTCAGATTTCCCAGTAATCACACGGTCATATGATGTTAAAATACATTAAGGGACAAACAGGGCACATTGAGGGGCTTAAGGGACAGGTATGAGGATTGGTATGAGTCCTAAGATATAGAAAAACAATATTTTGTAAGATAATCAATATTTTTTAGGACTTTCTAAACAGAGATGAGAGAGAGTATGTGTGTGTTTTGTCAGTGTGTTCATGCAAAAATCCCAGGTGGAATCTGACAGACATCTCGCCAAACCGGACTGAAAACACTGGTACCAACTTACAGATGCACTCAGGAATTCATCCACCCACTCATAGACCCACTCAGAGACTGATGCACTCACTCACAGACCCACTCAGAAAATCATGCACTTACTTACAGATCCACTCAGAGACCCATGCACCCACTCACAGACCCACTCCCACTCCCACACACAGACCCACTTAGACTTTTACACACCCACTCATAGACCAACTCAGAAACTCATGCATCTGCTCACAGATCCACTCAGAGACTCACATACCGACTCAGTGACCCACTCAGTGACTTACGCACTCACTCACAGACCCACTGAGAGATTCATGCACTCACTCACAGACCCACTCAGACTCATGCACTCACTCACAGACCCACTCAGACACTAATACACCCACTCACAGACCCACTCACAGACTCACACACCCACTCACAGACCTGCTTAGTCACTCACACACCCACTCAACCGGGGAATGGTCGGATTTTGGCAACTCTGCATTACTCTTTTAACGCGAAGTTCGGGCCAAATTTCGGCAATTGCCGAGTGGTATGATTTTTTTCGCACATGGCTCCAGAATTTTCAGTTGCCTCGCATGAGCAAGATTTTGCACCCCCTAGTGTGATTTTTAGTGCGCCCTCTGGTACATGGCATTGTGCCGTTCCTGGTGATTTTTAGTTGTGGAACACCCTAAAAATGCTAAATCACAGCGCGAGCCACACGGCGCGCCTGTATCCACCCGTTGGTGGAACTCCGCTGAATTTCGTGGAGTTTTTATGCAACTCCGCGGAATTCCACTGAGTCAAATTCCACAAGTTCCACTTATCTCTACAATAAAGTTGCAAAAAACTATGAAGGCTGGGGGTAGTATGACCTTTAGCACCTTCACTCCTTGGGTGTTAACAGTGAGTAGTCTCTCTTTGGAGAGGTTTTGCATACAGTTAACACAGTTCTTAGTAGATATATTTTATATATGCTGATGTCTTGGCAAGAGTGATAAAATAATCCATCCCAAGTAGAATGTATGCAGGGTCACCAACAGCATTTTGTACTTTGCAGAGGTGCAGAAGTGCCCATCTTAAGACACATAAGATGTAGAAGTTGTCACTTCAAACTGTGATGATTTGAGCATTCAAGGTAAGGCCTGGAATAAGAATGATGCCAGGTGATTGGAGCAGCATAGGTACGTCAACAATAATGATAAGCAAGAGGAAGCCAAAAATATACTATTTAAGTTTATCGCTGACCATGATTTCAGTCGTTTGCATTTAACTTTAAGTAGTTGTGCTTCATGCATTGCTGAATTGCTGAGAGACACTAATGAAGATGTAGATTAGACAAGGAGCCAGGAGACTGGATATCCGTAAACATGTTACAATGGGTATCATCTGCACAGGAGATCCCTTCAAACCCAAGGAGTTGATGATCTGAATCAGGGGGTAAATAAGATAAAAAGCATTTCGCAAGAAGGAAGATCCCTGAGGAACTAATAAAGGAATTAGAGGAATATTTCATCAATAGTAAATCTGTTTTACTCTTTGATGACATGGTCATTTATGTTGAAAATGGTGGAGAGTTCCAATGGGACTGCTTCTGCCATATTGCCTTCATTAGCTATGAATCTTAGCTTCTGATAGATACATCTGCCGTGTGGATTCCTCACCTTGTGAATACCCCTTGCGTCAGCAACATTCGGAAATTCTTTTTTCGTAGCCTCGCGCCGACGTGGACTCCTGACGTCATAGAGACACGACCTCGCTCGTGACTCCGCTGACGTCACTGACGCCTATAATAGGCCCACTCCGGCGTGATGACATCAGTTCCCTTTTTTCCGCGTCGTCGACGCTAACGGTTATCGGGAATCTCTGTAGCCAACGGATACTTTGTTGCCTATATTGTTACCTTTTTCTGCTTCTTTGTATCCTGTTTCTTCGACAATGTCTTCTAAAAAGACCGGCTTTAAGCCATGCAGAGAATGTGGCAAGATGATGTCCATCACCGACCCTCACAGCGACTGCATCTGGTGCTTGAGTTCGGACCATGATGTGGATGACTGCTCTTCGTGTAAGAAGATGAACCCGAAAGCCCTGAGAGAAAGAGAGGCGAAGCTGCTGGTGGCTAAGATGAAAGCTGGAAAGGAGAAATCGCCGAGGTCTCGTTCTCGAAGGGCGAGGTCGAAGTCGAGATCGAGGTCGAGGTCTGGATCTCGAGGAAGGTCGTCTTCGAAGTCGACTTCTGATCGTGTTTAGAAAAAGAGGAAACATAAGAAGAGGAGACATGAGTCCCGACGTCGTTCTGGTAAGGAGTCGGGATCGAGGTCGGGGTCACCGAAGAAGGTACGTTCGAAGGTGGTGACCCTTGATGTTTCGGATCCAGAACCTGAAGGTGAGGCCTCCCCTTCTGAGTCACGGGCGCCGTCTCCGGCTCCGTCTCCGACTCCGGCTCCGAATCCGGCTCCGAGTCCGTCTCCGGCGCCGTCCCCGGCCCGAGATGAGGAGGAGCTTCGTGAGGATGGGGTTGCACAGGACCGATATCAGCCTGGGGAGAGGGGCCACGCAGACCCCTTCCCCTATTAAAAATAAATACATTTTAATGCTGGGCCCTGGGAAAACGGGTCCCCGGGGCCAAAAATGGCATGGGGTGTGGGGCCATCCAGTCCCCCTCCCCTATTGATTTAAGGCCTTGCCCGGGTGATGGGGTCCCTGGGGCTCAAATCAGCCATCCCCTTGTATTATTGTGGGCTCCCATTGATATTACAGTGGCCCCCTACCCCATTATAGACAGGGGCATAGCTTGGTCAGTAAGATTGGGGGAGGTGTGAGCTTCAGATTTCCCAGTAATCACACGGTCATATGATGTTAAAATACATTAAGGGACAAACAGGGCACATTGAGGGGCTTAAGGGACAGGTATGAGGATTGGTATGAGTCCTAAGATATAGAAAAACAATATTTTGTAAGATAATCAATATTTTTTAGGACTTTCTAAACAGAGATGAGAGAGAGTATGTGTGTGTTTTGTCAGTGTGTTCATGCAAAAATCCCAGGTGGAATCTGACAGACATCTCGCCAAACCGGACTGAAAACACTGGTACCAACTTACAGATGCACTCAGGAATTCATCCACCCACTCATAGACCCACTCAGAGACTGATGCACTCACTCACAGACCCACTCAGAAAATCATGCACTTACTTACAGATCCACTCAGAGACCCATGCACCCACTCACAGACCCACTCCCACTCCCACACACAGACCCACTTAGACTTTTACACACCCACTCATAGACCAACTCAGAAACTCATGCATCTGCTCACAGATCCACTCAGAGACTCACACACCGACTCAGTGACCCACTCAGTGACTTACGCACTCACTCACAGACCCACTGAGAGATTCATGCACTCACTCACAGACCCACTCAGACTCATGCACTCACTCACAGACCCACTCAGACACTAATACACCCACTCACAGACCCACTCACAGACTCACACACCCACTCACAGACCTGCTTAGTCACTCACACACCCACTCAACCGGGGAATGGTCGGATTTTGGCAACTCTGCATTACTCTTTTAACGCGAAGTTCGGGCCAAATTTCGGCAATTGCCGAGTGGTATGATTTTTTTCGCACATGGCTCCAGAATTTTCAGTTGCCTCGCATGAGCAAGATTTTGCACCCCCTAGTGTGATTTTTAGTGCGCCCTCTGGTACATGGCATTGTGCCGTTCCTGGTGATTTTTAGTTGTGGAACACCCTAAAAATGCTAAATCACAGCGCGAGCCACACGGCGCGCCTGTATCCACCCGTTGGTGGAACTCCGCTGAATTTCGTGGAGTTTTTATGCAACTCCGCGGAATTCCACTGAGTCAAATTCCACAAGTTCCACTTATCTCTACAATAAAGTTGCAAAAAACTATGAAGGCTGGGGGTAGTATGACCTTTAGCACCTTCACTCCTTGGGTGTTAACAGTGAGTAGTCTCTCTTTGGAGAGGTTTTGCATACAGTTAACACAGTTCTTAGTAGATATATTTTATATATGCTGATGTCTTGGCAAGAGTGATAAAATAATCCATCCCAAGTAGAATGTATGCAGGGTCACCAACAGCATTTTGTACTTTGCAGAGGTGCAGAAGTGCCCATCTTAAGACACATAAGATGTAGAAGTTGTCACTTCAAACTGTGATGATTTGAGCATTCAAGGTAAGGCCTGGAATAAGAATGATGCCAGGTGATTGGAGCAGCATAGGTACGTCAACAATAATGATAAGCAAGAGGAAGCCAAAAATATACTATTTAAGTTTATCGCTGACCATGATTTCAGTCGTTTGCATTTAACTTTAAGTAGTTGTGCTTCATGCATTGCTGAATTGCTGAGAGACACTAATGAAGATGTAGATTAGACAAGGAGCCAGGAGACTGGATATCCGTAAACATGTTACAATGGGTATCATCTGCACAGGAGATCCCTTCAAACCCAAGGAGTTGATGATCTCAATCAGGGGGTAAATAAGATAAAAAGCATTTCGCAAGAAGGAAGATCCCTGAGGAACTAATAAAGGAATTAGAGGAATATTTCATCAATAGTAAATCTGTTTTACTCTTTGATGACATGGTCATTTATGTTGAAAATGGTGGAGAGTTCCAATGGGACTGCTTCTGCCATATTGCCTTCATTAGCTATGAATCTTAGCTTCTGATAGATACATCTGCCGTGTGGATTCCTCACCTTGTGAATACCCCTTGCGTCAGCAACATTCGGAAATTCTTTTTTCGTAGCCTCACGCCGACGTGGACTCCTGACGTCATAGAGACACGACCTCGCTCGTGACTCCGCTGACGTCACTGACGCCTATAATAGGCCCACTCCGGCGTGATGACATCAGTTCCCTTTTTTCCGCGTCGTCGACGCTAACGGTTATCGGGAATCTCTGTAGCCAACGGATACTTTGTTGCCTATATTGTTACCTTTTTCTGCTTCTTTGTATCCTGTTTCTTCGACAATGTCTTCTAAAAAGACCGGCTTTAAGCCATGCAGAGAATGTGGCAAGATGATGTCCATCACCGACCCTCACAGCGACTGCATCTGGTGCTTGAGTTCGGACCATGATGTGGATGACTGCTCTTCGTGTAAGAAGATGAACCCGAAAGCCCTGAGAGAAAGAGAGGCGAAGCTGCTGGTGGCTAAGATGAAAGCTGGAAAGGAGAAATCGCCGAGGTCTCGTTCTCGAAGGGCGAGGTCGAAGTCGAGATCGAGGTCGAGGTCTGGATCTCGAGGAAGGTCGTCTTCGAAGTCGACTTCTGATCGTGTTTCGAAAAAGAGGAAACATAAGAAGAGGAGACATGAGTCCCGACGTCGTTCTGGTAAGGAGTCGGGATCGAGGTCGGGGTCACCGAAGAAGGTACGTTCGAAGGTGGTGACCCTTGATGTTTCGGATCCAGAACCTGAAGGTGAGGCCTCCCCTTCTGAGTCACGGGCGCCGTCTCCGGCTCCGGCTCCGAATCCGGCTCCGAGTCCGTCTCCGGCGCCGTCCCCGGCCCGAGATGAGGAGGAGCTTCGTGAGGATGGGAGTTCCGCGCCTTTAGGTGAGCCGAATCCGAACGCTCCTCTGGACAGGCCTGAAGGTTTTCATCCACCATTTCCTGCCCCAGGCCAGGACCCTTCTGCGTTTCTCAACGCGATGTACGGACTCTTTTCGAGGGCGTGGTACCCCTCTGGTGCACCTTCGGGTCCCATGGGTCCTTTAGCTTTTAGCTTAGGAGTCCCTCACTCCTACCCTCCAGCTCCGTTTATGCCTTACATGCCAGCTCCGACGCCGCCGTGGCATTTTCCGGCTCCACCGAAGCCGTCGACGCCGGTTCCGGCTTCGCCTGCTCCCAGTCGTCCTCGAACACATCCCTCTGAGCCTTCGGGTTCGATCCCGACGTCGATTCCGAATCCGTCGGAGCCGGTGGTGGATCCGATAGCAAAACGGGTCAAGATGAGATCCAGAAGAGAGGCTCAACGCCTTCTGGATGAAAGGAGGTTTTTGGATTCACAATCTGACGTTGAAGAGGGTGAATTGGATGAAGATGCTTTTGAGGATTTGGCAGACGCAAGAAGCCTGGATTTCTCTCCAGAGTGGGAGTTACCCTCAGGTTCTAGCACTCCTTCTAAGGACGTTCAACCCTATCATTTAATTATGAGGAAGGCTGCCAGTCTCCTTAAGTTGACTTTGCCTACAGCAGAATTCAAATCTAATATTCTGACTGAAGTATTGCATTCTCAGAAGTTCAGTGGTGGAACCTCTTCTTCCTTTCAATGATGCTCTGACAGAGCCCATTCTAGAGGTGTGGAAAAAACCTTTGTCGGCTCCAGCTGTCTCTAAAAGTGTAGCCAGAAGATACAGGGTTGCCCCTGAGGATCCTGCCTTTTTAACCTCTCACCATTCACCGGAGAGTTTGGTCATTCAGGCTGCGTGCTCCAAAAAGAACGTTAGTGCTTTCCCTCAGGTTCCTTTTGAGAAGGAGGCAAAGAAGCAGGATCAGGTGGCAAAGAAGTCCTTCTCCTCTGCCAGTATGGCATTGAAGTCATCAAATGCCACTTGCTTGATGGGGAGATATTTACACGCGCTGATGGACTCTTTGCGTGTTCTTGTTCCAAAAATTCCTGATGACAGCAGGAAGGATTTTGAAGAAGTCATCTCTGACGCTCAGGCGGCGTCTCGCCAGGTCATTCAGAGCGGTTTGGATACTGTAGACTCTGTGGCACGCATTATGGGCACTGCTGTCGCTACTAGGAGGTCTGCCTGGTTGAAATCTTCTGACTTTTCGGCTGATGTTCAGGCGACATTATTAGATCTTCCTTTCGATGGTTTAGGCCTCTTTGGGAAGAAGGCTGATGCGGCCCTTGAGAGGTTTAAAGATAGCAGGGCGACTGCTAAATCCTTGGGTCTTCAAATGAGAGGCTCTTCAACTGGCAGAAGATTCAGGGGTTTTGGCCGCTCTTCCTTTCGGAATTTCCGGCAAGGCCAGCAGCAGCAGCAGCAGCAACAACAGCAGCAGCAAAACTCCTTGTACAGGACATATAGGGGAAAGCAGAGAGCTCGTCCTCGTGGACGTCAGGCCTCTTCCTCCTCCACTTCCTCCAACCCCCCTGCCCCTCAGAAGCAGCCCTAGATCCGACATTCAGGATCATGTGGGTCCGGTTGGGGGTCGGCTTACCCATTTTCTACAGGATTGGGAATCGGTTACGTCAGATCTTTGGGTTCTCAATCTTGTAGAAAATGGGTATGCCCTTCCCTTTTGGGAATTCCCTCCCAATTTCCCTCCTTGCCAAGGGTATTGCTCCGAGGAGCATCTGTCACTTCTGCAAGAGGAAGTTTTGACTCTGATAAGGAAAGGTGCGATAGAGGTGGTCCCAGAGCAGGAAAGGAGTCAGGGGTGCTACTCCCGGTATTTCCAGATTCCGAAGAAGGATGGCAGGCTTCGTCCGATCCTGGATCTCAGGATCTTGAATCTCTATCTGAAGCAGGAGAAATTCAAGATGCTCACCCTTGCTCAGGTTCTTCAGGCGCTGCAAGAAGAAGACTGGATGGTGTCGCTCGACTTGCAGGATGCTTACTTTCATATCCCAATCCTGAAGTCGCACAGAAAATATCTCAGTTTTACGGTGGGATCGCAGCACTACCAGTTTGCGGTCCTTCCGTTTGGACTTACTACTGCGCCTCGAGTCTTCACCAAGGTGATGGCAGTGGTGGCTGCGCATCTCAGGAGATCAGGGGTTCCAGTGTTTCCTTATTTGGACGACTGGCTGAGCAAGGCGGAGTCGTCAGAGAGAGTGCTCCATCATTTGCGAGAGACGACCCAGTTGTTGTACAGGTTGGGTTTTTCAATAAATGTACCCAAGTCTCACCTGGTGCCCTCCCAGCGCAACCTGTTCATAGGTGCGGTACTGGACACAACCGTATGTCGTGCATTCCCTCCCCCTCAAAGGATTCGCGACATACGGGAGATGATTCCTTTATTTTACAATGGAGCGGTCGTTCCAGTCCTGAAGGTCCTTCGCCTGCTCGGTCTGATGGCTTCATGCATTCTGTTGGTCAACCATGCACGCTGGCACATGAGGGCGCTCCAGTGGTGCCTCCGCAAGCAGTGGTATCAGCACAACGGAGATCTCAGGGAGTCAGTGAGGATCTCCAGAGAAGCTGCAGCGGATCTGTCTTGGTGGGGCGTGGAAGGCAATCTGTCCCAAGGAAAGCCTTTTCAACTTCCCCCATCGGTGGCCACGGTGATACCGGATGCATCCACTCTCGGGTGGGGTGCTCATCTGGGGGATCTGGAGGTCAAGGGCCTTTGATCTCCAGAGGAAAGGTTGCTTCACATCAACCTTCTAGAATTGCGGGCGATACGTTTGGCGCTCAAGGCCTTCCTCCCTTCCCTTCGCGGTCAGTCTGTTCAGGTCCTAACGGACAACACGACCGCGATGTGGTACATCAACAAGCAGGGAGGAGTTGGGGTCGCAGTGTCTCTGCAGAGAGGCTCTGCGTCTCTGGTCCTGGGTTCAGGACCATCAGATTTGTCTGATGGCAAATCATCTGGCCGGAGTTCTGAACGTTCGTGCAGACAGTCTCAGTCGGCAGTTCTCTGCCGACCACGAGTGGAGGCTTCACCCGGAGGTGGTTCACGACATTTTTCGGATGTGGGGGACTCCTCCGGTGGACCTGTTCGCCACTCACGAGAATGCGCACTGCCTGTCTTTCTGCAGTCTCCAGTATCCGATGCAAGGAGCCTTGGGGGACGCGTTTCAGTTGAGTTGGAGAGGTCAACTCCTTTACGCGTTTCCCCCCATACCCTTGATTCCTCGGGTTCTGAGGAAGATTCGCCTAGACCGGGCCCAAGTCATATTAGTCGCCCCGGATTGGCCAAGAAGGGTGTGGTATACAGATCTACTCCACCTCTCCTCTCACCCGCCGCTCCGTCTCCCTCTCAGGGCAGACCTCCTCTCTCAGATGGAGGGGCAGGTTCTACACCCCCACCTCCAGACATTGCACCTTCATGCCTGGAGATTGAACGGGGCAACCTGAATTCCTTTTCCCTTCCGCCTGACGTTGTGGATGTCATCTTGTCAGCCAGGCGTGACTCCACTAAGTCCATCTATTCTTATAGATGGTCGAAATTTGTCACGTGGTGTGGGGAAAGGTCTGTTGATCCTTTGAAGGCCCATTTGTCTAATGTTCTCCAGTTTGCCCTTTCTCTGGCGCGGCAGGGTCTTGCGGTTGCCACGGTGAAGGGTTACCTGTCGGCGCTGTCGGCTTTTCTCTGTTTGCCTGACCAGCCTTCTCTTTTTAAGTCTCCTGTGGTCTTAAGGTTTTTGAAGGGTCTCACTAATATGTTCCCTCCTTCACCTTTTATTGTGCCTCAGTGGGATTTGAATCTTGTATTGACCTTTTTGATGGGTGCTCCCTTTGAGCCTCTCCACAAATGTCCCATGAGGCTTCTTACCTTTAAGACAGTCTTCCTGGTTGCAATAACCTCGGCAAGGAGGGTTAGTGAGCTTCAAGCTCTTAGTTCCAAGCCCCCTTTCCTGACCATTCATGCTGATCGAATGGTTCTTAGGACCAGGGCTGCTTTTCTGCCTAAGGTGGTAACTCCCTTTCACCTAGGGCAGTCCATTACCCTTCCTACCTTCTATCCTCCCCCTCATCCTTCCAAGGAGGAAGAGAGACTGCACCGTCTGGACCCTAAGAGGGCGGTGTCCTTTTACTTGGACAGATCCAAGGACTTTCGCTTGGAAGACCAGCTCTTCGTTGGATTTGCTGGCTGCAAGAAAGGAAGGGCGGTCCATAAGAGAACTTTATCGAGATGGATTGTCCTCTGCATAAAGATCTGCTACTCTTTGGCCGGTAAGGAACCACCAGAGGGTATAAGGGCTCATTCTACAAGGGCTAAGTCTTCATCCTCTGCATTAGCTAGAGGTGTACCTGTTGAGGATATTTGTAGGGCGGCAACTTGGTCTTCCCTCCACACTTTCGCGAAGCACTACTGCTTGGATTCCGAAGTGAGGAGGGACGGTCACTTTGCACGCTCTGTCCTTCAGGATTTCCTGGTCTAGAAGAGTGGACACCCTCCTCCGGGAGTGGGGACTGCTGTGGGACTCTATTCACAAGGTGAGGAATCCACACGGCAGATGTATCTATCAGAAGAACAAGTTACTTACCTTCGGTAACGCTTTTTCTGGTAGATACTATATCTGCCTGTGGATTCCTCACTGACCCACCGCCTCCCCGTTGTCCACTCTTCTATGCCAGGGTTACTGTAGTGTAATGTATATATATTTTGTTGTCAAGGAAATGTTCCAATTGCTTTCCTGCTTTTGCTTAACACTGTGTGTTTTGCCTTGATTATTGTGTACTATGTATACTTGTATATTTCTACTGTCATTGGTCCGTCCGTGTGCCTCGATGGCACGGAAAAAAGGGCGGAACTGATGTCATCACGCCGGCGTGGGCCTATTATAGGCGTCGGTGACGTCAGCGGAGTCGCGAGCGAGGTCGTGTCTCTATGACGTCAGGAGTCCACGTCAGCGCGAGGCTACGAAAAAAGAATTTCCGAATGTTGCTGACGCAAGGGGTATTCACAAGGTGAGGAATCCACAGGCAGATATAGTATCTACCAGAAAAAGCGTTACCGAAGGTAAGTAACTTGTTCTTCTCTGCGGGTCATTTTTGTCTCTCTACTGGGTACAAGCCCCGCTTGTCAGGGGCACAATTTGCTCTATAAATTATTTAGGCAAGAATTGACCACTTGACTACGGTCTAAAGTCTAAAGTCATTTTTTAATAGTAAAGACACAAACCACTTTTTTCTTCAGCTGAAGACCACCCTCAAGTAGTAATGAAACATTAATTAATTAGATCCACGACCTTGGGAGTGATTTATGGAATAAGCAATGTTCAGATAGAAGATGGACATGGGTAATCTGGGGACTATGATTTAATAGTCAGCAGGAGCTCCTCCCCTACATGTCTAGTTGAGGCAGAGAAGGACAACCAATGACAGAAAACCTTCTACTTGAGGACTGCATAGATATTTGACTCATTGTGTTCTGGTTAAATGTTATATCACTATAAATATCATGGATTTTGGTGTAGAAGAAAGAAGCAAGATTTTCACAGAACTCCATTGAGGGATGGACCATGCAAGCCGTGCAATTGGAGTTGAGGTTGAGGAAGGACTTCAAGACTGAATAACGTATAGGAGTTTCAGTGATACTAGAATCCAAATAAGCAGCTTTGATTTTACAATAGCTTATTTAGAGAATTTTGATTTGTAAATGGGTAAGATCTCCTCGTACGTTACATGCAATTAACATGTGTTTGCTCCAACATGAGTTCTTCTGTGGGGGCGATGCTGCTTTAAAAAATAAAGCTGGCATTCAGAGTTGCATTTGTTGGTCCTCTTGATCTCTTGGTGCTCCCACAAGGCTGGATATGAGCAGCCATCAGTCACAAGGTGGACATGTCTCTTGGGGACAGCTTCAACTTTACAAAGGCCATTGATCAATGCTTTAAGAACATATTTGTAGCTGCAAACTATTGATACTGATACATTTGTATATGTAAATATGGCCATGTTGCTTTTCCTTGGCCCTTAGGAGAGGCCAGGGTTTGAATCAACCTACCATCATCTTGGACGGGAAAAAACAGTCACACAACTCTCATCACTTACCTACAGATAATGCATATTGGGTGGCACTCAATGCTGTCCGAGACTGCCAGTAAAGCATTTTATTTTGATATGTGTTATTAGAACACCCTTCCCTATAAGATGCATACACAAGAACTGGTTTGAAAGGTTTTATTAATATGTTAAAGCCTTATTTTAGTGCTGAGTATATAGGTATAAATGCAGATATAAACATTATGTTCAATAAAGAAAGGCAATGCAAGTAAAAAGAAAACAAAGCTGGGAACAAATTTGCATTGTAGATGGTAATGCAATCTTTGGATGGCATCTGATGGAATGGCTTTTTTTTATTTCCCTAGTTAATGTTAATATTAGCACCAATTTATGAGATTTCCATATATAGTCCTCATCCCACATACCTGTTCATAAATCAGTGTTTTTGCAGTCTGCAGCTTGCTCACAGAAGCAAGGCTAATCTTTGTTTATCTTCAATCGCTGCTCTTTCGAGAAACATATAGCTAGCACCAGCCAGCACCAGTGTGCAGCCTACATGCAGACTGTTAAGAGACAGATGCTCTTTCTGGAAAGCCTGAAGCGTCATTCTCCTCCAGAGGCTCACGCTCAGATGCTTTGCACATTATTATAAGAAAAACAAGGCTAATTTGTGATGGAAGGTGTGAAATGAAACGTGTGAATACTCTTGCATATTTGTCTCCGACTACTGCACTTCTATCTATATATAACATATGAACTCATTGATACACTATTAACCTATAAGAAAGCACTGTTATACTGTGAATACGTGTTAATTAAATGGTAAATGGTAAACAAAATCATGCACTGTAATATATATATAACGCGTCATGCAGGAGATGTGGTGTAAGGGAGCAGAATACATTTTGTTGCACTTACCTGTGGTCCGTCCTCCGTTCTTGAAGCGCTGAGAGGAGAGAAGGCGTAAGGAGTTTGCTTTATATATATATAAAACGTGTTTTCCCCATGTTAATTTCCATAGGCCGTTCTGATAAGGCTACAGCCCGAACCGCTGAACGGAATTACACCGAACTTGGCAAAATTGTAGGGACTGGTACGCAGAAGTGCCTTTGATATATTTGGTGAATATTGCTCCAGTGGTTTTTATGAAAATTAACTTCAAAAACACATATATATCTGGGCGAAGCCTAACCACACATCTCATCGTGAGATCAGATTGGCTGTCAGCACTTCATCCAAGAAGTGTTGGCAGCCATCTTGGGACCAGTATACATGATCGCACCTCATTAAAAAGCATTGTAGTTAATAGAGGGTTTTAGGACTTTAGTTACATTATAAATCATTTGTTGATGGTACCATACTAATTTTAGGAATTGTGGTGTGTTCTAAGGTGATTTTACCATGTGAAAAAGCCTTCTGCTGGGATATCATGAATCATGTTTGAAAGAAAACTATTATCTCATGCTTTTCCCACAGTGGTTTGGAAGGGATTTATAAGCTAAACTGAAAGCATATTTTCTGTAAATTCACATTATCTTTCTCAGTCATGTGAGAATGAAGTCTGACATTCTCAGTAAAACATGTACATCCTAAAAGGACAGAGACTGTCAGTTGATTACTTTGTGTTCTACTGCAGCCTCCTAGAGTGTTCTAAAGAACAACTAGAGCGCTAACAGTCCTACTTATTACAAAGGTATGGCACACCTGAAGCCATCTTGATTGGAATAAAGTGGTAACTCTTAAAACATTTAATTTAAAAAGGAACAAAATGAGGGGGTATATTTTGCCATAGAAAGTATGATTAGTGCTGCAGAAAGAAAAATTAGGGCACATTTTGAGTGACTTCTCAAATCCTCTTCTATTTCATTAAAAAATTCTGACATGCAGTCTCCCAAGATGGCCACCAGAGACAAAAGAGCCCAAATGTAGCCCAAATATCACCCAGATGTAGCCCAAGTATAGCCCAATGACAGAATGTCCCAGAGTGTTCTAAAGAACAACTAGAGCGCTAACAGTCTTACTTATGACAAAAGTATGGCACACCAGAAGCCATCTTGATTGGAATGAAGTGGTAAGTCTGAAAACATTTAATTTAAAAAGGAACAACATGAGGGGGTTAATTTTGCCATAGAAAGTATGATCAGCAGCAGACTTCCCTGGTGAGCAGTAGCTTTACTTCAATGATCTAATGAGCAACTAGAGTGCTAACATTCAGAATTTATGGCAAATGTGTGACACATCTGAATGCCTTCTTGATGGAACCAAAGTAAACAAGCATTGAAAATGCAATAGATCTCGCCCTCGTTTAAGTTAAAGCCATTCTGTTTGTAATGAGGTGGCTTTTTAGCTTTGCTTTTATTAGTGTTTTTAAAACTTTCATGTAAATAACATGCATATGTATGCATATATGTATATGTATGCATGCATTTATATTTGTATTTATATAGATATGCAGATTATATATGTTTATATATGTATGTATATATATATATATATACACATACATAAAAGCATATGCATATATATGCATATATATCTGTGTATATGTGTGCGTCTAGAGAGAGGTAGAGAGGTAGAGGTGTAGAGGTAGAGAGGTAGAGGTAGAGGTAGAGAGGTAGAGACTAGTAGAGAAAGAAGTAGAGAGAGGTAGAGAGGTAGAGAGAAGAGAGTGAGAAATAGAGTAGAGAGTGAGTAGTAGAGAGTAGTAGAGAGCAGTAGAGAGAGTAGCAGAGAGTGAGTAGTAGATAGTAGTAGAGTGAATAGTAGAGTGAGTAGTAGAGAGTAGTAGAGAGTGAGTAGTAAAGAGTAGTAGAGAGTAAGTAGTAGAGTGAGTAGTAGAGAGCAGTAGAGAGTGAGTAGTAGAGAGTGGTAAAGAGTGAGTAGTAGAGAGTAGTAGAGAGTGAGTAGCAGAGAGAGAGCATAGTAGAGAGTAGTAGAGAGTGAGTAGTAGAGAGTGAGTAGTAGAGAGTAGTAGAGAGAGAGTAGTAGAGAGAGAGTAGTAGAGAGTGAGTAGTAGAGAGTAGAGAGTAGTAGAGAGTGAGTAGTAGAGAGTAGTAGATAGTGAGTAGTAGGGAGTGAGTAGTAGAGAGAGAGTAGTAGAGAGTATTAGAGTAGTAGAGAATGAGTAGTAGAGAGTGAATATTAGAGAGTAGTGGAGTAGTAGAGAGTAAGTAGTAGAGAGTAGTGGAGAATATTCCAAAGTTTGGCACAGCACGACTTGCACAATAAGTCCAATCGAATCATATCACTTAGAGTCCTTATTGAAGCGCTGAATCTTGGTGTATATTCAAATGCTTTTATTTTCCTTAAGTTTATGTACCACAGCCAGCTGACGCGTTTCGTTCTGTACAACAGAACTTCTTCAGGGCGTTCTTATTTCCTTCAAGTTATGTCGGTATCCTGTTGTCATATAACTAGATATTTCTTCCAAATGTTAGACGAGACGTAAGTACATTCTTATTCAAAGTGACTAGGTATCAATTTTACCCACACAATTCGGGCAGACTTGAGTAATTTATAGCATCCTCAAAGTCAGTCTTTCAAAAATTCCAAAGTATAGGACATGATAATCCAAATCCAAATGTTTCTCAAGAAAAGTCATTTTCAATCGTTCGGAATTTCGGCGTTTGGGAAGATATGACCCAGGGACTCCCAGTATGCAAGGGGAATTAGTCCCCGCTCTGCAAACGCGCCAGTGGCCTGCGTTGCAGAGAGGTGTAAAAAGAGGCATGGCCTCATTACACCTCTGTGCAATGCAGCCCCTGGCGCATACTGTTATGTTATGTTATGTTAAATTAAACTTATTAAGCGCACGTACGCCCGTAGGCTTCATGGCGCTGTGGAAAACTGGCAAAACATAACATGTAACAGAAAGAAACGAGGTTGACTAAGGATAAGCTTGCTTAAAGAGCCAAGTTTTAAAAGCCTGTCTAAAGGCTAACAGATCTTCATGAAGCCTTAGCGTCAGTGGCAGAGAATTCCACAGGGAGGAGGCCAAGAAGTGGAAAGATCCGCCTCCCTGGCATTGTTTTCTGATCCGAGGTACCACTAACAAGTTCTTTTGACCTGAGCGGAGAGCGCGAGAGGGGGTGTAACTGACAAGCAGGCTGCTAATGAATCTAGGACCCTTACCTTGTAGAGCCCTGAAGATAATGCATCCCGCTTTGAATGCTGCTCTCTGCGCTACTGGCAGCCAGTGAAGACTGGCTAGCCCCGGTCTGATGGACTGCCACTTAGGAATCTTACAGATCAACCTGGCCGCTTGGTTCTGGACCAGTTGAAGTCTCTTGAGCTGCCCCGCTGGAAGACCCAGATACAAGCTATTGGAATAGTCCAAACGGGACAGCACAAGAGCAATGATGACCTGAGTCAGAGCAGGGTGGGTTAAAAGGTGGGCGATCTTCTTAATCTTGCGAAGTTGGAAGAAACTTGCAGATACCACAGTCCCTACCTGACTTTTGAGCGAGAGATCTTGGTTGAAAGTGATTCCTAGACTTTTAACTGTTTGGGACTTAGCTGGGGGGTTTCCCATTTCTGGAGGCCAAAAGTGTGGCCCCCAGTACAGTTCACTCTTCCCAGGCAAAATCAATTCAGTTTTGCCTGGGTTGAGTTTCAAGTGATTTAGGCCCATCCATCTCTGAATGTGGACCATGGCCTCCCGAAATTCGGTGGCCGCACCAGGGGAGTCCAGACAGAAGATCAGTTGCAGATCATCTGCATAATTAAAAATTAAGGCTCTAAACTTTTTTAATGAAAATAACAGGGGTCGTAAGTACAAATTAAATAAAAGTGGGGACAGGGACGAGCCCTGAGGGACTCCACATTCGTTTTTGATTTTGGGGGCTGTAAAGGTTCCTAATCTCACTGCCTGGGTGCGTTCCGAGATAAATGACTTCAGCCATCTAAGTGCCGAGCCTCTCAGGCCTGCCTGTTCGACACGGTCGACCAAGATGGTATGGTCGACCGTGTCGAATGCGGCCGACAGGTCAAGAAGTACCAATGCTTGGTGAATGTCCTTGTCTGCATTGCATCTTAGTACATTCTGGACCGCCAGTGTCACCATCTCCGTAGAATGCCCCGGTCGAAACCCTGCTTGATTGGGCTCCAGGTATCCAGTGGTTTCAACGAAGCTAGAGAGACAACTAGCAACGTGTGCCTCCAGAATTTTTGAAAGGAATGGCAACAGGGATATCGGGCGATAGTTAGATGGATCGTGAGGATCAAGACCGGGTTTTTTGATCAAGGGAATCAGTAGAGCATGTTTAAACCCTACGGGTACCTTTCCCTGATCAAGTGAGTCATTAAGCAGAGAAAGGATCCCATGAGGGATGGAGTGCCCTATCTCTGTAAAAATGTGGGGTGGGCAGATGTCGTCGGGTGAGCCAGACTTGACCCGTGCCAGGAGAGTGGAGAAGGTTTTAGGGTCTATAGCAGGAAGGGTATCTAATGTAGTAGGGTTGTTAAAAATATCATCCAAAGGAGACGAATTGGGAGAGCTAGCAATGTTGCGTTTTATGGTTACAATTTTCTCTCTGAAGAATTCATTCAGAGAGTTACACAACTTCTGGGTGGGGGCTATTGAGGGAGCTGTCCTATCATCGTCACAGAGCTCATTGACTATGTTAAAAACATCTTTAGTTTTGTTGGAAGAGGTTAAAATTATTTGGGAAAAATAGTTGGTTTTATGTAGGAGCAAGATTTTTTGGAACTCCTTTCTTGCGATACAGTACACTTTCCTGGCTTGAGGGGAATAACTTTGTCTCCATTTCCGTTCCTTTTGTCGAACCTCCAGTTTAAGTTCTTTCAGTTCTTGAGAAAACCATTTGTGGGCTTCATTCGCTCTAATATTAGGGACCAGTACCAGGGGGGCTGAGAGGTCAGCTGCGTTGCGTAGCCAATTAGACAGCGCTCTCTCGCCAGTGTCCAGGTCATCGTGCGGTGGTGGTACGGTTTTACTTAAGACATCAATGAATCCCGGAAGGTCCATAGATTTCCATTTGCGGAATTCTTTGCTCTTGCATGGTCTGGGCTTAATATTTCCTCGTATTTCTAATGTGAAGCAGATGATAAAATGATCCGACCATATACATGGACTGATTACAGGGTTGGGTAGAGATAAGTTGTACGTCCAGATCTGGTCCAGGCTGTGGCCTTTCTGGTGGGTAGGTGCATGAATATGCTGATTTAAATTGAGATCTGTAAGCAGGTCTTTTAGTTCAGCAGCTTGAGTGTCAATATCTGTGCTGTCGAACCAATAGTTTAGGTCCCCAATAAGGATGATTTTAGAGTAGCTGACTACGTATGAAGCCAGCTGCTCCGCCAGAAGAGATGGATACTTGGCCATATATTGGGGAGGTCGGTATATCAGGACCAGGATGAGGGACCCACTTTCAGTATCAAGATTAATCACCAAGTTCTCGGTGTCCGGGAGGATCAGAGAAGGTAGTTCCCTAACATGAAGGGATTTCAAAATTATAGCTGCTACACCACCTCCCGCCTTCCCGGGCGTACGATTGGCTGTCAAAATATAATAATCAGCGGGAAGTGCTACAAGTACATCAGGGAGGGAGTGAGGGGTTAGCCAAGTTTCAGCCAAAAAGAGAATGTCCGGTTTTGCCTCCTTCAAGAAGAGAAAAATGTCTATCTGGTTTTTAACCAGGGACCGAGTGTTGAGGTAGTAACAGCGTAAACTGTGCTTTACAGAGGGTACAGTTCGAGGCTCAGAAATAGAAAGGATGGGAGGCTGAGCGTGAGGCACAGAATTGAGGAAGGGGGAAAGTCCTAGACGTTGAATGCAAGTCAATGTGCGTGGAGCTAATGAGTAATTGCAGGGACCATGGGGTGTGTTAGGACGTAGGTTAAAAAGTTCCAGAGACGAGTACTTGATAAAATGGCCAGGGGGAGTAGGCCCGGGTCCCGGTCGGCCGCGGACGGGCGCAGACGGGCTTAACTCAGGCGCAACTCCGGCGCGCCTCCGTCGCGCCCGCTGCGCTCGTCCGCTGCGCTGACACATATTGGCCTGTTTAAGTAGGGGCGGTACTCGGGGGGGTGTGGCGAAGATGACCGTGGCCTCGCCTCACCCGAGCAGCCCAGTCCAAGATGGCGCCCCCAGCCGCTGCGAGCCCGCCGCTGCGATCAGCGCTGAGCCGTGCCGGTGCACTCAGGAGGAGTGAGAAGGTGAGCGTCCAGGATTCCGTGGGAAAAGAAGTAAGCAAAGAATTTTAAAAGCGCGCCTCTGCGCTTTGTGCAGGAGCGCTATCTAAAATCAGCGTCTCTTCCTGGATGTCACGTAGTGCAGCTTCCTTAGCTACAGGCGCGGACCCCCTGCCACTGGGTCAGCAGCCTGCTAATGCCAAAATTTTGCAAGGAACTATGCTCCTAAGTAGGGGCGGTACTCGGGTGGGTGTGGCGAAGATGACCGTGGCCTCGCCTCACCCGAGCAGCCCAGTCCAAGATGGCGCCCCCAGCCGCTGCGAGCCCGCCGCTGCGATCAGCGCTGAGCCGTGCCGGTGCACTCAGGAGGAGTGAGAAGGTGAGCGTCCAGGATTCCGTGGGAAAAGAAGTAAGCAAAGAATTTTAAAAGCGCGCCTCTGCGCTTTGTGCAGGAGCGCTATCTAAAATCAGCGGGAGGTTCCAGGTGGGCTACTTGGCCCCCAGCCCCCAGTATGCAAGGGGAATTAGTTCCCCCTCTTCAAACATGCACGGAGCTGCGTTGCAGAGAGGTGTAAAAAAGGGTGTGGCCTCATTACACCTCTCTGCAATGCAGCCCCCTGGCGCATACTGGAGGCACCTGGTGGGCTAGTTGGCCCTCAGGGACCCCCAGTATGCAAGGGGAATTAGTTCCCCCTCTGCAAACGCGCCAGGGGGCTGCGTTCCAGAGAGGTGTAACAAGGGGCAGAGCATCATTACACCTCTGCAATGCAGCCCCCTGGCGCATTCTGGAGGTTCAAGGTGGGCTAGTTGGCCCCCAGGGGCCCCCAGAATGCAAGGGGAATTAGTTCCCCCTCTTCAAACATGCATGGGGGCTGCGTTGCAGAGAGGTGTAAAAAGGGGTGTGGCTTCATTACACTTCTCTGCAATGCAGTCCCCTGGCGCATACTGGAGATTCCTGGTGGGCTTTCAGGTCTTATATAGTTAGGAATTAGCATTTAAAAAACCTTGCAAATTCACTGAAAAAAACATAGGTTTCAGGCCTTATATAGTTAGGAATTAGCATTTAAAAAACCTTTAAAATTCACTCAAAAAACTATAAGTTTTAGGGGTGTTATAGTTAGCTGGACGTTTCACTCATACAAAACCATTAAAATTGCTCCTATATAGTTAGTTGTACTAACTATATTTCGTGCACCCGCAATCCACTGCTGATGATGTCACATATTACATCATTCATGACATGGTCAGTGACATCACTGATGACATCTCAAATGACATCACTGATGACATCATCCACGTGACAATCACATACACCTTTTCATACACTAGTAAAATCTTTCATCACTCTTTGTAAAATACAGAGTATCATATTTGAATCCATTGTTACAGCAATACAAGTATCCAAAAACCCACTTAGTGATTCATAGATGTATACACACATCTTATCACTTACCTGTAGATTCACTCATACATGCTGTCAATGAACAATAGAACACTATCAAAAATACTTATACACCTAAATCGACATTACACACCCAGCACACATCCTATTCACATATGAAGTCATCCTACTCACTTATGCAAACAATGGATCATACTTACATATTTACTTAGCTACACACTTATACAAACACAACTTCATCTATTCATTTAGATAGTAAGTCATACTCAGTGAATTATAAAATCATTATTACAAGTATAAAGTTATCCATACAGTCACTCACACAATCATTGAGTCTTATGTATACTTATTAATATACAACAACTGACACATACACTGCCTTTTATTTTTCTAGTTTTTTGGACATGTACAATTGAGAAATATATTTGCTCATCACCACACCCATAAAGACATTCACTCACCCAAACAACTGTTCGAACATGTAGTTTTAACTTCATATATCTAGTGAATCAACTATTCACACATCTTTGGGCAGTCACCCCCCTCCCACCGAACCACACACACATTCACTCTCCCATACAAATACTCAGTTAACTAATCAATAACTAATACAGACTTTCACATAGCTAGTAACCAACTGGAGAACCAGTTTACACAACAACTGACAAAGTGATACAGATATTCAAACAGTTTAGTAACTATCCACTATATTTAGTGAGACACTATAAATTGGTCAAGTAAACAGTCAATTACACTGCTACTAAATCCTCCATCCAAATATTTATTTTTATATATCCACTCATTCTTCAATGCAAATTGCTATATATATAATGCATATTTAAATAACGAAGCAAACCACATTCACTGGATGATGTCATCAGTGATGTCATCAGTGTTGTCATTTGAGATGTCATCAGTGATGTCACTGACCGTGTCATGAATGATGTAATATGTGACATCATCAGCAGTGGGTTGCGGGTGCGCGAAATATAGTTAGTACAACTAACTATATAGGAGCAATTTCAATGGTTTTGTATGAGTGAAATGTCCAGCTAACTATAACACCCCTAAAACGTATAGTTTTTTGAGTGAATTTTAAAGGTTTTTTAAATGCTAATTCCTAACTATATAAGGCCTGAAACCTATGTTTTTTTCAGTGAATATATATATATATATATATATATTACAACAAATCCCCCTCAGGAGATAAACGAGTCGCAACACCAACTTGCCTTCATTAATTTATTTCGTGCAGAGCAACAGGACAAGGCATCTTTTTTCCAACATGTTTCGTTTCTGCTTGAAACTTCTTCCAAGGTGTGTCTGCCACCGAATCAGCCATTAGTTTGCCACAGGTGAGAATTTCAAGGTCTTTTTTTCTTCCGATGGTCACCACCCCTTTTGGATTCACTCCCTTTTTGGTTGGTTGCATTGTGGGACCTGTGGTTTGCCCATGGCTGATCTAATTTTTACCCTCCAGTGGGTGGTGCATATATATATATGTCCAACACCTTCTCTTCACCTTCTGCATTTCGGCATCCCGCCTCGTCAGCGCCGCTTGCGTGTCTGTGTGAGAGCAGGGCGTCACAGCTCGATTTAAATATCCCGCCCTCTCTCTTAACTAATGAGCTGCTGCCCCCCAGGTGAGTAAGTTCCAACACCTGACTTAGTTCTGGCGCGCCTTACACCAATGGCGCCTCCAAGTTCCAGAATGCACTGTTCTTGTCGTTATCCGGTAATGGGGTCAAAATTGCATGCTCCGAGTTCTTCCTCCAGCCAGCGGCCACGTCTCCCATATCCCCAATCACACCTCCTCCATCATTGCCAGGAGATATGTCCGCGGGGGCACCAGCAAGGGATTGCTTAACCCATCTAGCAGATAAATCCGCTGTATCGCCTCTGTCACTCCCGGCATTTGGAGGTCGACCACAGTAATCCCAGTAACCTGGAAAGCGAGAAATCCACTCAAGGCGGTGACCAATGTAAACCGGATCTGCATTGTGGTGTGGGGGTCTCCAGCGCGATACTGGCCACTCGCGCATTAACATGTCCAACACCTTCTCCACACGAAAGAAGCGAGACCCACTTGAGGATTAGAAAGGGAGACTTTATTTAGCCGCTCTTGCAGAGGAGAACAGGCACAACGTTCTTGCGGCGTATGCATTTCGGCATCCCGCCTCGTCAGCGCCGCTTGCGTGTCTGTGTGAGAGCAGGGCGTCACAGCTCGATTTAAATATCCCGCCCTCCCTCTTAACTAATGAGCTGCTGCCCCCCAGGTGAGTAAGTTCCAACACCTGACTTAGTTCTGGCGCGCCTTACACCAATGGCGCCTCCAAGTTCCAGAATGCACTGTTCTTGTCGTCATCCGGTAATGGGGTCAAAATTGCATGCTCCGAGTTCTTCCTCCAGCCAGCGGCCACGTCTCCCATATCCCCAATCACACCTCCTCCATCATTGCCAGGAGATATGTCCGCGGGGGCACCAGCAAGGGATTACTTAACCCATCTAGCAGATAAATCCGCTGTATCGCCTCTGTCACTCCCGGCATTTGGAGGTCGACCACAGTAATCCCAGTAACCTGGAAAGCGAGAAATCCACTCAAGGCGGTGACCAATGTAAACCGGATCTGCATTGTGGTGTGGGGGTCTCCAGCGCGATACTGGCCACTCGCGCATTAACATGTCCAACACCTTCTCCACACGAAAGAAGCGAGACCCACTTGAGGATTAGAAAGGGAGACTTTATTTAGCCGCTCTTGCAGAGGAGAACAGGCACAACGTTCTTGCGGCGTATGCATTTCGGCATCCCGCCTCGTCAGCGCTGCTTGCGTGTCTGTGTGAGAGCAGGGCGTCACAGCTCGATTTAAATATCCCGCCCTCTCTCTTAACTAATGAGCTGCTGCCCCCCAGGTGAGTAAGTTCCAACACCTGACTTAGTTCTGGCGCGCCTTACACCAATGGCGCCTCCAAGTTCCAGAATGCACTGTTCTTGTCGTCATCCGGTAATGGGGTCAAAATTGCATGCTCCGAGTTCTTCCTCCAGCCAGCGGCCACGTCTCCCATATCCCCAATCACACCTCCTCCATCATTGCCAGGAGATATGTCCGCGGGGGCACCAGCAAGGGATTGCTTAACCCATCTAGCAGATAAATCCGCTGTATCGCCTCTGTCACTCCCGGCATTTGGAGGTCGACCACAGTAATCCCAGTAACCTGGAAAGCGAGAAATCCACTCAAGGCGGTGACCAATGTAAACCGGATCTGCATTGTGGTGTGGGGGTCTCCAGCGCGATACTGGCCACTCGCGCATTAACATGTCCAACACCTTCTCCACACGAAAGAAGCGAGACCCACTTGAGGATTAGAAAGGGAGACTTTATTTAGCCGCTCTTGCAGAGGAGAACAGGCACAACGTTCTTGCGGCGTATGCATTTCGGCATCCCGCCTCGTCAGCGCCGCTTGCGTGTCTGTGTGAGAGCAGGGCGTCACAGCTCGATTTAAATATCCCGCCCTCTCTCTTAACTAATGAGCTGCTGCCCCCCAGGTGAGTAAGTTCCAACACCTGACTTAGTTCTGGCGCGCCTTACACCAATGGTGCCTCCAAGTTCCAGAATGCACTGTTCTTGTCGTCATCCGGTAATGGGGTCAAAATTGCATGCTCCGAGTTCTTCCTCCAGCCAGCGGCCACGTCTCCCATATCCCCAATCACACCTCCTCCATCATTGCCAGGAGATATGTCCACGGGGGCACCAGCAAGGGATTGCTTAACCCATCTAGCAGATAAATCCGCTGTATCGCCTCTGTCACTCCCGGCATTTGGAGGTCGACCACAGTAATCCCAGTAACCTGGAAAGCGAGAAATCCACTCAAGGCGGTGACCAATGTAAACCGGATCTGCATTGTGGTGTGGGGGTCTCCAGCGCGATACTGGCCACTCGCGCATTAACATGTCCAACACCTTCTCCACACGAAAGAAGCGAGACCCACTTGAGGATTAGAAAGGGAGACTTTATTTAGCCGCTCTTGCTAACTATATAAGGCCTGAAACCTATGTTTTTTTCAGTAATATATATATATATATATATATATATATATATATATATATATATATATATATATATATATATATTCACTGAAAAAACCATAGGTTATAGACCATATATAGTTAGGAATTAGCATTTAAAAAACCTTATTTTACTCACACAAAACCATTGAAATTCCATATATAGTTAGTTGTACTAACTATATATCACGCACCCGCAATCCACTGCTGATGATGTCACCTATTACATCATTCATGACATGGTCAGTGACATCACTGATGACATCACTGATGACATCTCAAATGACATCACTGATGACATCACTGATGACAACATCCAGTGACTGTATGTTTCTGTAAAGTTAAAATATGTCTTATATATTGAAGAATGAGTGGATGTATAAGTGTCTGGATGATGTATTTAGTAGGTGCATGACTGACTGTATAAGTGAGTGATTAAATGTGTCTCACTGAGTGCATGGGTTAGTGACTAAACTGTTTTAAATTGTGCACCATTGTGTCTGTTGTTTTGTAATCTGATGCATGTGTTGATCATTAGCTATATGACTAACTATATGGGTTATTGATTAGTTGGCCAAGTATTTGTATGGGAGACTGAGTGTGTGTGTGGGTGTCTGGGAGGTGTATGACTCTGTGCATAGATGTGTGAGCAGTTGATTCACTAGATGTATGGGTTCAAAAGTGCATGTGGAAACAGCTGTATGGGCGGTTTACTGTGTGCATGAGTGTATTGGTGAGTGAATGGATATCTCAGTGCTACATGTCAAAGTAAGTACATATGTAAAACACAGTACATGTGGTAGTTGACATATATAAATAACTGTGCATAAGAGCCAGTGAATGTGTGAGTGGCTGTATGGATTATTGTGAACTTGTATCAGGGATTGTATAACAGAGTAAATATGTGTTATTATATGTTTCAATAAGTAAGGTGTGTTTAACTATATAGTTGAGGAAATGGAGGTGTGATTGATTCTTTGCAAGACTGATTAGGTGTGTGAGTAACTCCATGGATGAGTGACAGTCTGTGAGTGTCTGTTTACACTGAGTGTATCTAAGGTTATATTTGAGTCTGAAGAGGTTCATCGTATCATCACATGAATGATGTCATGAGTAATGTCAAATGAGATGTCATCAGTGATGTCATCAGTGATGTCATTTGAGATGTCATCAGTGATGTCATCAGTGATGTCACTGACCATGTCATGAATGATGTAATATGTGACATCATCAGCAGTGGATTGCGGGTGCGCGATATATAGTTAGTACAACTAACTATATATGGAATTTCAATGGTTTTGTGTGAGTAAAATAAGGTTTTTTAAATGCTAATTCCTAACTATATATGGTCTATAACCTATGGTTTTTTCAGTGAATTTTCAAGGTTTTGTAAATGCTAATTCCTAACTATATATGGTCTATAACCTATGGTTCTTTCAGTGAATTTCATAGGTTTTTAATAGCAAATCTTTATAAAAACAATACATTTTAAATCGAATTTTATATTTTATAATTTTTTTATTTATTTTTTATATTATTTTTGGTGCGCTCCCGGGGCGCGGACAGGTGAACGCACGGGTAAGCGCAATCTTGCGGCGCGCCCCGGGGCGCGTACTGATGTGCGTCCCGGAAGCGCTATTGCCGCGAACGAAAACAACATCGTGACGTATCGCGTAGCCGCCACGCCTTGCGTCATAAGACACGTATCGCGTAGCCGCGAGATGCGTCTTATGACGCACCGCGTAAGCGCACCCGGAAGCGCATACGATCGCGCAACGTAAGCGCCCCGATGCGCTTACGATACACGCCCGGGACGCGCCCCGGGGCGCGTAGCGTAAGCGCGTCAAACCATGTGACTTTAAAATAACACTTTTCATTGGTTCAGAACTTTTTTTTTCCAAATTGTGTGAAACCCACCCATTTCTCTCACTATTGCTTTGTACTTGGAGAGAGCAAGAGCTGTTCTGTCTACTCTATCTCCTACTTTTCTGATCTCCAGCAATGGCTGCAAGAGAGTCATCCAGCAGTGATTCAGATGGATTTTTAGATGAGGACCCTCCTCAGCAAAAGAAAAAAACCCATTTCATCTGGAAATTTTACGACATCCCTGAAGGACAGAAAAAAGTCAACGCTCCCAAAGTAACATGCAAAATATGTGGGAGTAGTTTATCCAGAGGCAATCCTCTGAAAAAATATAGTTTTGGGAATGCTAATTTGATCAGGCATGTGAAAAGAAGACACCCTAACAACTTTGCCAGGGAGAGTGTCAGAGAGCTGGCACGGAATGTACCCACAGATGGCGGCAGCACCTCCACTGGTGGAGCAACACCTTCGGGACCACCCCGTGGAAGAATGGTCCCTAACATTCAGCCGGTGTTTGCAGGCATCAAATTTTTGTGCACGGAGTGTGACGAACTGCTCTGCTATGGGGAGCAGAGTGTTGAACTCATTGCCCTAAAGAAACAGCAACACCGCTGCTCTTCCAGTCCCTAAATTTTCAAATTTTTTTGCTCCTGTTGAGCAGTTTTGGAATCCTTGTTTTTGTTTTTCCCTTGACAAAAATCCAAAAAAAACATAAAATTGTTTTAAAAAGTCTAAAAAAAATATAAAACAACAAAAACAAAAAAAAATATATAAAACAACAAAATCAAAAAAAAGTTCTTTTCAGAACTACCTCCAATTTATAAAAAGAAGCTTTTTTTTTTTTTTTTAAAGTCTGTCATTTTTAATCTCCATGGTACGCTCCCCCGTACGCTCCCCGGTGCGCGTACCGGGCGCTCACCCCCGCGAAAATCGAATTTTTTTTAAATTTTTTTTTCACCCGCGGGAGCCTTTTATGGCCCCCACATCAAAAGTAGGGGGTCAGGGGGGTGTACCCTGCCCCCTTTTGCTCATTTCCCCCCTTTGATTCTTGCCACCTCTTGTGTCTCAATCCTACCGAGACACAAGATGGCGGCCACTGCAGACTGTTTTGAATGTTTACAGACACCCGAGAACCAATCAGCTTGCCGTGCGCAAGTCGCGTGGCGCGCCTGGAGCGCTCCCCGGTACGCGTACCGGGCGCGGCTCTAGATATATATCTTTTTTTAAACCTAATTTACTCAAAATTCACAGGACCACATATCTTGAGACCTAGCAAAGGCACATCGGGCAAACAATATCTACAATTTTGCCAAGTTTCGTGGAAATCCATTCAGCCGTTCGAGCTAAAAGTGAGGCCAACCGCCCTATTGAAAATTGCATGGCAAAAACATGTTTTGGGACCCCCCTTTTTTCTCAGCCCCCCCTTGACGACCCCCCCCCAAATTTTCAGGGGCTGCTCAGAAACAAAATGTTCAATTTTCCTGAAAATTTCAGCCAATTCCGTCCACAAACGCCAAAGTTATTAGACATAGAATTTTCAAAAATCCCATAGAGAAAAAATCCTAACTATATATACCTACTGGCGACCGCCAGTAGGTAATATATATATTCACTGAAAAAACCATAGGTTTGACACCAGTTATAGTTAGCTGGAAATTTTACTCGCATAAAACCAATGAAATTCCCACGTTATAGTTAGTTGGACTCACTATAACTTGCGCGTGCAATGCACTGCTGATGACGTCACATATTACATCACTCATGACATGGTCAGTGACATCACTGATGACACCATCCAGTGAATGTTTGTATTTAAAAAAAAAGAATTATGTGTTATACATGTATATGTAAAAGTTGATGGAAGAATACATGTTTAAACAAGTGTTTACATGGATTTTTTTTTAAAAAAAATTGATTGGTTAACTGGCTTATTAAGTGTATCTTAGTGAAAACATATATTAGTGAGTAATGTTTAAATATTTAAATATATGGATTAGTGTTTCACTTTGTATATAAGTGGCTGCATGGGTTGGTGAGTACCTACATGTGTAGGTATATGGGTTATTAGATTTTTTTTTAATATCAGTATGAGTGTCTATATGTTTGGTGGGGGTATTACTTAGAACATAGATGCATGAGTGACTGACTCTGTTTGTATGTGTTTTGAAGACAGCATATGTGCAGGACTGTATGGGTGGATGAGTGTGTATATGTGTGTGTTAGTGAGTGAATGACTGTCTCACTAGTGTCTTTATCAGTAACTACATATGTTTTAATCTAATATATGTGAATATTGATGTATATAAGTGAGTATATGTGAGAGTAAGAGATTGTAAGAGTTCCTGTTTAAATAAGTATGTGTTTCTATAAGTGATTGTTTAAGAGAGTAAGTATGTGTAAGTTTCCTTAGAAGTAAGGTGGTAGTGTGTGTATAGCTGTATATGCAAATAAATGGATGTTCAATAGTTTATTTGCATGTGTGAGTATGTGTGAGAGTATCTTTTGGATGACTGTCGGTGTGTAACAGGATGTATAGGTGTATCACTACATATGATGAGTGAGTATATGTATGAGTGACTATATAGAACTGTTGGTCAATGAGTGGATGTGTATATAGATGGTGGAATTATTGAATTGGTTGTTGTAACTGGTATGGCTATCTCCATTTTTTTGAAAATTTTAGTTTCTATTTTTGAATATGTGTTTCAAGGGTTACATTACAGTGAAAAGAGGTCTGTCACTCTTTCACAAGGATGGTGTCATCAGTGATGTCATGAGTGATGTCACTGACCATGTCATGAGTGATGTAATATGTGACGTCATCAGCAGTGCATTGCACGCGCAAGTTATAGTGAGTCCAACTAACTATAACGTGGGAATTTCATTGGTTTTATGCGAGTAACATTTCCAGCTAACTATAACCGGTGTCAAACCAATGGTTTTTTCAGTGAATTTTATAGGTTTTTTAAATGCTAATTCCTAACTATAACTGGTGTGAAACCTATGGTTTTTTCAGTGAATTTCATAGGTTTTTTAAATGCTAATTCCTAACTATAACTGGTGTGAAACCTATGGTTTTTTCAGTGAATTTCATAGGTTTTGTAAATGCTAATTCCTAACTCTATATAGGGCCTCAAACCTAAGTTTTTTCAGTGAATTACATATGTTTTTAATAGCTAAATTATATAACTATGATATATAATATTTTTTATAATAAATCCTATATTGTATATTTATATAATACTTTTTTTAATGTATATTTTTCCCTTTTTTTTTTTCTTTTTGCCTTGGTGCGCTCCCGGTGCGCGTACCGGTGAACGCACGGGTAAGCGCAGTGTTTTGGCACACCCCGGTGTGCGTACCAGTGAGCGTCCCATTAGCGCCATTGCCGCGAACGAAAACAACATCGTGACGTATCGCGTAGCCGCGTGATGCGTCATATGACGCACGGTGTAAGCGCACCCGGAAGCACCCGAGCGCATACGATCGCGCAACGTAAGCGCCGCCGGGCACGCACCGGGACGCGTAGCGTAAGCGCGTCGGGTCATGTGATCTGAAAATAACACTTTTCATTGGTTCAGATCAGTTTTGGTTTCTAAATGATGAAAGCCCGGATCATGTGACTAGAAAATTATACATTTCATTGGTTCAGAAAAGTTTTGTTTTCCAAATTATGAAAGCCCCCACCTTTTTTTTTCATTCTCACTTTGTTCTTTGAGTGAGGAAGACCTGCTTTTTTCTTACAGATATGGCTACAGTACTATCAGCAGCTGGAGCATCTGCCCCACCACCACCACCACCACAAGGACCACCAGAACATCACATTGGTGGTTAAGAAGAAGAGGAGGAGGAGGAGGAGGAAGAGGAGGAAGAGAGAAGGCAGTTCCTGCCTGAAGACAATCCCCCATACAAACCTAGGGAGCACTTCATATGGGAGTTTTATAAAATCCCAAGGGGTTCCAAAAAAGTAAACGCTGCAAAGGTGACCTGTCTCATCTGTGGTGCATTGCTATCCAGGGGGAACCCTGCAAAAAAATATTTCTTTGGGAATCATACTATGATTCGCCACATGCAGCGTTTGCACCCTAATAACTATTCTGCAGCAGAGGTGAGAGAACTCTGCAGAAACCTACCCCAATCATCATCCAGAACCTCAACAACCAAAGAACCCACTCCATCGGGTCCAGAGGCAAGTGAGATGATTCCAAATATACAAACAAAGTTTGAGGGATACAAAATTGTTTGTATATATTGTAACAAAACAATTAGTTATGGTGAGCAAAGCATTACACTCATCAATGTTGCTGGTGATAACCACAAATGCCCGAGGAAACCTTAATTTTTCCAGATTTTTTTTTGCTCCAGTTGAGCCGTTTGCAATTCCCTGTTTTTTGTTTCTCCCCATGAAAAATACATAAAAAATATAAAACTGTTCAGAAAAGCCAAAAAAAGTCAAAAATGTTCAAAAAAAGAATTAAAAAAATATAAAACAACAAAAAGAATAAAAAAAGAGTTCTTTACAGAACTACCTCTAATTTATAAAAAAAAAAACATTTTTAAAAAACTCTGTCATTCTTTTTTCTCCAGGGTACGCGTACCGGTACGTGCACCGGGGCGCGCACCGAGGCGCGCCCCAAAAAAAAAGAATGAAGGAGTGAGCATGAGGGAAAGGGACAAAGAGAGTGATGTTAAGAGAAAGAGAGCTAGAGGGAGCAACACAGAGGGACTGTGTATTAGATAGTAAAACAGTGAGGGATGATTAGAAAAGAGCAGTGACTGTAAGTAAAGAGGGGTGAAAGAGGGTGGATAAAATTGAATAAAGGTAAGACATGGGGAGTGACCGAGAGAAAGGAGAGAGAGAGTAAAGGAAGGAGTGACTGAAAGGTAGTGAGTGAAGCAGCAAAGAAAGGTAAGTGAGGGAGTGTGGGTGAGTTGTAGGGAGTGAGCATGACGAAAGAGTATTGACAGAATGAGGGGACAGAGACAGCGACGGTAAGAGAGACAGAGTGAGGGAACGGAAGTGAAGAACTGTGAGGACAGACGGACTGAGAGAAGGAGTGACAGGAGTGAAGTAAATGATTAATTGAAAGGGAATGAGTGAGGGAGCAAAGGAAGGGAACAGAGAGTAAGGAAGTAAAGCAGGGGGACTGAAAGAAGTTGAATGTGGGAGGGGAGTTAGGGAAAGGGGAGTAAACATGGAGGATAAGAATAAGTGAGAGAAGCAGAGTAAGGAAACAGGAGTGAGGTAGGGTGAGAGAATAATAGTGAGGTTAAAGCAAAGGGTGATGACAAACTACATTTTTTGAGTCACACTTACCATATAATTAATGTAACTTTAATTACATTTTTTTACTACACTTTGTATCTGTGAAAGAGAGAAGAAAAAATAAGTTATAATTAGTAAAATATATATTTTAAAATAAAAGAAACAAATGAAGAAGTTAAAAATCATAACAGTGTATTAAGAAATAAAGTACGAGTGAAAGACACAGAAAGGGAAATAAAGTAATGTAGAAGGACATAAAGAGGGTAAAAGAAATAGAAGGAGAGCAAATTACTAAGAGTAAGGCATATAGATTCACTGACAGAGAGGAAGAGAAGAAGAGAGAAATGAACTGAAGGTAAGAAAGATACTAAAAGAATGTGAGTTAGCAAAACTAAATCAGGAAACAGGAGTAAGTAAAAAGACAATGACTGAGAGGGAAAGGAGTCTAATTAAGGATGCATTTAGAAGAATGAGGAATGGAAGATAACTGAGAGTAAGTGAAGGAGAGTCATAGAGTGAAGGGATGAAGGGAGAGAGGATAATATAGAAGGATTGAGGGAAAAGGAGTGAGGAAGTTAGTAGACAGAGAGACTAAGGGAAGGACTGAGTGAAGTGGAGTACAACGAGTGAGGAAAGGAAAATGAGTAAGGGAGCAAAAGAAGGAAAGAGAGAAGAGGACTAAAGCAGTGGTACTTAGAGAAAGTGATTCGGTGATGAAAGTAAAGAGAAGAACATTGAAAGATAGGAAATGAGGGGTAGTAATGGAACCGGACTAAAAAAAATGGGGTGAAGAATGATGAGAGAGGAGCAGTGAAGTTGTTGTAAGAGAAATGATAGAAGGTAGATAAACACAAGTGAACATAACACAAGGAGAGTGAGGGACTGAGGACATAGAGGTAGTGAACGGAAAATAGAGAGAAGAGGTCAAAAAAAGGTGCAAACAAAGATAAGCGAGGGAGAGTGGGTGAGTTATAGTGATAAAGTGCAACAATACTGGTGAGTGAGTAAAGAGGAATTACTAAAAGAGCAAAGGAGGAAAAGATGGAAAAGGGAAGTAAAACAGAGAGACTGAAAGCTGAAAAGTGGTGCAAGGGAGAGAGGGGATGCAGAAAGTTGAAATGGAAATGAGGGTTTGTGAAAGAAGTGGATTAAACGAATGGGTGTGAAACAGAGTGAGAGAAAGGCAGTGTGAGTGAGTAAAGAGAGCTGAAAGAGAGAGGAAAAAGGAAAGTGAGTGTGAGACAATGGGAATACAATATAAATTACACAATACAAACTATAGAATAATTTGTACAACATGTTAGATAGTTTATTTTTGCTGTTCTCAGAACATATTGAATTTCACTAATAAGAGTGAGTTCAAACTATTCATCATATGACAGCGGGAACACAATCAAAAATATTGTGTTTAAAAAAAAACATATAAACTTACAAATCACATATGTACTCTAATCTTTGATTCACTTACTTTTCATTTCGGCCAAATAGTACATCATGAAGGTCCTTTTAGTTGAAAGGTACTCTGCTGTTCTCTAAAAATTCCATTTCATCGACTCTCTAGAAAAAAAGCTCCAAGAACATCTGAAATATGTTTCAATGTTTTCATATACTCCTTCTGTTCAGTCATGACTCTTTGCTCATTCCTTCACCTTTCCTTAAGGCCAAATAGTGTCAGATGTATCAGTATATTTTCAAATTACTTAAAACAAACTCTAAAATTACCGTTTTCCCGACGTTCTGAAAGAAAGGCTCAAACAACATTTTCACAATATTTAAATATTCATAATTCCATCTCTGGCTCTCTCATGTTGAACATTTCCTATAATACTGATATCACTTACTATGCGATCCACTTACCGTACCTTTATGAGAACTATAATTTTTATATTATCTTCATCACTTTTACTCACAATATAATTTTAAACAGCAAACTAACTTTTATTAACTGCTCCCGTCTTCATAGGGCAGTTACCTTTACTTAAATTTTGGTTCTAAAAACACTAGGTATGAATTTTTTAAGTCAAAAGGCAAACGTTGTTTGAAAGTCAAATGAGTGTCATTACAGTTAGTCCAACCTTTTCGACATTTTAAATAGCATGTGTAATGCCCTGATGTTGTTGAAGGACCGTCATGATAAATAATAGCTAAAGTTGCAAAAGTTCTTCCTGAAATTGATAACTGAGAAGCCACAAAATTTTTAATAGAAGTTGTCAATTTAGTTCCATCGGATCTACATCGTTGGAACATTAAAATGACATACTGACCATAATTTTGTATAAATAATGTGGACAGCATTGCAGACTTACATTGGGTACACACCATATTGTGATCAGCTGCTTTAACTAGATTATTAAAAGGCGCTGAGTTGCAGTCTGGTAAAGTCAAATATATAAATCTTTCAGTGTCTATTGTAGTACTACTTGATAAAGTACAGTTGTCGCAGTCATGCTGCCATTGATAAGAAAGGCTAAAACGATTTTTTATATCTACACCTTCATCTTCCAATACATCAAACATATACATTAAAAATTCCTGACAATCCTACTGAATATTCTGTGAAAATTGATTTTGACCAGAACATATGTCTAAAAGATTTCGAATTTCTGAAACACTTTCTATTTTTGCTCTATCACTGCTACATTTCTCAAACACAGAATTCAATAAACAGCAGAATGTTTGATCCCGATTTTCAACAATCTGTTCTTGTAAATTTTGAAGAAAAAAACCAACATTAACCACTACATTAGCATAACAGTTGACACCAGAACTGTTTTCAAACTGAAATCCAACAACATCTTCAACAGAATCCTTTTACTTTCTGCTTACAATTACAGTTTCATCTACTTTTTGTCGTTTTGCTACTACCTCACTGCAATTATTCTCATTTCTTCTTTTTCGGCCTACCACACGTTTTTCAAACAGAGGATATTGAGGCAAATGTGTAGCATACGCTCTTCTTAACCTATTGTATTCTTTAACACAATCTAGATCTGCACAAATATTTGTTTCATCACACTCAATCAAGTACAATCCTGATAAAGTTCTGACTCGTGATAATGCCACATATGCCATACCCTCTTTAAACACAGAACTTCCAATGTTCACCAAAGCACTATCTACACTTAAACCTTGAAATTTATGAATTGTCACCGCATATGCCAAACAAACAGGAAACTGTTTTCGGCGAACATATAAGTCTTTCACAAGCAAAAATCTAGCTGAACAATGACAAATTTGTTCTATTTCGTCAATGCCATCAAATTTAATTTTTAAAATTTCAATTCCATCTCTATTTTTGTAATTTACAAAATCAACAACATGACCCATTGCTCCATTTACCAGACCTCTTTCAACATTTAAATTCCTTCTCAAAATGATACGACAATTTAAACACAGCAGTTTTAGATATACTCTTCTCTAATGAATCCAATTTTGATTTCAAATTTTCTGACAAAATAATTGTTGCTCCCATATGCTCTATTTTATCTATAGCTTCCAGTTTCACAATCTCTTCATTTTCTAACTTTAACATTTTGTGGTTGAAGATGGAACATTCTTGCAGAGTTGGCATCAAACATATCCCAGATTTTTTTTTAGTAATTTTCTTAAAAATATTCTCTGGAAGAATGTTTTCATTTGGATACAAATTTGAAATTAATCGTGCATGTAAAGCTTCTTTCCCATGCTCACTTACTTTTCCAATTCTTACATCTTATATAATTTTTTTTATAATCTTCATCCTTTGCCTGTCGCATATTTTGAAGCAGTTCTGCATATTTCAAATTTAACCATATATTAACGTTTCCAATGCTTCCTAGGCACTTCCTGGTATCTTCATGCGTGAGCATTTTAAACACTGGTTGTCCTTTCACTGGAGTCAACTGCAGTAGATCTCCAAAAACAATAATGTGTTTTCCTCCGAATAAGACATCATAGTCTGTTCTAAGAATTTCTTGCATTCTTAAATGCACAAAAGCAAGCATTAGATTTGAGACCATGCTTACTTCATCAATGATAAGAAGTTTCATTTTCTTCAGGACTCTGGAAACTTCAGAACACGCATCTCCAGATAGCTTGTGGTATTGCAATTTGTTATCATGCTCAACTGGTAGCATCAGTAAACGATGTAAAGTAATCCCTTTAATGTTATGTGCTGCCAGCCCAGTTGGAGCGGTAACAACACAAGACAGTGATGACTCCGTCCTTTTCTGCAGATAAGTTGCAATTGCTTTAATCAGAATTTTTTTTCCAGTTGCCGCTTCTCCACTCACGTACAGTCGCACAGGCTTAAATGATGTACATGAGCACTCTTTTTGCTCATGACTGAATCCATGTTCAACCTGTTCTGTGACTTCGTCATATATCTGTTTCTGCTCAAGGTTTAGTTGTTTCACCAAATCTTCTAAGTTAACTACATCATCTTGAGCTTGTTCCATGGCTCTTTCCACCTCATCCATGGCAGTGGCAGCTTCATTTTGGATAATTGGTCCTCCTAGTGGATCCTGACTCAATGAAGCAGAACTCTGACTGTCTTGAGAACTGTCTCTAGCAATCTCTACAGCAATTGTGGCTTCTTGTTCTATTTCTTCGTTCAACATTTGCAGATAATTTGGAAAATCAGGACATTCTATGGTATCCTTGGTTGCATTAAAAGAATCTTCGTAACAGAGAAAATCTCCAAGTAGTTCCTCTTCTGTACGCCATGGCTTAAAGAGTTGCAAAAGAGCTAAATAGTAAAATTCCCCTTTCTCTGGATTTTCGCAACTCAATTTTCGATGATTAATCAAATGGCCTTTTCTCTGCTTCACTAGACATCCTTCACACCCAATGATAGCATATATTCCATTATTGATATCTTCTCTGATGGTCCTCTTATAAATATAGTTTTGCAGAACTTCATACAAACAACTGTTCTCAAGATGACTACTTCTATTTGGATAGTATGTATCCAACATGTTTGTCTTCAAAATATTTGTACTGTTTGGTTCTTTCTACGCCAAATACTCAATTTCTTGTACAGATTTCAAAACTCGGTTTCGTGTTGCAGCAAGACCTAGACTCACCCAAATAATTGTTCTAGACTTGGCGTAGAGACTTGCTGATGATAACCGATCAGAACATTCATATGCTCCAATTTCTCGATGCGACAACATCTTCAAACTGAAACTGTATAATTTTTTACTTATACTCTTTTCATGTGAAATGTCCTCCCACATTTCCTTCAGTTCTGTCTTTTCTTTTTTTGTGATGTAAGACGTCACATATCGAGCCACAGCAATAGAGTTGTCAGCAACGAACTGAATATCCATGTTAGCATTCCACATGGACAAAATCACTGGGTTGTAGTCGTTGATGTACTTGGACTCTTCGTTTCTTTTTAAATTGTATGTATTTTTTGGTGATTTCCTCGTAACAGTATGTCGCAGAGAAGACATCAAATTATTTACTCTTCCTTTAGAAATCACTGGTCGTGGAAATCCGAAACGACATTTTGTGTAGAACTTGTCCTTGTTTCTGAATTTTCGATGACAGTACTTTCCACAACGATGTAAATGAAAGCGTAAAACTTGTTGCCTTAAACTGTTTTCTTCTGTAGTTTTCGGAACAGCACATGTTGAATACTCTTCAATGAAACTCATCACTGTGTCATCCGAATCTGTTCCAAATTTGGGTGCATCTTTAATCCATAACAACATATGTATGTGAGGAGAACCTCTCGCTTGATACTCCTTTCTCCAAAAGAAATCCAAAACCTCTCCAAGGGGAGGATTTTTTTTGTTGGTAATGAAAGACATCATAGCTTCAAATCTATGATTGAAATATCTGCATACATTCACTGGATCCAAAGAACACAGTTCTCCAGGTGTTTTGAATTCTATATTTTGAATGTTTGCATTTGCCTCTCGTAGAAATTGAAGTAAGTCATCCCATGCATACTCAGCACAGCTAAGAGTGAGGAACCATGTAGGAGTTCCTAAGTTTCTTAGCATACATTTCAATTCTCCATGACGACGGTACCAATACTCGTTTGTACCACGCTGACATGCCATGAGATTGATTAGATGAGATTCCAAAATATTGTCTTGCAGATTGACTTTCTCCATAAAGTCCCTCACTGAAACATTTTGCAGATGTGCTCCACTTTTCAGTATATGGTTTACTGCATAAGAAAGCCCAGACAAGTCACTTTCATACAGTAGATGAAACAAATATGGGATGCATTGACGAAACCTTGGATCTTCAGCATATAATCTTAAAGTCCGGTATTCAGATGCTGGAATTTGAAGTGGGCGTTCGTCATATCGTCCACCTCGACCTGTTGGAAATAGCTGTGGAAAACAACGAGCTTCCAAACTTTCTTCCCATACACTAATGGGACTTCCTTTTGCTGCTTTCATTTGAAACAAGTCAATTGCATTCCCCATTACTTCTTTGGAATGCAAAGGATGAACAGTATAATGTTCATATATTTCTTCACTTCTAGACACATCAACTTTTTCAATTTGGCCGGCTGAACAATCACTGTCTTCTTCTGCAGCTGTTTCCTCTACTCCAACACATACATCTTTGTAGTACTCATTGTTTTTGACCAAATACAACGTTGCCTTTTTGACTTTCCTAACATCCACTAAATCTTGCCAGATTTTCTTACTCTTTGTCGGAACCCCATTAACTAGAACAACCAGAGGTTCCTCTTCCACTTTCTCTACACCAATTGTATCAATATGTTTCTTGAAATCTAGAGGCAAATAAACAACTCTTCCCTTTAATCCTTTCTGTAAATCCGAAGGAGGCAATTTCCCTATCTTAGGCTCCATGCGAACAATAGCCTGAAAAGGATGGACACATTGAATCAAAATAGATTCATATGTATTTAAATCCATCAATTCAGGAGGAATGTCTACCAACTCAAGATTATTATGAACAGCTCTAGCAGGCATTCTGTTTTCATTTAATTTATTATAACAATATTTACAAATACGCTGATCAGAACTCAAATCAAAAGAATTCTCCACCAACAAAAAAGTTGCAAAATTCGTCCATTCAGTATTATTTTCCATTTCACTTTCTGCATATAAATCAACTAACCTAGTCTGAATCTTATAATAAGTCCGTCGACAACACACACAAGTAAAATTAGGCCTTTCACTTGATTTCACCTTAAACTTGGCAATTTCCTGGTCAAACTTTTCTGTAGTTGAAATGTGTACATTGTCTTCCACATTACCTTCTATTACTGAGTCAATTTCTACACTGTCCTCTTTTTCACCAAAGTAACAAATCTCAATATTGAAGTGTAGTTCCTATAGTCGCAAAAAGCTCTGCGCATTGGAATAATATATTCAGCAGTGTAGACGTAGGACTGAGGTTAACTAGGTCTCTACTGACTATATTGGACTTAAGTTTTTGCCAGCTAGCTCAGAGGTCACTAGAAACTTTCTCGAATAAGCGAGGAGGAGTTTAACCTCCCTGGATAGACAAGAAGGGATTTAGTTTCTGACAACCATAAAACATGACAACTTTGCTCTCCCTGATTAAGAGTATATCTCTAGAGTCGTGTGAAAACAAAAGACAGCTGTTTCACTCAGTCAAAGGTGCGTACTTAGTTTCACCAGATTGCAGAGAAAAGAGAGACGGGCGTTTTCAATAAAGGTATTATTTATTGAGCAGTCTCCTTCCTCATGCAAGAGAAATGAATTGCTACAATTGCAATACTTATAGTAAAGTAAAGTGCGTACAGTAAAAGCAGGATTATAAAATAATACTGTAAAAGCATTGATATGGTTTCTTAGCCATATGATACTTTAAAATAGATAAAATATATACATACATATATACATTGGCTAATCGTACTCAACTGGTGCTTATAAATATGCCTACCCCGGTGTACCTGACCTAAGCCTAATACGTGGGAGGGAGTAAGTAAGTAGCAGTTTAAGTTAAGTTTGTTTTGCCAAGAATCTGACTCAAGAATTCTCTGTAAGGTTTTAGTCAGCTCCGTACCTGGGTAATAGAAAGCAGGAGGTCTGGTATCTCTCTCTCAGGACTCGATATCCCAGCAACCAGCAAGGGTAGGCTGGAAACGCCGGAGCTGGATTTCTTGGCAAGAGAAAAGACAACGTCTTTCTCAGCGCGTCAAAAGGGAGGGGCAGCGTCCATGGGCTCTCGCATCAGCTGGGCTCTCGGAAGTAGATAGCTGCTCTGCTCCAGATTCACCACCGTGTGTTTGCTTAAGGCAGCGTTGGTATATTTATACCTGAAAGGTGCCGGGTTTGACGTAAGGTTGGACATAAGACGTCAATAAAGATGTCACTAAGAACTGGCCGTTCTTACAGTGATTTACAGGAGTTCTAGGATGAAATCAAAACAATAGCAAGGGGGATTTCCCAGGTTGCTGGATGCTTGGTTTTGTTTAGAGAACTCGGTGTGCTTACTAAGGGGCCGGAGAAGTAGCCTTGCTTAATGTGACAGCATGTGCTACGACTGAATTATGGATATGATTATTATGCAGTTGTGTGGATATTATTGATTATAGCCGGACAAGGGCATGAAATAGGAATATCGATTCAGGTTTCCTAGATAACACACTACAATATCTTCACAAATCTTCTTCACATCTAATTCAGTTCCATGCAAAAGAGCACTGTTTAACTGTTTAAGCTTAAGTGCTGGACTTTTTGCATAATACAACATTCTCACTATTTTCCTCATTTTGTTATGATGCACTGCTAACGTCCTAAAATGATGAAAAACACTCTGACATACTTTTCTAGAAAGACAAGCCAGTGAATGCCCTTGCAACCCTGTGTTTTCTCTCACTCTGCAAGGATCTAAGTCTTGCAACATCTTCATTTTCTGTTTTAGACTTTTCTTACTATATGTACGTAAGAAATTACGAAGCAAATCGATTGAATCCTGTCGCACACTACAAATACTACTACACTTCCAAGTGTACACTGGACCCTTAGTACGTCTCCCTAAAACTTCATCAGTTAACACCTCTTCTGCATTTCTAGACACAAGTTTCTCTTTTTCAATCGGACAACCGTCTTTCACCTCATATGCTCGACCACTGGTGTCAACTGCATGCACCAAATCATTCTCCTAGAAGTAACTCTCCTCATTAAAAAATGGCTCACAACTTGAACTATGCATCCATTCTCCAGAAAAAACTTTACAAAAATCAGTCCGATTAATTACTCTTTTGCATCTACTCTTTGATTTGAAAACATCAATTGTCTTGTTAAGTGTCCTAATTCTATTGATTACTAAAATAAATAATTTTTTCTTAAGTTCAAAAGCCTGATCAACAATCTTCTCTACACTTTTCTTTTACCTATAAAAAGCAGCTCTCTGTTTACCTTTTTTAATATTTTTTAACAAATTTAAAACCACCCTATTGCGAAACATTCGTTTACGAATGTCCCTAAATTGGTTTTGCCTTCTATTCCTATACATATTATTCTCTCCTGCTCCAGTAGTAACATTTTTGGGGGGCCTCTCCTTCCTTTTCAAATTTGCTCTCTCCTCCTGTATATTCCCATCCTCATCAACATTTTTTTTTTATCTACATATGTTCCGAAAGAAAGACTTAGTTGTCTTACCAGGAGCTTTTTTCCTGTTTTTTGAAGTATTTGTTGTAGACGAGTGCTTTAATTCCGTTGCTGTTTTTGACTTTTTCCGCTTGGCATCTTTTCTTCTCCTCTGCCTTGAGGGCATATTTCCTTACTATTGAAATCTTGATTTCAATCTGTGTTAAAGAAAAAAATAACACATTTTAGATCACTATTACCAAACAACAAAGCAATGACAATAAGCAAACTATATAAACACTAGTTTACAACATATCTAAGTTTATAT